>NC_064823.1:89410552-89719071 GCF_024166365.1 Elephas maximus indicus
AGCACTTAGGCTAGATAAAAAAATAAAGGGCATCCAGATTGGCAAGGCAGAAGTTAAATTATGTCTATTTGCAGGTGACATGATCTTATACATAGAAAACCCTAAAGAACACTCAAGAAAGCTACTAAAAGTAATAGAAGAGTTCAGCAGAGTATCAGGATACAAGGTAAACATATAAAAAGAACATGGAAGGGGAAATCAACAAATCAACACCATTCACAGTAGCCCCCAAGGAGGTAAAATACTTAGGAATAAATCTTACCAAAGATGTAAAAGACCTATACAAAGAAAACTACAAGACACTACTGCAAGAAACCAAAAAAAACCTACATAAGTGGAAAAACATACCTCGCTCATGGATAGGAAGACTTAACATTGTAAAAATGTCTATTCTACTAAAAACTGTCTGTAAATACAATGCAATTCCAATCCAAATTCTAAAGACATTTTTTAATGAGATGGAAAAACAAATCACCAACTTCATATAGAAGGGAAAGAGGCCCCAGATAAGTAAAGCATTATTGAAAAAGAAGAACAAAGTGGGAGGCCTCACTCTACCTCATTTAAGAACCCATTATACCGCCAGAGAAGTCAAAACAGCCTAGTATTGGTACAACAACAGATACACAGACCAATGGAACAGAATTGAGAATCCAGGCATAAATCCATCCACATATTAGTAGTTGATATTTGACAAAGGCCCCAAAACAGTTAAATGGGTGAAAAGAGAGCCTTTTTCACAAATGGCGCTGGCATAACTGGCATAACTGGATATACGTCTGCAAAAAAATCAAACAAGACCCATACCTCACTCTATGCACAAAAACGAGCTCAAAATGGATCAAAAACCTAAATATAAAATCTAAAATGATAAAGATCATGGAAGAAAAAGTAGGGACAATGTTAGAAACCCTAATACAGGGCATAAACGGTATACAAAACATTATGAAAAATGCAGAAAAGAAACTAGATAACTGGGAGCTCCTAAAAATCAAACACCTATACTCATCTGAAGACTTCACCAAAAGATTGAACAGATTACCTACCTACAAACTGGGAAAAAGGTTTTAGCTATGAAATTTCCAATTACCACCTGATCTCTAAAATCTTTGCTGCCTATCTGCACTGTGTGCTGAGCACTGTGTGCCTGAGGGGCACCAGCATATTCACCCAAACCTTGGGCCCTAAACCATAAATGACTCATCCCTTCCCAGCCTCACTTGCTGGATATTCCCTGTTACACTATAGCTGAGTGACTGACCCAGCTGATGGCAAATTTAGGACAATTCCAGTAAAGCAGACATTAAGGGAATATGTAAAAACCAAACCAAACTCACAAGAATTATTAAAGGGACTCCTTCAGTTAGAGAATCAAAAACAGCAGACAACAACTTGAATCTAGGACATGGGACCACATCAGTCAGACAGCAACCTGGGTAATGAACTCTCAAGAATACAACAAAACTAAAATATTTACAACATGGAGCCAGAGTGGTCAATCTGTAAATGACAACAACATCAGAACAATGAAAAAGAGAACAAGCAGTGCACATATAGAACTTTCAAATGGAGAGGAAGTCAAGGCAATTCAAGTAATAAAAGACTGGTTTAAACTTCGGAAGGTAGGAGTAAATTTGAAGATAACCAAAAAGAAAGTTAAGAAATCTGCTCATAAAAATAAAGCAGAAAAACATGAAGTCTCAGTAAACACAAAATCTACAAAAACTAAAGAAGGAAAAGAAAAATCCAGAAATCAAAGGAATTCAGCTCAGGACAGTAAGGGGAACAAAGAAAACAATAGCACCACACACCAAAAAAAAAGCCCTATAAAATGACAGCAATAAACTCACCCTCGTCGATAATCACACTAGGTATAAATGGCTTAAATGCACCAGTAAAGAGACAGAGAGTGACAGAATGGATTAAAAAACATGACCCAGGTATACGCCGTCTACAAGACACACGCCTTAGACACGAAGATATAAATATATTAATAATCAAAGGCTAAATATATAAAAATATATATACATATATATGTGTGTGTGTGAATATATATAAAGCAAATAGCAACCAAAAAAGAGTAGAACTGGCAATCTTAATCTTAGATAAAAATAGGCTTTTAAACAAAAGCCATCATAAAAGACAAGAAAGGATGTTATACATTATTGAAACAGACAATCTACCATAAGGATATAAGCAAAAATAAATATCTATGCATCCAACAACAGGGCTTCAGAATATGTAAAACAAACTAACATACTAAAAAGAGAAATTGACAGCTCCTCAATAATAGTAGGAGACTTCAACACACCACTCTCGGTAAAAGGCAGAAAATCAAGAAATAAACTGAACAAAGATACAGAAGATGTAAAGGCCACAATCATTCAACTGGGCCTTGTAGACATACACAGAACACTCCATCCAACAGCAGCAAAGTACACATTCTTTTCCAACACCCATGGAACGTTCTACAAAATTGACCATATTTTAGACCACAAAGCAACCTTCAACAAAATCCAAAACATTGAGATAATACAAATCATCTTCTCTGTCTCAATACCATAAAAGTAGAAATTAATAACAGGAAGAGCCAGGAAAAAAAAAATCACATACAAGGAAACTGAATAACATCTTGCTGAAAAACCACTAGGTAACAGAAGAAAACAAAGATGGAATCAAAAATTCCTAGAATCAAACAACAATGAAAATAGATTATAGCAAAAATTTTGGGACACAGCAAAGGCACTGCTCAGAGGTCAATTTATAGGAGGAGATGCACACATGAAAAAGAAGAAATGGAAAAAATCAAAACGTTAGCTATACAACTTGAACAAATAGAAAACAGCAAAAGAAGCCTGCAGCCACCAGAAGAAAGGAAATAATAAAGATCAGAGCAGAAATAAGTGATATAAAGAGAATAAAAAAACAATACCAAGAATCAGCAAAACCCAAAATTGGTTCTTTGAAAGGATCAACAAAATCAACAAACCATTGGCCAAACAGACAAAAGAAAAATGAGAGGAAGCAAACAGCCCAAATAAGAAATGAAATGGGGGACACTAAAACAGACCCAACTGAAATAAAATGGAATATAAAAGAACTCCACGAAAAACTGTAATCCAGCGAATTTGAACTCCTATGCACTGCTGATGGCAATGTAAAATGATACAACCATTTTGGGAAACTATATGGAGCTTCCTTAAAAACCTAGAAATACAAATACCATACCATCGAACAACCCCACTATCCAACAGAAATAAGAGCTGTCACTTGAATAGACATATGCACACCCATGTTCATTGCAACATTACAATGTATGTACCCATTAACAGATGAATGGATGAACACACTATGGTACATACACACAGTGGAATGTTATGCAACAATAAAGAACAATGATAAATCTGCAAAACATCTCACAACATGTAGGAATCTGGAGGACATTATGCTAAGTGAAATAAGACAATCATGAGCAGACAAATACTATTTGAGACCACTATTATACAAACACATGGAAAGGTTTACATGGAAAAAGAAACAATCTTTGATGGTTAAGGAGGAGGGAAGGAATGAGAAGGGAAAAACACTAACTAGAAAGTAGATAAGTGCTAACTTTGGTGAAGGGTAAGACGGTACACAATACCAGGGAAATCAGCACATCTTGACCACGTCAAGGTCATGGAAGCTTTATAGACATAACCAAACTCCCTGGAGGACCGAATTACTGGGTTGAGGGCTGGGTACCATAGTTTTGGGGCACATCTAGCTCAATTGGCATAAGACAGTTTATTAAAAAAATGATCTACATTCTACTTTGGTGAGTGGCATTGGGTTCTTAGAGGCTTGTGAGCAACCATCTAAGATGCTTCAACAGATCCCAACCCAGCTGGGGCAAAGGAGAATGAAGAACACCAAAGACACAAGGAAAACATGAGCCCAACAGACAAAAGAGCCACATAAACCAGAGACTTCATCAGCCTGAGACCAGAAGAATTAGATGGTGCCCAGCTATGACCAACAAACACCCTGACTGGGAACATAGCAGAGAGTCCGTGAAGGAGTTGGGAAAATGTTTGAAGCAGAGCTCGAATTTCTGTAAGTAGACAACTTAAGGGTCTTACTGAGACTGGAGGAACCCTCGAAGCCATGGCCCCCAGGCACTCTGTTAACCCAGAACTAAAACCATTCCCAAAGTCCACTCTTCAGACAAAGATTAGACAGGACTGTAAAATATAAAATAATACTGGTGAACAGTGCACTTCTTAGTTCAAGCAGATACAAGAGACCAAGTGGATGGCTCCTGTCCGGGGGTAGGATGAGAAGCCAGGAAGGGACAAGAGCTGGGTGGATGGACATGGGAAATCTGGCGTGGAATTATACAGATTGTAACTAGTGTAACATATCAATATGTGTATTGATTTTTGTATGAGAAATTAACTTGAGCTGTAAACAGCCACCTAAGGCACAATAAAAAAAGAAAAAGAAAAAAGATGCATTGGGTTGGGCAAATCTGCTGCAAAAGACCTCTTAAAAGTGTTGAAAAGCAAAGATGTCACCTTGAACACTAAGGTGCACCTGACCCAAAAATGTATGTATCAATTTGACTGGGCCATGGGCCATGATTCCCCGTATTTTGTTGTTGTCCTGTAATCTGTGATTGTAATTTTATGTTAGAGAGGATTAGGGTGGAATTGTTATTTTATTTTAAAAAGGACTAGGGTTGGGCTGTAACACCCTTACAATGTCACATCCCTGATCCAATGTAAAGGGCGATTCTCTGGGTGTGGCCTGCACCACCTTTTATCTCTAAGCTAACAGAGAGTGGGGAGCTCATTCCACAAAGAAAGAGGTGAAAAGAGCAGAGCATGTCCTTTAGACCTGGGGTCCCTGTGCCTGGGAACCTTCTCAATCAGGGGAAGGTTTATGACAAGGAAACTTTTCTCCAGAGGCAACAAAGAAAGCCGTTCCCTGGAGCTGACACCCTGAATTTGAACTTGTAACGTCTTAGACTGTGAGAGAATAAATTTCTCTTTGATAAAGCCATCCACTTGTGGTATTTCTGTTATAGCAGCACTAGATGACTAAGACAGAAACCAAAACCATTGCCACCATAAATGTATGCAAAGCCTTAGTTCTTCTGTTTATGATTATTTTTGTCTTATTTGGAAGAAGTATAAAATGAAAAATTGACTTGAAAGACACATACTGGAATTGTTATCTGGTTTTGTAGAGTCAGTTCCAACTCATAGCTATCCTTTGCACAGCAGAAGGAAACACTGCCTGATCCTGCTCCATCCTCACAATCATTGCTATGTTGGAGCCCAATGTTGCAGTCGCTGAGTCAGTCCATCTCATTGAGGATATTGCTATTTTTCACTGATCCTTTTATTTACCAAGCACGATGTCTTCCAGGGACTGGTCCCTCCTGATAACCTGTCCAAAGTATATGAGATGAAATTTCGCCATACACACTTCTAAGGAGGATTCAGGCTGTACTTCTTCCAAGACAGATTTGTCTGTTCTTCTGGCAGTCCATGGTATATTCAATGTTCTTCGCCAAGACCATAAATCAAAGGCATCAATTCTTTATTCGGTCTTCCTTATTCATTGTATAGTTTTTGCACTCATATGAGGTGATTCAAAATACCATGGATTGGATGAGGCACAACTTAGGCTTCAAAGTGATGTTTTTGTTTTTCGACACTTTAAAGAGATCTTTTGCAACAAATTCCTCCAGTGCCATACATTATTTGGTTTCTTTAATTTTTTTAATTTTTATTGTGCTTTAAGTGAAAGTTTACAAACCAAGTCAGACTCTCATACAAAAATTTATAAAAACAAACAAACAAACAAACAAACAAACACCTTGCTATATACTCCTAATTGTTTTTCCCCTAATGAGACAGCACACTCCTTCCCTCCACTCTGTCTTTTCATGTCCATTCGGCCAGCTTCTTTCCCCCTCTACCCTCTCATCTCCCCTTCAGACAGGAGATGCCAACATAGTCTCATGTGTCTACTTGATCCAAGAAGCTCATTCTTTAACAGTGTCATTGCCTATCTCATAGTCCAGTCCAATCCCTGTGTGAAGAGTCGGCTTTGGGAATGGCTCCTGTCTTGGGCTAACAGAAGGTTGGGGGACCATGACCTCTGGGGTCATTTTAGTCTCAATCAGACAATTAAGTCTGGTCTTTTTACGAGAATCTGGGGTCTGCATCCCACTGCTCTCCTGCTCCCTCAGAGGTTCTCTGTTGTATTCCCTGTCAGGACAGTCATTGGTTATAGCCGGGCACTATCTACTTCTTCTGGTCTCAGGCTAATGTAGTCTCTGCTTTATGTGGCCCTTTCTGCCTCTTGGGCTCATAATTACCTCGTATCTTTGGTGTTCTTCATTCTCCTTTGCTCCAGGTGGCGTGAGAACAATTGATGCATCTTAGATGGCCGCTTGCTAGCGTTTAGGAACCCAGACACCACTCTCCAAAGTGGGATGCAGAATGTAGTCTTAACAGATTTTATTATGCCAACTGACTTAGATGTCACCTGAAACCATGGTCCCCAAATCCCCACCCTTGCTACACTGGCCTTCAAAATGTTCACTTTAATCAGGGAACTTCTTTGCTTTTGGTTTAGTCCACTTGCACTGACCTCTCCTGTATTGTGTGTTGCCTTCCCCTTCACCTAAAATAGTTCTTATCTACTATCTAATTAGTGAAAATCCCTTTGCCTCCCTCCCTCCCTCCGTCTCATAACTATCAAAGAATATTCTCTTCTCTGTTTAAAGTATTTGTTGAGTTCTTATAATAGTGGTCTTATACAGTATTTGTCCTTTTGCAACTGACTAATTTCACTCAGTATAATGCCTTCCAGATTCCCCCATGTTATGAAATGTTTCAGATTCATCATTGTTCTTTATCGGTGCATAATATTCCTTTGCGTTAATTTACCATAATTTATTTATCCATTCATCCATTGATGGGCACCTTGGTTGCCTCTATCTTTTTGCTATTGTAAACAGTGCTGCAATAAACATGGGTGTGCATATATCTGTTAATGTAAAGGCTCTTATGTCTCTAGGCTACATTCCAAGGAGTGGGATTGCTGGATCGTATGGCAGTTCTATTTCTAGCTTCTTAAGGAAGCGCCAAAGCAATTCCAAAGTGGTTATGTCATTTTACATTCCCACCAGCAAAGTATGAATCTTCCAGTCTCTCCACAACTTCTCCAACATTTGTTATTTTGTGTTTCTTGGATTAATGCCAGCCTTGTTGGAATGAGATGGATTCTCAGTGTAGTTTTGATTTGCTTTTCTCTAATGGCTAATGATCGTGAGCATTTCCTCATGTATGTGTTAGCTTCCTGAATGCCTTCTTTAGTGAAGTGTCTATCATATCCATTGCCCATTTTTTAATTGGGTTATTTGTCTTTTTGTAGTTGAGTTTTTGCAGTGTCATGTAAATTTTAGAGACACTAATTAGAAATGTTACAGCTAAAAACTTTTTACCAGTCTATAGGTAATCATTTTACTCTTTTGGTGGAGTCTTTGGATGAGCATAGGTGTTTGATTTTTAAGAGTTCCTATTTATCTGGTGTCTCTTCTGCATTGTTAGTAATGTTTTGTATAATGTTTATGCCAAGTATTAGGGCTTCTAACATTGTCCCTACTTTTTCTTCCATGATCTTTATCGTTTTAGATTTTATATTTAGGTCTTTCATCTATTTTGATTTAGTTTTTGAGCATGGCAAGATGTAAGGGTCTTGTTTCATTTTTTTGCAGATGCATATACAGTTATGCCAGCACTATTTGCTTAAAAGGCTTCCTTTTCCCCCTTTAACTGACTTGGGCCTTTGTCAAAGTTCAGCTGCTCATATGTGGATGGCTTTATATCTGGGTTCGCAATTCTGTTCCGTTGGTCTATGTGTCTGTCGTTGTACCAGTACCAGGCCGTTTTGACTTCTGTGGTGGTATAATAGTTTCTAAAATCAGGTAGAGTGTGGCCTCCCACTTTCTTCTTCTTTTTCAGTAATGCTTTACTTATCCAGGGCCTCTTTCCCTTCCATATGAAGTTGGTGATTTGTTTCTCCATCTCATTAAAAAATGTTGTTAGAATTTGGATCGGAATTGCATTATATTTATAGGTGGCTTTTTTTAGTAGAATAGACATTTTTACAATGTTAAACCTTCCTATCCATAAGCAAGGTATGTTTTTCCACTAATACAGTTTCTTTGGGTCTCTTGCAGTAGAGTCTTGTAGCTTTTTTTTGTATAGGTCTTTTACATCTCTGTATTTTATCTTCTTGGGGGCACTGTAATTGATTCTGATTTCGTGATTTCCTCTTCGATGTTCTTTTTTATGCTGTAGAGGAATGCAACTGATTTTTTGTATATTTATCTTGTATCTTGATACACTGATGAACTCTTTCATTAGTTTCACTAGTTTTCTTGAGAATTCCTTAGATTTTCCTGTGTATAAGATTTTGTCACCTGCAAATAGAGATACTTTTATTCCTTCATTACCAATCTCGATGCCCTTTATTTCTATATGTAGCCTAATTGCTCTACCGAGGATCTCCAACCCAATGTTGAATAAGAGTGGTGGTAAAGGACCTCCTTGTCTGGTTTCCATTCTCAAGAGGAATGCTTTCTGACTCTCTCCATTTAGGATTTTTGCATCTAAGTTCATAATGGATATAGGTCTATAATTTTTTTTTTTTTTTTGTGGTGTCTTTATCTGGTTTTGGTATCAAGGATATGCTGGTGTCATACGTTGAGTTTGGGAGTATTCTGCCCTTTTCTGTGTTCCACAACACCTTTAGTAGTAGTGGCGTGAATTCTTCTCTGAATGTTTGGTAGAATTCTGCAGGGAAGCTATCAGGGCCACGGTTTTTTTGTTGAGAATTTTTTGATTAACTTTTCAATCTCTTCTTTTGTTATGCGTCTATTAATTGTTCTACCTCTGTTTGTGTTAGTTTAGGTACTTAGTGTGTTTCTAGGAAATCGTCCATTTCTTCTAGGTTTACAAATTTTTATAGTACAATTTTTTTTATAGTAATCTGATATGATTCTTTTAATTTCAGTTAGGTCTGTTTTAATATTGCCCATCTCATTTCTTATTCAGGTTATTTGCTTCCTCTCCTGCTCTTTCTTTTGTCAGTTTGGCCAATGGTTTATCAATTTTGTTAATTTTTTTCAAAGAACCAGCTTTTGGTCTTGTTAAGTCTTTTGATTGTTTTTCTGTTTTCTATTTCATTTAGTTCTGCTCTAATTTTTATTATTTGTTTTCTTTTGGTGCCTGAGGATTTCTTTTGGTGCTCTCTTTCTGTTTTTTCAAGTTGTAGGGATATTTCTTTATTTTGGCCCTTTCTTCTTTTTGTATGTATGCATTTATTGATATAAATTCACCTCGGAGAATTGCTTTGGTTGTATCCCAAAGGTTCTGATAGGAAGTGTCTTCATTCTCATTGGAGTCTATGAATTTCCTTATCCCATCCTTAATGTCTTGTTTAACGCAGTCTTTTTTTGTGCAGGGTATTGTTCAGTTTCCAAGTGCTTGATTTCTTTTCCCTGATTTTTCCGTTATTGATTTCCACTTTTATGGCCTTATGGTCAGAGAAGATGCTTTGTAATATTTCAATGTTTTGGATTCTGCTAATGCTTGCTTTATGACCTAGTATGTGGTCTATTCTAGGGAATGCTCCATGTGCAGTAGAAAAGAAAGTATACTTGGCTGCTGTTGGGTGGAGTGTTCTGTACATGTCTATAAGGTTGAGATGGTTGATTGTGGCATTTAGATTATCCATGTCTTTATTGAGCTTCTCTCTGGTTGTCCTGTCCTTCATCGAAAGTGGTATGTTGAAGCTTCCTACTGTAATTGTGGAGCTGTCTATCTCACTTTTCCATGCTGTTAGAGTTTGTTTTATGTATCTTACAGCCCTGTCATTGGGTGCATAAATACTGAATATGGTTATATCCTCCTTGTATATTGTCTCTTTATTCATTTTATAGTGTCCTTCCTTATCCTTTGTGTTGGATTTAACTTTAAAGCCTATTCTGTCGGAAATTAATATTGCCACTCCTGCTCTTTTTTGATTGTTGTTTGCTTGATATATTTTTTCCATCCTTTGAGTTTTAGTTTGTTTGTTTCTCTAAGTCTAAGGCATGTCTCTTCTAGGCAGCATATGGAGAGAGCATTTTTTTTTTTTATCCATTCTCCCACTCTCTGTCTCTTTACCAGTGCATTTAGTTCATGAACATCCAGTATAATTATGGATAGGTATGAGTGTCATGCTGCCATTTTGATGTCTTTTTTTTGTGTGTTGTTGACAGTTTTTTTTCCCCAATTAATTTTTTGTGCTGAGTAGTTTATCTTTGTATTTTGTCTTTTCCTCTTACTCATTGTTGATGTTGTTTTTCTGCTGAGTGTCTATAATTTTCTTGTGTTTTATTTTTATGAGTAGGATAGTTAGTCTCCTATGTGGTTGCCTTAATATTTACCCCTTTTTTCTAGGTTTAAACCTAACTTTTATTTCTTTATATGGCCTTGTCTTCCTCTCCATATTAAAGATCTATGACTTCATTATCTTAGTCCCTCTTTATTATTTTAATGTTGCCTTCTTTTCCATAAAGACATTGTTGTTTCCCTGTTTTGAGCATTTTATTTTCTTGATCTAATTTGTGAATTCCCTGTTTGGGTTACCGTCTGATTATAGTGTGCAGTGTTCGAACCTTGGATACCTGATATTATTGATTCTCTAATGAAAGAAGTCCCTTTAGTATTTCTTGCAGTTTTGGTTCAATTATTATGAATTCCCTAATCCTCTGTTTATCTGGAAATGTCTTAATTTCACCTTCATATTTGAGAGAGTTTTGCTGGATATAAGATTCTTGGCTGTCAATTTTTTTCCTTCAATTTTTTATATAAGTCATCCCATTGTCTTCTTGCCTACAGGGTTTCTGCCAAGTAGCCTCAGCTTATTTTTATTTACTCTCTTTTGCAGATGACTTTTCATTTACCCCTCGCTGCTCTTACAATTCTCTCTTTATCTTTGGTTTTGGAAAGTTTGACTATAATATATCTTAGCGACTTTCTTTTAACATCTACCTCATGTGGAGTTTGATGAGCATCTTGTACAGATATCTTCTCATATTTCATGATATCAAGGAAGTTTTCTGCTGACAAATCTTCAATAATTTTCTCTGTATTTTCTGTTATCCCTTTCTGTTCTGGTACTCCAATCACTCAGAGTTTATTTCTTTTAATAGAATACCACATCATTATTGTTTCTTCATTTTTTTTAATTCCTTTATCTGATTTTTCTTCAAATGTATTAGTGCTGAGTGCTTTACCTTCATGTTCAGAAATTCTGCCTTCCACTTGCTTGATTCTGATCCTCTGACTTTCGACTGAGTTGTCTCATTCTGTAATTTTATAGTTAATCTTCTGAATTTCTGATTGCTGTCTCTCCATGGATTCTTGTACCTTATTAACTTTTTCATTATGTTCTCGAAAAACCTTTTTAATTTCTTCAACTGTTCTATCTGTTTGTTCTTTGGCTTGTTCTGCATATTGCATGATCTCCTTCCTGATATCTTGAAGAGTTCTGTATATTAGTCTTTTGAATTTTGCATCCAGTAATTCCAGGAAGACACCTTCATCCAGAAGATCCTTTGATTCTCTTTTTTGAGAGCTTGTTGAAACAATCATCGTCTCTTTCTTTATGTGATTTGATGCTAACTGTTGTCTCTGAGCCATCCGTAAGTTATCGTATTAGTTGATGTTTGCTTTCTATATCCTAGTTTCTTGCTTTGTTTTGTTTTGATATACCCAAATGGGTTGCTTGAGTGAGCTAGCTTAATTATTTTCACCTTTGGAGCTCTGACATTCTGTCACCAGATGGCTAGAGCTGTTACCAGATTTGTGAGCTTATGAGTGCATTCACTTTTCTTGTGTGGGTTCATCTCAGATGATCAGGTAGCTGGACATCAAGCGTGTGGCACAGGCTCTGTCCTGAAGTCTTAGAGGGGCAAGGGTGTTTGGTGTAGGTACCAGTATCTGGTTGAAGCTGAGGGGCATGCTCTGAACAAGACAGGGTGCTGAGAACCATCCCCCCAGCGTCTCTGAGGAAAGAATGTCCCTGTTCCTTAAAGCATACAGGTGGGTGGGTTTTGCAAGTTACCTGTTTTGCTGTTTCTACAGTGTCATGTCATAGCACTTTGGGATTCAGAGTTCAGAAACCATAAGCCTTTATTCCCACTTCTCCCTTGATCAAAATGATTTTCAAAAGAGAAACAACCAAATACAACTGCAATACTTGAAGTGAAATGTTGAGCACCATCCATCATATAAAATAACAATACTAACAGGAAAAACAAAAATAGTGATAGCAAACATTTACTGTGTGTCTACTACATGGTAGAAACAGTTCTAGGTATTCTGAAACTCAATCCATTATTCTTCAGAATAATCAGATAAAAGAGACACTGATCCCATCTATTTCATTTTAACAGAGAGACAACTGAGGCACAAAGAGAATAAATAACTTGTTTAAAACAGGCAGCAAGTGTCAGAATCAAGATTCAAACCAAGACAACCCACTTTCACTCATTTAACTGCTCAAACACTGACGTAAGGTCAATACCAATTCCTGGCCAACACTAAGTCCTGATCAGCCCTGCCTGGACATATGCCTGGATCTCATGATAGACCTGCCTCCTATTTCTGGATAATGGTGTTATTTTTAATCTTGTACACCTGGTCCATTAACAATTTCTTACTGGATAATTCAAACTCTCCACTCTCACATGATGGTCTTTTGCTTTTCTTTTCTTTTTCATTCTTTGCTTTAAACTTAGCTCTTTCAAATCTCTGTCCTGAAAATACACGTCCTCCCCAAACTTCTGTATTTTTTACACTTTGAAATCATATATATTTAGCAAATTCTAGCCTGTAGACTAAAATCTCTAAAATCACCTCAGAGGAAAATAATATATTTTTCTTCCAGTCTAATGTGGCACACATTTTTACCACCTGCATGAAAATTTCAGATATTTATCTTTTCTGATTTATTCTATAAGTTGATGTCTGTTGGATTTTTCTTCAGCTATAAAGAGAATGCTATGAGGTTACCAGTCATTCATCATGATCAACATGTTAAGCCCATGGCCTGAGCCATCTTCTAGATCGAGTTTGTCATGCACCACAGAGGAGCCAAGCATCTTCGTCCAGCGCCCTCAGCCTCACCTGGTACCAGTACCACTCTTTAGATGTGATTGGATTTCTACTGGCTTGGGTGGCAATTGTTACTTCTCTTGTCCTAAAATGTTGCTTGTTTGGTTATCAAAAGTTTTTTAAGACAGGAAAGAAGAAAAAGAAGGAGTAGGCCTCTTTAAAGCCTAAGACTAATAGGCAGGATAAGTGAGAGCATTACATTTAATTCAACCATTGTGGTTCAACTTGTAGAAAGATTCTCCCCCACATTTTGCCAGAGCTGAGCCTTTTGTGCATTCCTCAGAAATTTCACCCTTGATTAATTGTTAAGATGTTAGTTAATCCATTCTTCCCTAAGGAAGAATAATCCTGTGTGTTTTTTGATGAATTCCTCCTCAATATTCCTCTTTAAATGGACAGTTCCATTCATCAGTTGGATTATATTCAAGGTATTATTTTTATTTTGTAAATCCAGAAAAAATTCTACTTTTGTTTTTTTTATGTATAATTTCATAACTGAGACACAAACTAAAACTCACTTGAGCCTCAACTTATTGATTTGAAAAGATCAGGAAGGCTGGTATTTTCATTGTGAATTTTCAGAAATATTTTCTGCACATATAATGTGCATTCATATGAAATACACGTATCCCTCATGAACCATAAAGTATTTCTTCACGAAATTTTTTTTCTTTCAGAAGGTCTGAGTGGTTTCAACTGGTTTCCTACTTAAAATTGTGCAAGTCTGTGAAGTCTTTAGAGAGAAAGTCTAAAGATATTCTCCCCACCAGCCTTTAATATATTTGAGTTATTGTTCTCCCTTTATTGAATGACCCTTTGTAGTTGTATAGTAAGGCACAAAATAAAAGGTGAGAGTAGTTCCCTTTATTAGGAATCATAGGTGGGGCCCAGCAGGTTTAGTCCAATGCCTATGGATTATAATGTTAAAATATCCTGTACTAAGATCACTCAGTTTTGGCCTTAGCTTGTCAATTCACATACTTTAATACCTAGGATACTTAGGATAGAAAAACCAGAAGTCTATACAAATCTTTTATATAAATTCTTCCTTCAACCCCATTAAAAAAGTAAATTGCAGGTAGAATAAAGAGCCATGTTTTGTATGTGCAACAATTTTTACAACCTTTCCACTAGAAAGTATTTGAAATGGCAAAAAAGGTCTCCAAACTTCTCTTTGAATATCAGTAATCAGAACCTTTGGACGCAGAACAAACAAACCACAGAGGAGAAGAAAAAACATTTCTTCATGATTTCTTCTGCCAGATAAGAGAATTTTAAATACTTGGGTGGAATAAAGTCATATTTAGCATTTTTGATACCTGAAAAGTTTTACAAAATTCTTCTATGATAAGCTAGGGGTCCTTGGATGGCACAGTTAAGCATCTGAGTACTAAGAAGCTTGTGGTTTGAAACCATCCAGAGGTGCCTTGGAGGAAATATTTGGCAATGTTTCTGAAAGATCACAGCCTCGAAAACTCTGTGCAGTACTGTGCATATTTGGGGCCTCAATGAGTTGGATTCTACTCTACAGCAACTAGTTAGGTTTGGGCTTTGGTTTCTATATAACAAAGATATTTTCAGTAATAATAGTAAATGAAAATAATGGACAGAAAAATGAAATTAATTATGATAATAATGGTCAATGAAAATTTTCTTTTATTAAACTTATATCTTTCATTGAACTTTGAATCATGCCATTGCAAAGAAAAAAAATATCACATTATAAAAGAGAAAAAAGTAATGCATTAATGATTTTTCATTACATTAATGCTGGTTTCTTTTTTGTTTTTAAGTGGGAGGATACCTTATGCCTACACATTAGTCTGAGACACTAATGTAGCTCAACGTATACTAAACTATGCTAAATTCCTATCTATTTCTGCTCTCAAGAAGTAACTTGTGTGCATTTGTTAATGACTCTGCCCACATTGACTGTCTTTGCAATTCTTAGACCACATACCAGATATATCAATCTATATCTATTCAAAGATGATTAAAGTTTCCTTTTATCCATCTTAATTTTGACAGTTTTTTTTCACATACAGCAACATACATATAGTTAGGAAAAGCCACGAACAAGAATGTACATTTGGCAGGAAGTCATAAAAATCCCACAATATATTAAATTCCATGAATTACAATATTTTCCATGCAGTTGTTTCCTCAGGATTGTCCCAGCAGCTTTCAAAATTCTCAGCAGTCAAAAAAATTTTAATGCAAATAAAAACTTCAGATAGTCAGCTAGAATCACAGGATGCAGGTAACTTTCGTCACTTTTACCATCTCTGTGCTAGTATTGTTTATTTCAAATCTATTGTTTAAAGACAGGAATATGCAAGCATCACAGTGGTTGGAGATAAAAATCAATGGTTATGCCCTTAATCTTCAAAAGAATACAGGAAACTGAGTCTGTCTATGTTGGAGACTGACAGTACAATCAAGAGTTTCCTGGATTAGAGGGGGCCAAGATGTCTGACTAGGCAGACGCTGCCTTGGATCCCTCTTGTAACAAGTGAATCAATCACATACATGACAATCTACAAACCCTGACCATCAAACACAGATCTAAAGAGTTGATCTGAGTGACAGGTGAGTGAAAAGCTGCGTCCTGAACCAGCCACTGCTTCTAGGACCCGCGACCCATCCCACAGCCTTGAGCCCCAGCGGTAACCTGGTGCCGAGTGGTAGGGCTGATTGTGGCTTGCTGAGGTGGGGCAGGCATGGGACACAGATCTAACCCCTAGCCCCCTGGGGTAACCTCCCTGGAGACTCAGCCAGCGCAAGCAGGCTGCACACTGACGGGGCTAACGAGAGAACGAGCAACCACAGGGAAGCAGCGACTGTTTTTGGAGCCTGTAGCCAGCGTTCCAGTCAGAAAACCTTGGCGCCAGGCTTTGGACTGGGCACAGGGGAGCTGAGCACCGCATCCTGAAACGGAGCAAACATGGAACACAGACCTAACCCCAAGAAGTGACCTAAGGGGAAGCCCAGACAGTGCACACAGGCAGCGCAGCGATGCGGCTGACAGGAGGAGAAGTCACTGGGATGCAACAACTGGTTTTGGAGCCGGGAGTGCGTGTCTCAGCCAGGGAACCTTGGCGCTGGGCTTTGGACTTGGAGCAGAGGAACTAACCACGGCTTCTGAGACAGTGCAAGCACGGGACACGGGTCTGACCCTCGGGGACAATCTGTACCCAGCCAGTGCACACAGTCAACGTGCCCCTCGGGAATCTCAGATAAAACAGTCATCACCAAGCAAGATAAGTAACTGTGTCTAAATTCCGGGGTGCTACTCTCTCCAATCTATCTGATCCCTCCCCTCCCTTCCGAGGAGGCTTCATTAAAATTGGAATTTCCTGGGCCAGAGAGTGAAGTGCTCTGCATCTTTTTTTTCTTTGTTTGTTTGTTTGATCTTTTCCTAATCCATTCTCCTGGCTTGAGAGAAGGAGCTACAAAACACCCAGGGACCAAGAATTCTTCCCTGACTTCCCAAAATTGGACTAAAAATACAGAACCAGCTCCAGCCAAGCATTTGAGACCCACAGTCTTGGGCTTTCATTCTTACAGGGAACAGGTGGCTATTATAATGCAAAGGCAATTCAGATAGGGATCTGACTGTAATTGTTTTAGGAAATTACTGGAAAGACAAGTTTCCAAGGTCTGATATCTCTACCTATTTAACAGAGCCCTTACTGATCCACAATGGGGAGCTGAGGGCTGAAGCTCCACCCAAACCACCTAACCTCCTGCCATAGGGGTCTGAGGATAGTGACACCTACCAATCTGTAGAGGTACATGCATTGGGTGCCTAAGGTAAAACTGCACAGCCCACCCACCAAAGTGCTTTAGGAATACAGACTCACCTACCTCACTGGCACTTGGGGGGAAGTCTGTCAGCACCCTGTGGCCCCCCACCCCGGGATGTGACCCCCTACTAGAATCTGGTGCACACAACTATCATGACTACTCCTCTAAGCGAATAGGTGACAGTCTACCCCACACACCTAGTGACCCAAAATCAGATTCTACTCAAGAAGAGTGAATGGACTCATAGGCTTATATTTCTGGTAATGGCCCAAACAGGCTGGTAAGAGAACATAAGTGATTCAAAGCCTACAACAATCAAGACAGCCTAATCTAGTAGCCCATCTACATACCTTGAAAGAAAACAAAAGAAGATAAGTCTCAGTAAGCAAATATAAAATAAACCACTACAATATCTTATAGATGGCTCGGAGACAACAGTCGATATCAAACCACATACAGAAGCAGGCCATGATTGCTTCTACAACTCCCCAAATTAAAGAATCAAAATCTTTCACAAATGAAGATACAATCCTGGAATTGCCAGATGCAGAATATAAAAAACTAATTCACAGGATGCTTCAAGATATCAGGGATGACCTCAGAAATGAAATAAGGCAATCTACAGAAAAAGCCAAGGAATACACTGATAAAGCAGTTGAAGAAATCAAAAAGATCATTCAAGAACATAATGGAAAAATTAATAAGCTGCAAGAATCAATAGAGAGACAACATTCAGAAATCCAAAAGATTAACAGTAAAATTACAGAATTAGACAACTCGATAGGAAGTCAGAGGAGCAGAATGGAGGAATTGGAACGCAGAGTGGGGCAGCTGGAGGATAAAGTAATTGACAACAATATAGCTGAAGAAAAATCAGACAAAATAATTTAAAAAAATGAAGAAACGCTAAGAATCATGTGGGGCTCTATCAAGAAGAATAACTTGCATGTGACTGGTGTTCCAGAACAAGGAGGGATAACAGAAAATACAGAGAGAAGAGTTGAAGATCTGTTGGCAGAAAACTTCCCTGACATCATGAAAGACAAAAGGATATCTATCCAAGATGCTCATCGAACCCCATTTAAGATTGATTCAAAAAGAAAAATCACCAAGACATATTATCATCAAACATGCAAAAACCAAAGGTAAAGAGAAAATTTTAAAAGCAGCCAGGGATAAAAGAAAGGTCTCCTACAAAGGAGAATCAATTAGAATAAGTTCAGACTACTCAGCAGAAACCATGAGGTCAAGAAGGCAATGGGATGATATACATAGAGCACTGAAGGAGAAAAACTGCCAGCCAAGGATCACTTATCCAGCCAAACTCTCTCTCAAATATGAAGGTTAAATTAAAACATTTACAGATAAACACAAGCTTAGAGAATTTGCAAAAACCAAACCAGAGCTACAAGAAATACTGAGGGAAATTATTTGGTCAGAAAACCAATAACATCAGATAACACAATACAAGGTCACAGAACAGAACATCTGGATATCAACTCAAACAAGGAAATCACAAAAACCAATGAGAATTAATTTAAAAAGAAAAAAATGCTCAAAACAGGGAATCATTGAAGTCATTACGTAAAAGATCACAATAATCCAAAAGCCGGACTAAATACAGGAGGCATAGAACTGCCATATGGAGAGGAAAACAAGGCGATATAGGACGATACAAGATAGGTATTTACTTAGAAAAATGGGGGCAAATATTAAGGTAAATGCAAAGAGGTCTAACAATCCCATAACTCAATAAAAATCAAGAAAAACATAAAGACTCAGCAAACATAAATTCGACTTCAATGAAAATGAGGAACACACGATTTACAAAGAAAAATATCTCAGCACAAAAAAGTAAGTGGAAAAATGAAATTGTCAACAACACACACAAAAAGGCATCAAAATGACAGCACGAAACACATTCTTATCTATAACTACACTGAATGGAAAAGGACTAAATGCACCAATACAGAGACAGAGAGTCTCAGACTGGATAAAGAAACACGATCCATCTATATGCTGCCTACAAGAGACACACCTTAGACTTAGAGAAACAAACAAACTAAAACTCAAAGGATGGAAAAAAAATATCAAGCAAAAAATAAGCATTAAGGAGCATGAGTAGCACTGTTAATTTCTGACAAACTAGACTTCAAAGTTAAATCCACCACAAAGGATAAAGAAGGAAACTACATAATGATTAAAGGGACAATTGACCAGGAAGATATAACCATATTAAATATTTATGGACCCAGTGACAGGGCTGCAAGATACATAAAACAAACTTTAACAGAACTGAAAAGCGAGATAGACATCTCCACAATTATAGTAGGAGACTTCTACACACCACTTTTGGAGAAGGACAGGACTTCCAGTAAGAAGCTCAACAGAGACAGGGAAGACCTAATTGCTACAATCAACCAACTTGACCTCAGAGGCCTATACAGAACATTTCACCCAAGAGCTGCAAAGTATACTTTTTTTCTAGTGCACATGGACCATTCTCTAGAAGAGATCACATATTAGGTCATAAAACAAACCTTTGCAGAATCCAAAACATTGTAATATTACAAAGCATCTTCTCAGACCACAAGGCAATAAAAGTGGAAATCAATAACAGAAAAATCAGAGAAAAGATATCAAATACTTGGAAACTGAACAATACCCTGCTCAAAAAATATTGGGCTATAGAAGACATAAAGGAGGGAAAAAAGAAATTCATAGAATGCAACGAGAATGAACACACTTCCTATCAAACCTCTGGGACACAGCAAAAGCAGTGCTCAGAGGCCTATTTATATTGATAAATGCACACATACAAAAAGAACAAAGAGCCAAAATCAGAGAACTGTCCCTACAATTTGAACAAATAGAAAGCGAGCAACAAAAGAATCTATCAGGCACCAGAAGAAAACAAATAGTAAAAATTAGAGCTGAACTAAATGAAACAGAGAACAGAAAAACAATTGAAAGAATTCCCAAAGCCAAAAGCTGGTACTTTGACAAATTAAAAAAATTGATAGACCATTGGCCAGACTGACTAAAGAAATACAGGAAACGAAACAAATAACCCGAATAAGAAACGAGATGGGCCGTATCAAAACAAACCCAACTCAAATTAAAAGAATCATATCAGATTATTACTAAACATTGTACTCTAACAAATTTGCAAACCTAGAAGAAATGGATGAATTCCTAGAAAAACACCACCTACCTAAACTAACACAATCAGAAATAGAACAACTAAATAGACGCATAACAAAAAAAGAGATTGAAAAGGTAATCAAAAAACTCCCAAAAAAAAAAACCCTGGTCCAGACAGCTTCACTGCAGAGTTCTACCAAACTTTCAGAGAAGAGTTAACACCACTACTACTAAAGGTATTTCAAAGCACAGAACATGATGGAATACGACCTAACTCATTCTATGAAGCTACCATATCCCTGTTGCCAAAACCAGGTAAAGACATCACAAAAAAAGAAAATTACAGACCTATATCCCTCATGAACATAGATGCAAAAATCCTCAACAAAATTCTAGCCAGTAAAATTCAACAACATATCAAAAAAATAATCCACCACGACCAAGTGCGATTTATACCAGGTACGCAAAATTGGTTTATTATTAGAAAAACCATTAATGTAATCCACCATATAAATTAAAAAAAAAGAAAAAAAACACATGATCTTATCAATTGATGCAGAAAAGGCATTTGACAAAGTCCAACACCCATTTATGATAAAAACTCTCAGCAAAATAGGAATGGAAGGAAAATTCCTCAACATAATAAAGGGCATTATACAAAGCCAACAGCCAACATCACTCTAAATGGAGAGAGCCTGAAAGCATTTCCCTTGAGAACAGAAACCAGATAAGGAGGCCCTTTATCACCGCTCTTATTCAACATTGTGCTAGAGGTCTTAGCCAGAACAATTAGGCTAGACAAAGAAATAAAGGGCATTCGGATTGGCAGGGAAGAAGTAAAATTATCTCTATTTGCAGATGACATGATCTTATACACAGAAAACCCTAAGGAATCCTCCAGAAAACTACTGAAACTAATAGAAGAGTTTGGCAGAGTCTTAGGTTATAAGATAAACATACAAAAATCACTTGGATTCCTCTACATCATCAAAAAGAACATTGAAGAGGAAATCACCAAATCAATACCATTCACAGTAGCCCCCAAGAAGAGAAAATACTTAGGAATAAATCTTACCAAAGATGTAAAAGACCTATACAAAGAAAACTACAAAGAACTAGTGCAAGAAACTAAAAGGGACCTACATAATTGGAAAAACATACCTTGCTCATGGATAGGAAGAGTTAACATAGTAAAAATGTCTGTTCTACCAAAAGCCATCTATACATACAATGCACTTCTGATCCAAATTCCAATGACATTTTTTAATGTGATGGAGAAACAAATCATCAACTTCATATGGAAGGGAAAGAAGCCCCGGATAAGTAAAGCATCACTGAAAAAGATCAAAGTGGGAGGCCACACTCTACCTGATTTTGGAACATATTATACAGCCACAGTAGTCAAAACAGCCTGGTACTGGTACAACAGCAGATACATAGACCAATGGAACAGAATTGAGAACCCAGGTATAAATCCATCCACATATGAGCAGCTGATATTTGACAAAGGCCCAGTGTCAGTTAATTCGGGAAAAGATAGTCTTTTTAATAAATGGTGCTGGCATAACTGGATATCCATTTGCCAAAAAATGAAACAGGACCCATACCTTACACCATGCACAAAAACTAACTCCAAGTGGATCAAAGACCTAAACATAAAGACTAAAACGATAAAGATCATGGGACAAAAAATAGGGACAACCTTAGGAGCCCTAATACAAGGCATAAACAGAATACAAAACATTACTAAAAATGATGAAGAGAAACCCGATAACTGGGAGCTCCTAAAAATCAAACACCTATGCTCATCTAAAGACTTCACCAAAAGAGTAAAAAGACCACCTACACATTGGGAAAAAATTTTCAGCTATGACATTTCTGACCAGCACCTCATCTCTAAAATCTATATGATTCTGTTAAAACTCAACCACAAAAAGACAAACAACCCTATCAAGAAGTGGGCAAAGGAAATGAACACACACTTCACTAAAGAAGATATTCAGGCAGCTAACAGATACATGAGAAAATGCTCTCGATCATTAGCCATTAGAGAAATGCAAATTAAAACTTCAGTGAGATTCCATCTCACTCCAACAAGGGTGGCATTAACTCAAAAAACACAAAATAATAAATGTTGGTGAGGATGCGGAGAGATTGAAGCTCTTATAGACTGGTGGTGGGAATGTCAAATGGTACAACCACTTTGGAAATCTATCTGGCATTTCCTTAAAAAGTTAGAAATAGAACTACCATACAACCCAGAAATCCCGCTCCTTGGAATATACCCTAGAGAAATAAGAGCCTTTACATGAGCAGATATATGCATACCCATGTTTATTGCAGCACTGTTTATGATAGCAAAAAGCTGGAAGCAACCAAGGTATCCATCAATAGATGAATGGGTAAATAAATTATGGTATATTTACACAATGGAACACTACACATCAATAAAGAACAGTGACGAATCTGTGAAACATTTCATAACATGGAGGAACCTGGAAGGCATTATGCTGAGTGAAATTAGTCAGATGCAAAAGAACAAATACCACTATTATAAGTTCTTGAGAAATAGTATAAACTGAGAACACATTCTTTCGTGGTTACAAGAGGGGGAGGGAGGGAGGGCGGGAGAGGGTTATTTACTGATTAGTTAGTAGTTAAGAACTACTTTAGGTGAAGGGAAAGACAGTACTCAATACAGGGAAGGTCAGCTCAACTGGACCAGACCAAAAGCAAAGAAGTTTCTGGGATGAACTGAATGCTTCGAAGGTCAGCGGAGCAAGGGTGGGGGTTTGGGGACTATGGCTTAAGGGGACTTCTAAGTCAATTGGCAAAATAATTCTATTATGAAAACATTCTGCATCCCACTTTGAAGTGTGGCGTCTGGGGTCTTAAATGTTAACAACCAGCATCTAAGATGCATCAATCGGTCTCAATCCACCTACATCAAAGGAGAATGAAGAACACCAAGGTCACACAATAACTATGAGCCCAAGAGACAGAAAGGGCCACATGAACCAGAGACTTACATCATCCTGAGACCAGAAGAACTAGATGGTGCCTGGCCACAACCAATGACTGCCCTTATAGGGAGCACAACAGAGAACCCCTGAGGGAGCAGGACAACAGTGAGATGCAGACTCCAAATACTCATAAAAAGACCAGACTTAATGGTCTGACTGAGACTAGAAGAATCCTGGCAGTCAGGGTCCCCAAACCTTCTGTTGGCCCAGGACAGGAACCATTCCTGAAGACTACTCATCAGACATGGAAGGGACTGGACAATGGACTGGAGAGAGATGCTGATGAAGAGTGAGCTACTTGTATCAGGTGGACACTTGAGACTGTACTGGCGTCTCCTGTCTGAAGGGGAGATGGGAGGGTAGAGAGGGTTAGAAACTGGCAAAAGGGTCAGGAAAGGAGAGACTGGAAGAAGGGAGAGGGCTGACTCATTAGGGGGAGAGTAAATGGGAGTATGTAGTAAGGTGTATATAAGCATACATGTGACAGACTGACTTGATTTGTAAACTTTCAATTAAAGCACAATAAAAATTATTAAAAAAAAAAGTGTTTCCTGAATTAATTTCCACCTAAAATGCAATATTTATTAAAGGATATGTCATACAAATTTACTAATCACAAGTTTCATGTTTATTCTTAAAACCCCACAGTAATCACAGTAATCATTCAATAACAATAAGAAAGAGGGGAAGGAACTTGGCAGGAATATGTCATTCCAGTGCTTTCTCTTGATAAAGCTTAACATTCAATAAACTTGCAAAGAGTAATATTTTGAAGGTCAAATTAAACAACATAATGCTGAATTAGGTGCTGAGATGCAATAACCTCAAAACTGGCACAGCAGACAATATTTAAATTTTTTCATCTACTGACATCTTAAAAACTTTTGTGCCTTTGGCCACAGCATTATGGTGAGGTTCAGATGAGTGAGAAGCATAGCTTCCCTTTGAAAACAAAGTGTGTGAAAGTGGGGTATACAGAGATCAAGTAATAGATTCCTGACAAAGGTTAGCTGATAGTAGGCCCATGGGTCTACTGTCCCACCCATGGTCCCCAGATATATAATCAGAATAATAATAGGTTGGCGTTTGGGTGACAATAGTAGCTAGATCAGTCTTGGTCCAAGAGAGTACATTCTGTTTGCACTATCCCATCACCACTCTGTTCATATACCTAGCAAACCAGAACTATAGTGATCAATGATTTGGTGCCATCCCTATGGTGGGTGGAACCCTGGTGGCATAGTGGTTAAGAGTTCAGCTGCTAACAAAAAGGTTGGCAGTTTGAATCTACCAGCTGCTCTCTGGAAGCCCTATGGAGCAGTTCTACTCTATCTTATAGGATCACTATGAGTTGGAATGCACAGGACACCAGTGGGTTTTTTGTATGGTGGTATTAATTTTTTCAGTTCAAAATATATGAAAACGCATCACATAGATTCAATTGCCAAATCCCTCATTATTCACTTGGTTGGCCACCTTTTTGTATATGTTAATATTTTTATTTCTATAGGATTTAAATATCTCTTGTTAAGATTGTTTATTTTATGATGTCTGTTGCTATTGTGATAAAATCTATAATATTTTATGAATAATTTTTGCTGACATGTAGGAAATCCGTTGACTTCCAATATTATTGTATTTGAACTTCTTACAGAACTTTTAATAGAATATTATAATTTTTCAGTTGCTACTTTTAATTTTCTCAACAGACAACCACATATCCACCCAGAAAAAAAAAAAAAAATGTATATATCCACTGGTGATGACAAATTCTCCTGTGTTCTAGATTTTATTCTTTTCTCATATATTTCTTGACTTTGGAATTGGCCAGTACTTTCAGTACAATACTGAAAAGTAAGACAGTCAACTAAACACTGTTGTCATGTTCTTCACTTTCATGATAATAAGTCATTAGGAAAAAGAACAAACCTCAGCAAATTTTAAGTAATTCACATGTGCTTAAACAGATCAATTAGTATGTATGTCTTTTTAGTTGAAAACACATATCTCCTTCTGACCTCAGCCTTATTTAATCATTTTAATTTTGATTTCTTCTGATGTTAATCACATCATACACCTCAGTTAAACAAATCATGGTTACCAACCTTACCTATGCCTATATCTTTTCATATGGAGAAAGAAATGAAAGGATACTCATGAGGTAATTCCAGTCACTGGAAGGTGCTACTGCATGCTGGTTGGACAGGGAGAGGCAGGAAATTGGAGGTAAGTCTAAAGAGTAGGTAATTTTTTTTAAAGTGCATTTGATAGAATTATGATACTTTGTTTAGGTAAAATTAAATATCTGCATGTATATGTTGACTTTTTAAAAATTTATTTTGTGCTGCTCTTGTTTAAAATAGACACAACTACACCATTTCAACAGCTTCTACAACTACAATTCAGTAACACAGATCACCCTCTTCGAGTTGTGCAACCATTCTCACTGTCCTTTTCCAGTTTGTTCCTTCCTGTCTTAGATTGAATTGTGTACCACAAAAGTGTGTGTAGAAAATTGGCTGGGCCATGATTTCCAGTATTGTGCGATTGGCCAACATTATGTCATCTGATATGATTTTCCTATGTGTTGTAAATCTTGTCTCTACAATGTTAATGAGGAGGGATGGGCAGCAGTTGTGTTGATGAGGCAGGACTCAACCTGTGGGATTAGATTGTGTCTTGAGTCAGTTTCTTTTAGGATATAAAAAAGACGAGCGACCAGAGAGACTACGGGACCTCATGCCATCAAAAAAGCAGTGAAGGGAGCAGAATGCATTGTTTGTACCTGTAGTTCCTGCATGAGAAATCTCCTAGTCCAGGGGAAGATTGATTACAAGAACCTTTGTCCAGAGGCAACAGAGAGATAAAGCCTTCCCCTGGAGCTGATGCCCTAAATTTGGACTTCCAGCCTACTAGACTGTGAAAAAAAAAATTCTCTTTGTTAAAGTCATCCACTTGTGGCATTTCTGTTATAGCAGCACTAGATAACTAAGACACTCCCCCATTAACATAGATTCCCCCCCAGTGCTGTCAGGTTGATTCTGAATCATAGCTACCCTATAAGACAGGGTAGAACCAACCCATAGCTTTCAAGACTGTAATCTTTACTGAACAATAAGCAACATCAAGGTAAATGGAGAAAACATTGAAGTTTTCAAGGATTTCATTTTACTTAGATCTACAACAAATACCCGTGGAAGGAGCAGTCAAGACATCAAACAGCGTATTGCATTGAGCAACCCTGCTGCAAAGGACCTCTTTTAAGTGTTAAAAAGCAAATATATCACTTTGAAGACCAAGGTGCACCTTACCCAAACCATGGTATTTCAATAGTCTCCTATGCATGCAAAAGCAGGACAATGAATAAGGAGGACCAAAGGAGAATGATCCCTTTGAATTATGAAATGTTGGTGAAGAATATTGAATGTACTGTGGACTGTCAGAAGAACAAACAAATCTGTCTTGGAAGAAGTACAGCCAGGATGCTCCTTAAGTGGGAGAATGGCAAGATATCAACTGAGAAACTTTGGACGTTAATAGGAGGGACAAGTCCCTGGAGAAAGACATCATACTTGTCAAGTAGCAGGTCACCAAAAGAGAGGAAGACGCTCAGGGAGATGGATGGACACAGTGACTAAAATGATGGGCTCAAGCTTAACAACAATTGTGAGGATGGTGCAGAACCAGGAAGTGTTTTGTTCTGTTGTATATTGGGTTGCTGTGAGTCAGAAACAACTCAAGGGCAGCTAACAGCAATAGCAATCTTTACAGAAGCAGACTGCCACACCTTTCTCATACAGAGCAACTGGTGGGTTTGAACAACCCACCTTTTGGTTAGCAGCTGAACACTTAACACATTGAACAATCAGGTCTTCTTAATATAAACTCACTGACTCCTAAGTTTCTTAACTCACCTTTCAATGAAACTTCTTAAACTTGAGTTTTTATTTCTTGGAAATTAATACTTCAACTATCTCTAATGCCTAAAAATGTACTATAAGTGACTGAAAGCATTCCCTCTGAGAGTAGAAATCAGACAAGGATGCCTTTTATTACCACTCTTGTTACACATTGTGCTGAAAGCCCTAGCTAGAACAATAAGGCAAGAAAAAGAAATAAAGGGCAACCAAATTGGTAAGGTCACCACGTGTCTGTCAGTTTGTTATACTGTGGTGGCTTGCAGGTTGCTGTGATTCTGGAAGTTTTGTCACCCATATTAGAAATACCAGCAGGGTCATTCTAGGTGAATAGGTTTCAGCAGAGCTTCTAGACTAAAATAGACTTGGAAGACGGAACTGACAGCCTACTTCTGAAAAAACTGGCCAGTGAAAACCTTACGAATAGCAGCGGAACATTCTCTGATATAATGCTGGAAGATGAGCAGCTCAATTTGGAAGGCACTCAAAATACAACTAGAGAAGAGCTGTCCCCTCAAAGTAGACTCGACCTTAATGATGTGGATGAATTCAAGCTTTCAGGACCTTCATTTGCTGGTGTGGCATGTCTCAAAATGAGAAAAAAGAGCGGCAAACATCCATTAATAAAGGGAACATGGAATGTGGGGAGTAAGACTGTAGGAAAATTGGAAGTGATCAGAAATGCATAAAGATCAATATCCTAGGACTTTGTAAGCTGAAATGGCCTGGCTGGACTGGCCATTTTGAGTCTAACAATCACATGGCCTACTGTGCCAGGAATGACAAATTGAAGAGGAATAGCGTTGCACTAATCATCAAAAAGGACATTTCAAGATATATCCTGAAGTACATCACTGTCAGTGACAGCATAATATCCATACACTTACAAGGAAGACCAGTTAATATGACTATTATTCAAATTCACATATCAAACTTGAAGGCCAAATATGAACAAATTGAAGATATTTACCAACTTGTTCCATCTGAAATTGATCAAACATGTAAGCAAGATGTATTGATAATTACTGGTGATTGGAATGTGAAAGTTGGAAAAAAATAAGAAGGATCAGTAGTTGGCAAATATGGCTTCGGTGATAGAAACAAAACCAAAGATCACAGGATAGAATTTTGCAAGACTAACAACTTCTTCAGTCCAAATACCATTTAACAACAAAAACAGTGAATATACATATGGACCACACCAGATGGAATACAAAGGAATCAAACCAACTACACTGTGGAAAGAGACGATAGAAAAGCTCAATATCACCAGTCAGCCAAGGACCGACTGTGGAACAGACCATCAATTGCTCATATGCAAGTTCAAGTTGAAGTTGGAGAAAATTGGAACAACTCTACAAATTCAAATTATGAACATGAGCTTATCCCACCTAAATTTAGGGACCATCTCAAGAATAGATTTGATATATTGAATACTAGTGACTGAGGACCAGACAAGTTGTGGAATGACATCAAGAACATTATACATGAAGAAAGTAAGAGGTCATTAAGAAGACAAAAAAGAAAGAAAAGGCCTAAGGAATGTCAAAAGGGACTCTGAAATTTGCTCCGGAATGTACACTAGCTGAAGCAAAATGAAGAAATGATAACGTAAAAGAGCTAAGCGAAAGATTTCAAGAAGCGGCTCAAGGAGATAAAGTAAGATTTTATAATGAAATGGGCAAAGACCTGGAAATAGAAACCAAATTTGAGAAAACACCTATGCATTTCTCAAGTTGAAGGAACTGGAGGAAAAATTAAAGCCTCGAGTTGAAAGCTGAAGGATTCTACAAGGAAAATATTAAATGACACAGGACACATCAAAAGAAGGTGGAAGGAATACATAAAGTCACCATACCAAAAAGAATTGGTCAACGTTTAACCATTTCAAGAGGTAACGTATGATCAAGAACCATTGGTACTCAAGGAAGCGCCCCAAGCTGGGCTGAAGTCACTGGCAAAAAACAAGGCTTCAGAAATTGATGGACCACCATTTGAGGTGTTTCAACAAACAGATGCAGCACTGGATGTGCTCACTAATCCATGTCAAGAAATTTGAAAGACAGCTACCTGGGTAACAGGGTAGAAGAGATTCATATTTTTACCCATTCAATATCATTAACACAATGCACAGGTAAAATTTTGCTGAAGATCATTCAAAAACTGCTACAGCAGTACATTGACAGGAAACTACTAGATATTCAAACCAGATTCAGAAGAGGACATCAAACAGGGGATATCATTCCTGATGTCAGACGGATCCTGGCTGAAAGCAAATAATACCGGAAAGATGTTTACCTGTGTTTTATTGACTATGCAAAGGTATTTGACTGTGTGAATCATAACAAATTATGGGTAACTTTGCAAAGAATGGGAAATCTAGAACGCTAAATTGTGCTCATGAGGAACCTGTACCTTGACAAAGAGGAATTTCTACTAACAGAGCAAGATCAATATACAAAAATTGCACGGATACTTCTATACCAACAAAGAAAAATTCATAAAGGGTTTTAGAAAAACAATACCATTAAGTATAATAACCCATTGCTGTCAAGTCAATTCTGACTCATACAGACCCTAAAAGACAGAGTAGAACTGCCCCATAGGGTTTCCAAGGAGTGTCTGGTGGATTTGAACTGCTGACCTTTTGGTTAGCAGTTGTAGCTATTAACCACTATGCCACCAGGGTTTCCAATATGAACTATAACCCCTCAAAAGATAAAATACTTGGGAATAAATCTAACCAGGATATGAAAGACCTATACAAAGAAAACTACAAAATACTGCTCCAAGAAACCAAGGGACAAACAAAAATGGAAAAACATAGCATGCTCATGGGCAGGAAGACACAGCATTGTGAAAATGACAATACTACTCTAAATGAAGTATGACTCTAATGCGATCCCCATTCAAATTCTAATAGCATTTTTTAAGGAGATAGAAAAACTAATCACTCATTTTATATGAAAAGGGAAGACACTCCAGAGAACTAAAGCATTATTGAAGAAGAACAAAGTAAGAAGCCTCACACTATGTGACCTCAGAAGCTACTACACAGTCACAGTAGTCAAGAAAGCCTGGTACTGGTACAACAGACAAACGGAATAGAATTTAGAACCCAGGTGTAAATCCATCCACCTGTGGACAGCTGACCTTTGACAATGGGTCAGAGTCCATTAATGGGGAAAAGACAGTCTCTTTGACAAATAGTGCTGGCAAAACTGGATGTCAATTTGTAAAAAAAAATTAAACAATACCCATACCTCACATCATACACAAAAACTAACTCAAAATGTATCAAAATCCTAACTATAAAATCTAAAACTATAAAGATCATGGAAGAAACAGTAGGGATAATGCTAGGGACTCTAATATATGGCGTAAATAAAATACAAAGCATAACTAAAAATGCACAAATAGCAGATGATGAACTAGATTAATGATATCTCCTAAAAATTAAACACGCTTATCAAAAGACTTCTCCAAAAGATTAAAAAGAGTACCTACAGACTGGAGAAATTAATTTTGGCTATGACATATCTGACAAGGGTCTAATCTACAAAATTTATAAAAAATTTCAACAACTCAAAGACAAAAAGACAAAAAATCCAATTAAAATATGGGCAAAGAATTTGAACAGACACTTCTCCAAAGAGTGCATTCAGGCTGCTGACAAGCACATGAAGAAATGCTCCCAATCTTTAGCCATTAAAACAAAAAATAACCAAACCTTTTGCCTTGGAGTTGATTCCAACTCATAGCAACCCTATAAAAATAGAGAGATGCAAATCAAAACTACAATGAGATACCCTGTAACTCCAAAACTACTGACACTAATCAAAAAACAGAAAATAATAAATGTCAAAGAGATTGTGGGGATATTGGAAATCTTATACACTGCTGGTGGGAATATAAAATGGTATAACCACTATGGAAAAATTACGGTGCTTCCTCAAGAAGCTAGAAATAAGAAATACCATATGATCCAGCAATCCCACTCCTAGGAATATACCCAAGAGAAATAAGAGCCATTAAATGAATAGATATATGCATACTCATGTTCACTGCAACATTATTCACAATAATAAAAAGATGAAAACAAATAAGCATCCATCAACAGATGAATGAATTAACAAACTGTGGTATGTACACAACACTGGGATACTACTAATGACAAATCTACAAAACATCTCACAACATGGTTGAATTGGAGGGCATTATAGGGTTGCTATGAGTCAGAATCAACTTGATAGCAATGGGTTTGTTTATTTGTTTTTATTTATTTATTTATTGGTTTCCTGCTATGTGAAATAAGTCAATCACAAAAGGACAAATAGCATATGAGACCACTTTTGTAAAGAAACAAGAAAAGGTTTACACAGAAGAAAAACAAACAAACAAAATTCTTTGATAATTGCCAGGAATGGGACAGACAGGGAGAGAAAATTACCTGACAGATAGATGACACATATTAGTATTGGTGAAAGAAAAGGCAATACACAGTATGGAGGAAGTCAGAAAAATATGACTAAAGCACAGGAGGACAGTGAGAGGAACGCAAGTACAAAGGGCAACAATGATAATTGGTAATTACTATAGCATAGAGAATCCTGCAGCAATAGTATTGACAAACACTAGTTTACAAATTGATACTTAGGTAGATAGGTATGTCAAGAGGTGTGGGAGGGTATAAGGGAACACACCTGCCTGCAGATATAGGTTTGGTGGTGGATATTTCTACATACATAACTGTAGAAAACACAAGGGCCACAGTCGGGGCAACTTCTTAGACATAACCAAACACGCTGTGGAATGAAGTTCCTCGGCTTAAGGTGAAGGAATATAGGCTCAGGGGACATCTACGTCAATTGGCATAACATAGCTCATTAAAACAAATTTCTGCATCCTGCTTTGGTGAGAAGCTTTTGAGGTCTGAAAAGCTTGTGAGTGGCCATCTTAGATGCAACCACTGATCTCTTACCGTCTGGAGAGAAGGAGAGTGAAGAAAACCAAAGACCAAAGACTCAAGAGAGCAATTAATCTAAAAGACTAATGGACCACATGAACCACAACCTACAGGACCCTGAGATCAGAAGAACAAGACGGTGCCCAGCTACCACTACCTACTGTTCTCACAGAGATTATAACGCAGGGTTCCCGAAAGAGGCGGAGAAAAATTGTAAAAAAAATCACATTTCCAACAGAGACTGGAGGAATCCCAGAGACTATGTCCCTGAGACAGATACCCTTCTGAACTAGAATTGAAACCATTCCCAGAGACCACCTATCAGCCAAATCATAGATAGGCCTATAATGTAAACAATAACACCCAAGAGGAAAGCACTCCTTAGAACCACCTATAGGAGATCAAAAGCAAAGATGAAAAGGAAGGAAGGGTTGAACATCACAACAAAAAGAAATGGGGGAACATGGATGGAAATGGGGAGGGGGCTGACAGATTGTGTGGAATGAAATCAATGTCATGGCACACTTATGAACAAACTATCAAACGGGAAGCAAATATGCAATGTTAACCCTCACCTAACATACAATAATTTTTTTTTTTTTTAAAGGTCCAGGGGAAGCAAATACATATATATGCATGTATATGTATATCTGGAAACCCTGGTTGCATAATGGTTAGGTGCTATGGCTGCTAACCAAAGGCTGGCAGTTCATATCTACCAGGCACTCCTTGGAAACTCTATGGCGCAGTTCTACTCTGACCTATAGGGTCGCTTTGAGTCAGAATTGACAGGACGGTAATGGCTTTGTTTTTTTCTTTTTTTGATGTATACATACTCTAAGAACATTCCATTTTCTTAAAGAAAGAAAATAATAATTAGTAAAAACCAGAACTTAATTAAGCTTATTTTAATTCAGAGATAATTTTACATGTATCAGCAGGCACTATGCTAACTTTTAGAAACCCTGGTAGCATAGCGGTTCAGCGCTATGGCTGCTAACGAAAATATCGGGAGTTCAAATACTCCATGTGATCCCTGGAAGAGCTATGAGACAGTTCTACTCTGTCCTATAGGGCCACTATGAATTGTAATCGAATCCACAGCAAAGGGCAATGCGTATACTATCTTTGGAGACTGGGGGGGTACAGTGGTTAAAAGCTCAGGCTGCTAACCCGAATGCCAGCAGTTTGAATCCACCAGCCATTTTTTGGAAACTCTATACAGGCAGTTCTATTCTGCTCTATGGGGTCACTATGAGTAGGAATCCACTCGCCTACAAGGAGTTTGGTTTTTTGTCAGGTGTGCTAACATCTTCAGGTATTATGTAAATTTTTCTTCTCAACACTTCTAATGAGGCTGATGCAATTTTACTAAATTGTAAGCACACAAGGACAGGCATGATGTGCATTTCTTTCACCACTATATACCTAGAGTAAACACAATGCTTTGTACATTGTGTGGTTGTTGTTAGGTGTCATCAAGTGGATTCCAACTTACATTAGCGAACCTCTGCACAAAAGAACAAGACACTGGTCCTGAGCCATCCTCACAATTGTTGTTATGCTTAAGCCCATCTCAATATTGTCAAGAGTGCACCTCTTTTTCGCTGACTGTCTACTTTACCAAACATGATGGCCTTCTCCAGGGACTGATCCCTCCTGATAATTGTCTCAAGTATGTAAGACGAAGTCTTGCCATTCTTGCTTTTAACGAGCACTCTAGGTATATTTCTTCCAAGACAGATTTGTTCATTCATTTCACAGTTCATAGTATATTCAATATTCTTCTGCAGCAACATAATTCAAGGTGTAAATTCTACTTCAGTCTTCTGTCTTCATCATCTAGCTTTCACATGCATATGAGGTGATTGAAAACACCCTGGCTTGGGTCAGGTGTGCATTAGTCTTCACGGTCACAACTTTGCATTTTAACACCTTAAAGAGGTCTCTTGCAGCAAATTTGCCTAATACGATGCATACTTTGATTTGTTAACTGCTACTTCTAAGGACATTGATTGTGAATCCAAGTAGACAAGTGCTTGAGAACTTCATATTTTACATTTATCATAATGGTGTTTACTGGTACAGTTGTGAGGATTTTTGTTTTCTTTTTGTTGAAGTATAATCCATACTTGAGGCTATAGTCTTTGATTTAAATCACTAAGTGCTTCAAGTCCTCTTCATTTTCAGCAAGGAAAGTTGTGTCATCTGCATATCAAAGGTTGTTAAGGAGTCTTCCTCCTATCCATATGCCATGTTCTTCTTCATATAATGCAGTTCCTGGAATTATTTGCTCAGCATACACATTGAGTAAATATGGTGAAAGGATACAACCCTGACACACAAATTTACTAACTTTAAGTGAGTAGTATACCCTTGTTCTGTTCTAACAGCTACCTCTTGATCTATGTACAGGTTCAGAATGAGTGTGATTAAGTGTTCTGGAATTCTCATTCTTCTCATATTATCCATAATTTGTTATAATTCACACAGTCAAATGCCTTTGCATAGTCAATAAAACACAGGCAAACATCTTTCTGATATTCTCTGCTTTCACCCAGGGTCTATCTGATATCAACAATGATATTCTTTGTTCTGCATACTCTTCTGAATCTGGTTGGAATTCTGGCACATACTTGTGGATGTACTGCTGTAGCTGTTTTTGAATTATTTCCAGCAAATTTTAACTTCTGTGTGATATTAATGATATTGTTCAATAACTTCCACATGCCTGGAGGGGTGACCCAAACCTTCATTCCTGAACAGTCTGGACCATTATTAGTCATATCAGAATTGGGTGGCTGTAGTTTTCCATTGCCTTTAATCACAGTGCATCTCAGCACTAAGAGAAAGCCTAAGAGATCTTCTGTATTCCAGGCATATTCTTTTTTTACCACCATTGTGTAATATTTATGCATTTCCACCTGGAAATCAGGATCATTCACACCACCCAAAATAGTATCTCCCTTCTCTGCTTGTGGAAACCCTGGTGGTGTAGTGATTAAGTGCTATGGCTGCTAACCAAGAGGTTGGCAGTTCAAATCCACCAGGCGCTCCTTGGAAACTCTACGGGGGAGTTCTACTCTGTCCTATAGGGTCGCAATGAGTCAGAATTGACTCGACAGCAGTGGGTTTGATCTGGTTTTGGTTCTCTGCTTGTTGATCCAGAGGCATGAGAAGCCAGGTGGCATTCTTCCAGTTAAATGGAATTAGTTTTGTGTCTCCTACTAGGAGCATTCCTACCTTTGGGACCTGTAGTACATAGGATCAATGAGAAAAACAGCAAATATCTTGTGAGTGGGTCACTTGGGATAAAAGTGAGTGGTGCCACTTCCATTTCCACGCCTGCATTCCTGGACTTGCAAATCCTGGTTATGAAAGAAAGAACACCATATACTGAATATTGGTTTAGAGCAGATACAGCCCCCTTGAGAACAATGGTACAACCCTGAAAAATATTACCAAATAGCTGGCAGCGTAATTGTGTCTTTAAGAGGTCTTTCTATCGTTCTGTGAAGCCAGCTGCTTCAGGATAATAGGGAACATGGTAAGACCACCAAATCCCAAGAGCATGGGCCAACTGCCACACTTCATTTACTGTGAAATGAATCCTTAGATCCAAAGCAATGCTGTATGGGATACCATGATGGTGGATAAGACATTCCGTGAGTCCAAACACAGTAGTTTTGGCAGAAGCATTGTATGCAGAGAAGGCAATTCTCTATCCAGAGCGTTTGTCCTCGCAAGAAAGAAATGCTGCCCTTTCAAGATGAAAGAGGTCTAACATAATCAACATGCCACCAGGTTGTGGGCTGATTGCCTCAGGAAATAGTGCCTTATCAGGGACTCAGTGTTGGTTTCTGCTGCTGGTAGATTGGGGGCTCAGCAGTGACTGTAGCCAAGTTGGTCTTGGTGAGTGGTTATATATATTGCTGAGCCCATGCATAACCTCCATGCCAGCCACCATAACCACATTGTTCATTAGCCTATGGGCAATGACAGGAGTGGATGAGGAAACCAGCCAATGGGTTTCCACAGAAAGTATGATCCAATCTATTTGATGGTTAAAGTCATCCTCTGCAAGGTGACCCTTTGGTGATCATTCACATAAGACACAAATATTTTCAGTGCTTTGGCCATTTCAGAGAGGTCTATCCAAATTTCTCCTTTGCATACCTGTTTGTCACCTGTTTTCTGATCATGTTCTTTCCAAGTCCCTGACCATTCAGCTAACCTTTGGCCGTCACCCATGAAATCAGTACATAATCTCACATCTGGCCATTTTTTCTTCCAAGCAAAGTGAACAACCAGGTGCAGTATTCGAAGTTCTCTCCATTGGAAGGATTTCCTTTCACCACCGTCCTTTAGGAAGGTCCCAGATAGGGGCTGCAGTGCTTCCACTAGACGTGTTTAAGTGGTGCTTTCATATCATGTAGAACTATCTGTAAACCAGGCACAAGTTTTCTCTTCCTCGGACAACTGATCATAATGAACTCCCCATCAGTCCATTCTTGCAGCCTGGTGGGAGGAGAAGGTAATGTGACAGGAATGGAGACGATGGGCTTTTAAGCCACTTCCTCATGCAACTTACTTGTGCCTTCAGGTCTTGCTCAAGCCCAATCTCATGTATACCACTTCCATTTCATGACTAAGTGCTCCTGTGCACATCCAACATTATGACTTCATGGGTCAGACAATACCCAGTTCCTGATAGACAGTTCATGGGTCAGACAACAGTCAATTGATGATAGACAGCGTGGTGTCTTGGTGGCCCATGGTTAGGCATTCAGGCTGTACTAAGGCACTGTAACAAGCCAAAAGCTATTTCTAAAAAGGAGAATAGTTATCTGCAGAGGTTGGTGGGGATTTGCTCCAAAATCCTAAGGGTCTGCACTGTGATTCACCAATAGAGACCTGAAAAACTACAAAATGTATCCCTATCTGCCACTAACATGTGAATTCTCACTGAATCAGCCAGATCATGTGACCTAAGGGACAGGATGGCTTGCATGGCAGCCTGAACCTGTTTCAGAGCCTTCTCTTGTTCTGAGTCCCACTCAAAACCCACAGCTTTTGTGGTAGAGCCAATATGGCAGACTAATCAGAAGCACTAAGACATCTCACTGCAATAGAGACCCAAATCACCGAGTAAAACAGATACAGATGTCAATCCTGGAACCCTGATCCTTAAATGAAGGGATAAAGTATTAGTTCAGAAGTCACTGAGGAGAAGAAACAGGTATAGGGGATGAAATAGAGATACAGAGTGGACTTTCCTGGCATGTCTCAGTATGGTTGTCTTGGAATAAAACCAATAATCCTGCACACAGAAAGGCACCTCTACAGAACTCCCTGTAGGGGAAAAGGTACAGTGCAGACACATCCAGGGCTAAGTAAGAACACATTTACTGGCTGCACCGCAAGGAAGAGCTCAGACTCCTCCAGGAGAATGTTCCTACAACACTTACCCCTCTGGTGAACACCAGCTGCAACTGCCCACCCCGGCAACCATGACTGCCAGGAACGAGAGTACCAACCCACATTATTGCCCTCCTGTGTAAGTCCTCTGTGCCCCTGCCTTCTCCCCCCTTCTTAGCCTCCCCTAGTCCCTGTCACCACTGGCCCCAAGGGAAGTAGCCCAGACCCCAGGCCCTTCCCCACCATCTCTAGACCTCTCCACAACAATAAACACACTCATACCAATAATCGCACTGAATGTAAATTGCTTAAATGCACCCATAAAAAGACAGAGAAGGACAGAATGGATTTAAAAAAAAGTCCCATCAATATGTTGTCTATAAGAGACACACCTTAGACACAAAGACATAAATAAATTAAAGATCAAAGGATAGAAAAAATATATCAAGGAAACAGCAGCTGAAACAGAGCAAAAAAAAAAAAAAAATGAAACAAGATCCATACCTCACACCATGCCCAAAAACTAACTCAAAATGGAACAAAAACCTAAACATCAAATCTAAAGTTACAAAGATCATGGAAAAATAAACAGGGACAATGCTAGGAGCCCTAATACATGGCATAAACAGTATACAAAATATTACTAACAATGAACCAATACCAGAAGAAAGACTAGATAACGGAGTGCCTAAAAATCAAACACCTATGCTTATCCAAAGACTTCAACAAAAGACTAAAAAGGCAACCTGCAGACTCGGAAAAGGATTTTGGCTTTGACAATTCCGACCAGCATTTGATCTCTAAAATCTACACAACACTGCACAAACTCAACAACAAAAAGACAAATAACCCAATTAAAAATGGGCAAAGGATGTAAACAAGCACTTCACAAAGAAGACGTTCAGGCGGCTATCAGATACATGAGGAAATGCTCATGATCATTAGTATCATGGATTGAATTTTGTCTCCCCAAAACGTCTTTCAACTTGGCTTGGTCATGATTCCCTTGTATGATTGTATGATTGTCATTTTATCTTTTGATGTGATTTCCCTATGTGTCGAAAATCTCATCACTATGATGTAATAAGATGGATTAGCAACAGTTATATTGATGAGGTCTACAAGATTAGATATGTTCTAACCCAATCTATTTTGAGATATAAAGAGACAAGTGAGCAGAGAGACATGGGAACCTCAACACCACCAAGAAAACAGTGCTAGGAGCAGAGCACGTCCTTTGGACCAGAGGTTACTGCACTGAGATGCTCTCAGGCCAAGGCAAGACTGATGACAGGGACCTTCCTCCAGAGCCAAAAGAGAGAGAAAGCCTTCCTCTGGAGTTGGCAACCAGAATTCAGACTTCTAGCTTACTGGACTGTGAGAGAATAAACTTCGCTTTGTTAAACCCATCCACCTGTGGTATTTCTGTTATAGCAGCACTAGATGACTAAGACAATCATATATTAGAGAAATACAAATCAAAACTACAAAGAGATACCATCTCACCCCAACAAGGCTGGCATTAACACCTCTTGAATTGGTTGAACATCGACGAATTCTTTGTGGTATAATGACTCTCTGTATTTCATCCATCTTCTTTTGATGCTTCCTGCATTATTTAACGTTTTTCTCATAGAATCCTTCATTACTGCAACTCAAGGTTGAAATTTTTCAAGAGTGGAAAGGTACTTTTATTTTGTTGTACAAGGAAAGGAGACAGTCAGGGCTGCAGGCACCAAGACTGTTCATTGAAGGTGAGGGGAAAGATTACTTTTAAAGCATTTATAAGTAGGAAGTTCATACAAGTTACATCAGCAACATTCTGTTCTTTTTTTTAAAAAAAAAAAAAATTTTATTGTGCTTTAAGTGAAAGTTTACAAAAAAGTCAGTCTCTCATACAAAAACTTATATATACCTTGCTATATAGTCCTTGTTGCTCTCCCTCTAAAGAGACAGCACAATCCTTCCCTCCACTCTCTATTTTTGTGTCCATTCTGCCAGCTTCTGACCAATTCTGCCCTCTCATCTCTTCTCCAGACAGGAGCTCATAAGGCTTGAATTTTTTCTTCAGCTCTTTCAGCTTGAGAAATGCTGAGCGTGTTCTTCCCTTTTGGTTTTCTATCTCCAGCTCTTTGCAAGTGTCATTATAATACTTTACTTTGTCTTCCAGAGCAACCCTTTGAAATCTTATGTTGAGTACTTTTACTTCATCATTTCTCCTTTTGCTTTTGCTGCTTGATATTCAAGAACAAGTTTCACAGCCTCTTCTGACATCCATTTTGGTCTTTTCTTTCTTTCTTTTCTTTTTAATGACTTCTTGCTTTCTTCATGCATGGAACGTTAGCAGAGATACATTCTTGCTTACATTTTAAAAGATCTCCATCATTTAGAATCATGTCCACAATCTTACTAATCCAGGTGGTACCTGAGGCAGAGGGAACATTTTTAATAACCAGCAACCAAAACTGCAGGAAAAAATTCCAATTGGAAGCCCACCGTCTTAATACTTTCTAATTAAAACTGAACTCTACAGAGCCTCTTTTTGTTTGTCCCAAATGTCCACTTCAATATAGTAGAAGCAGATGACTGCACTGAATATTTACTTTCCTTAGGCTGATGGTGATGGAGGAGTCCATTACCAGGAAACAAAAGAGGAAGTCAGGCCTGCATTTGTCAGTCCAGTAAACTCACCTCATTTGGCATAAGTGGCTATCACGATTTCATCTGGCCTGCCTCAGAATTGTTCAATAGTTTCCCACTTGTTTGCAAAAACATAGATCATGGAAGAGCCATAAGCCTCCTTTAGATTTTTTCCAAAACCATCTTTTGGGGAATTCACTGTTGTACCAGATTGTACAAATAATTAAGACAATATTTCTGACATTGAAAACATGGAGAAATAAGTATAATAAAACATCAAAATCGACATAACTAATGTTATTTCTAAGACATTGTGACTTCATCTTAAGAAATATTGGACTTTAATACACTGAGCACACAGAGACCTAAATGCAAAGTGTATTTTGGGGGGCCTGAAGCCATAGAATACAAGGTCAGTAACTGGCTCAATTACAAACCAAGAAAAGCCTTTAGTGGAAAGCCTTCAGTGGAAGGTTTGGAAATAAATAGAACTTCAAATCTTCCTTTAAATTAAGACACGTTTCACAAGAATACAGTAAGAAAAAAGTCTGGACTTAAGGAAAATAAATCCATCACTTTTCATTAGCACTTGAGTTGTACTCTATTTTTCCTGGGAAATCTGCTGTCACCTTTATCTTTGATCTTCTGTATATAATGTGTCTTTTCTTCCCCCCTTGGGCTGCTTCTACTATTTTTTCTTTATCGTTGGTTGTGGGCAATAAAATAATGAATCACCTTGGTGTTGTTTCTCCCCACCCCCTCATATTTTTCTTAGTCCTGCGTTGTTGGTTTTGTGGATTTATAGTTTTAATTAAATATGGAAAATGGCCATGATTTCTTAAGTATTTTTTCTGCTCCTCCTCTCCTTCTGAGGCTCCAGTTACATCTCTCTTAGGTGGCATGAAGTTGTTTATAGGTCACAGATACTCAGTTTATTTATGTTTTTCTGTATCATATTTGCATAGCATTTATTGCTGTCTTCAATGCATTAATCTTTGTTTCTGCAATATCTGATTTATGATTAAACTCAAATGCATGTTTTTATCTCAGGCATTGTACTTTTCATCTCTAGAAGTTCCATTTGGGATTTTTAAAAAATATTTCTTGTGTCTCCACTTTTTGAGTATATCGAATACAGTTATAACAACTGTTATAATGTCTTTATCAGCAATTCCAACACCTGTGTCATTTCTAGATTGTTTTTAACTTATTGAGTTTTCTTTTCATTATTTCATTCTTGTGTGTGTCACATGCTGCTCAATTACCTTTGAATGGATACCAGGTGTTATGAATTTGTCTTTGTTGGGTACTGTATACTTTCATATTTCTATAAATATTCTTGAGTTTTTTTCTAGGTCACAGTTAAGTTACTAAATAACAGTTTCATACATTTAGGTTTTGTGCTCAGTCTACAGCTAATTATTCTGCATTATTGAGGTAAAACCCTTCTGAGGAATCTCTCCAATGCCTGTGAATAATGAGATTTTCCAATCTAGCTAAAGAGAATAGGCACTTTCTCCAGCCCTGTATGTGTACCTGACACTATTCCCTATTCTTCCAATGGGATTTCCCCAACCTGTGCGAGTTTCCTCATATGCATATTCACAGAGGCAGATTATCCAATAGGCGATGTAAGCGTGTTGCTTAACTTGCTTACCAGATCACCTGTAGTGAAAACTTTCCCACTTTTTCACCATCAAAGATTCTGCTTGTAGGTATGTCTGGCATCTGTCTCTCTACCAACCCTACAGCATCTTCCTACTGCATCAAAGACCCTTTTCACATTACAGTCTTGAAGGGGACAGATTGCCTAACAAGCAAGGTAAACACGGGCTTACTTGTGCTATTTACTTATCTGTCAAGGACAATATCACATGAGTCACCCTACAGATTAGTAAGTAAGCACAAGTAAGCCCGTGTTTAACGTGTTTATTGGGTAATTTGCCCCTGCAAATACATATCCTTACTCAGCTACAGTCTCCAGGAGTCCTTTCTGTAGACTTCGAAGTTTTCTCTATTTGCCTTTGTCTCCCTGGACCGCCAGCTACATCTTCTTAATTCAGGTGTCCCCCAAACTTTGCCTGGGTTTTTCTTCCTGAGTATGGCCTAGGGATTTTCTCAAGGCAGTGAACTGGGGCTGTCATAAGATTCAACTTGTTTGTTTCCCATTTCTCGGGGTTTACAGTCCTTTTGTTGCCCAATTTTCAATTTCTTCAAAGACATTGTTTCATACATTTGGTCCAGTACTTTGACTGTTTCAGGGAGAAGGGTACATCCAGTTCCTATTTCTCCACCTTGCCTGGAAGCAGAAGTCGGCTATCATTTCTAAAGTATCTGGTAATTAGCAGGGGTACCTAACTACCATCTCACTTTCGGTGTAGTAAACATAGTTATAAAGAAGTTTTAGTTTATTTTAAACAGAACTTAAGCTGGGGTATTTTCTTAATTGCACCTAAATTTATACTTTTTTTCAATAATTTTGTCTTATGAAACTACTCCTTTCAGTGTCTTTTGCATGGCCAATCAGTTTTGCTTGATTTTGGTATAGACATTAGTGTACAATATACAGAACAACCAGAAGAAAACAAGCCATCTAAAAGCAACGTTTTTTAATGGGAAAGTTTACTTGATTTTTTTTCTGCCTGCTTGGTTGAATCCTGACTATAGAACTTAAGTAGTGATCATCTAATATGAATTTTTCTATATTTATCTCTATCAATACCTATTGTTATTTTTCTTAGTGCTCTTTGAGTTGATTTTGATTCATAGAGACCCCATGTTATAGACTGTTTTCAAGGTTTTCTAGCCTATAACCTTTACAGGAGCAGATCACCACGTCTTTTTCCTGGGGAAGTGTTAGGTGGGTACAAAGTGCTAACCTTTTGGCTAGCAGCCAAGTGAATGACTGTTGCACCATCAGGGCTCATTTTACCTATAACGATACCTATACCTATATTTATATATGTCGCTTACCTGGGAGGAATTTTTGAAAAAAGTCATTTTTTAAGGCAAGCAATGGATAATTTAGATCAATTCAACTCACTGAGTAATTAGAATTATGTTAAACTACTATACTGTTCTTAATGTATATATAACAATATATGAACCCATTGTTAGTAGCTTCAATAACGTAAAGCTGAGTTTGGAGCTGAGAGACAATAACTCAGAAACTGTCACAGCTGGCAATATTTAAATTTTTCTCTTGTGCTGACATCCCAAAAATTGTTTGCCTTTGGGCACTGCATCAAGATAAGATTCAGAAGCGTGACAGACATGACTTTCTTTAGAAAACAAAATGTGTGAAAGTAGGGTATTGTCTTAGTTATCTGGTATCACTATAACCAAAATATCATAAGTGGATGGCTTTAACAAAGAAAAAATTATTCTCTCACAGTTTAAAAGGCTAGAAGTCCATATTGAGGGCACCAGCTACAGGAGAAGTCTTTCTCTCTCTGTTGGCTCTGTAGGAAGGTCTTTGTCATCAATCTTCCTTGGTCTAGGAGCTTCTCCATGCAGGAACCCTGGATCCAAAAGACCTGCTCTGCTCCCAGTGTTGCCTTGTTAGTGGTATGAAGTCCCCACATCTCTCTACTCGTTTCTCTCTTTATATCTCAAAAGAGATGGGCTGAAGACACAATCCAATCTTGTAGATTGAGTCCTGCTTCATTAACATAACTACTACTAATCCCATCTCGTCAACATCATAGAGACAGGATTTACAACACATAGGAAAATCACATCAGGTGACAAAATGGTAGACAAATACACAACACTGGGAATCATGGCCTAGCAAAAATGTTATGCATATTTTTAGGAGACACAATTCAATCCATGACATTAACCCTTTGGACCCCCAAAATTCATATCCTTGCCACATGTAAAACACATTCAACCCATCATATCATACTAAAAGTCAAAACAATTCCAGCTCCAAAAACCAAAAATTCCTCTTCATCTGTGAAATATAGAATAAAATCTATCTGCTTCCAAAGTACAAAGGTAAAACAGTCACAAACTAGACATTTCAATTACAAATGAGAGATACTGGAGGGAAAGAAGGGATAACAGGCACCAAGCAAGTCAACAGGACATATTACATTACACCTCAAGCCTTTGGAAATAATCCTCTGCCCGCCAGACTCTAGGTATTGACCAGACAGAGTCTCTGGATTCTGAGTAGAGGCCCCTGGTTTGAGCTTCAGCTCTCCCTTCCAGGCCCACTGGAATGGCAACTCTGCTCCCTCGGCTTTAAGCACTTCATTCTCCTAGTCCATCTGAGTGGTGACACCACCCTTAGGAATACCAGAGGCCATGGCTCCACCATTCTGAAACCCCAGATGTCATGGCCATACCTTTAGAGACTGAGGCAGCTCAGCTTCCTCTGTATCTTGTTTCTTCAGCTTCTGATTCCCAGTTTCTTGGCCTCTCGGCCCTCAGGTTTGATGCCTGCATCTGTCTTTTGGGGCAAGTGACCCAAAGCCCAGAAGCTCTAACAAAAAGTGCCTGGAGGCACCCCACCCCACCAGGAAGTCCCCTGAGCTCTACCACTCAGCTCTCTAGCTCCATGGGTCAGCTCAAGTGCTGTCTCTTACTGGTCTCCTGTTTCTGGCGCTGCTGGCTCTCTAATGCTGTTTCTTGCCATCTGCATCTTAATCAGTGAAACAGCTCTCCTTATTTCGTTCTGAGTTCTCACCAGAATTGTCTGATGTCCGTAATTCCACCAACATTCTCTTCAAAGCAATCTGGGCTTTTACTGTTAGATATTTTAAAACTCTTCCAGCCTCTCTCCATTCACAATTTCAAAACCACTTCTACATTTTAGGTATTTGTCAGAGTATCACCCCACTCTTGGTACCAAACTCTCTGTCTTAGTTATCTACTGCCACTATAACAGAAACACTACAAGTGGATGGCTTTGAAAAATAGAAATTTATTTCCTTGCAGCCTAAAAGGCTAGAATTCCAAGTTCAGGATACAGGCTCCAGGGGACGGCTTTCTCTCTCTGTTGACTCTGGAGGAAGGTCCTTGTCACAATCTTCTCTTGGTCAAAGAGTTTTCCATGCAGAAACCCTGGCTCCAAAGTACATGTTCTGCTCCGGGAGCTGCTTTCTTCATGGTATGAGGTCCCAAGATCTCTCTACTCACTTCTGTCTTTTATATCTCTAAAGAGATTGACTCAAGACACAATCCAATCTTGTAGAGTGATTACTGCCTCATTAACATAACTACTGCTAATCCCATCTCATCAACATCATAGAAGTAGGATTTACAACACATAGGGAAAGCACATGAGATGACAAAATCAGATGACAAAATGGTGGACAATCACAGAATACTGGGAATCATGGCCTAGCCAAATTGATGCACATATTTTTTGAGGATACAATTCAATCCGTGACAGCTATATAGAGATCAAGTAATAGAGTAATGTCAAAGGTTAGCTCATCATAGGTCCGTTGGGTCTGAAGTCCCATCCATGGTTCCCAAATGTATAATCAGAATAAATAGCAAGTTGGATTTTGGGTGACAGTAGTAGCTAGATCAGTCTTGGTTCAAGAGAGTCCATTCTGTTGGTGTAATACCATCTCCTGCAAACCAGAAGTGAAGTAACCAATGATTTGATGTCACCCCTATGGTGGGTGCAGCCCTGGCGGCATAGTGGCTAAGAGTTCTGCTGCTGACCAAGAGATTGGCCTTTCAAGTCCACCACTTGATCACTGGAAACCTGATGGAGCAGTTTTTCTCTGTCCTACAGGATCCATATGAGTTGTAATCAACTGGATAGCAATGGATTTTTTTGTATAATGGGTATTAATTTTACCATTTCAAAGTATATGAAAATGGATCATATTGATTTAATTGGAAAACCTCTCATTATTAACCTGGTTAACCATCTTTTTCTCTTTATTATCCATTCAGGTGTTTTGTTCTCTGTCCAACTCAAGTTTTATTTTGGTGATTTCTGCTGACTCTTATATGGTGTAGGTTGGTTTAAAATGCAAATCTGTTATTTGTAAAAGTCTAGAAGCCCACGTCATGGATGACAGTGGTTCAAAATGACTGGCAAATAAACGAGATAAATAAAGGTAAGGGAAGCCCTGGAAAAAATTGATCAAAAACTTAGGTCAAAGAAGATAAGCTTTCAGAGATGGGTAGATCAATGATAGTGAGGAAGTGCAGGGTGCAAAGGTCAGGATAGAATGAAATAAAAATCAATGCAAATGCATTGAACAAGACCACAAGTATTGCAATGAAGTGCAAAACTGGAGATAAAAACCAGGAAAACAATTAGAAGCAAAGGATCTTTAGATGTACAACTTGTAATAAGGAGGTCTCTAATTTTTTTTTTAATTTAAGATATTAGCAAATAACATTTATATTTTAAACCATTATCTGACGATTCCTAGAGCCTTTAGGTGATTCCTATTGGATGCACTATCACTCAAGTTTCAGTCAGGAAAACAAGTTTAGACCAAATAATTCGTTGCTTACAGTACCATTTTCCAGTGTGCTAGAAGAGCAAAAGTCCAGAAGGATCGTCACCTATTTCAGATTTGCCTATAGGTCAGAAAAATGAGGATGTTGGTTAAATTGCTGTTTATGTCAGGAAATCATAGTATTCCACCATCAAGCTTCACAGCTACTCCAAAGCCTTGGGGCGTTTGTCATGGAAAAGGCCACATGCCATTAGGAAACCTCATTATCTGCTAAAGCCCATTCATCTTCCCACTACTGCTAGATGAAATATAATAGGACTTCTTTCTCTATTGTGCTGTCTGAATCCTAAAAGAGTGTATGTCATTGACAGAACATAACTCACATGAAGGACCCTAAACCGAGGAGTCTAGAAAATGTAATTCCATGTGACACATAGGAGGACTTATAAGGCAGTGGTAAATATTGGTGCCAAAAACAGAGACAAAATGTTTTCCAACAGAGGAGCAGAACCCAATCTCAGAATTTATTTCCAGACAAGATCAGTAGAACAAGTTCAAAATAGCCTCTAGTTACAGTGTATCAACTTTTCTTAGCAGATCTACCCAGAACCTTCTCTAGTTTTATATGAGTTCCTACTTTCAGAATCTAAGTTTGTTCAAGAATTGGAAAACTAATTTGCCCATTGCAAATAATTTGGTGAAGATCATGAGATAACAGCTAAAATTCCTATTTTCCTACTCAATCAATAAGCAATGATCTTTGAATCTTTGTCAACTTTATTTAGCCAGTCTTACTCTTTTTGCTCAAAGTTCATTTATCCAAAAACAGACAGCTTATCAGTTATGTATAGGATACCATGTCAGGCATTATAGTGAATATTAATAAGATACTGAATCTACTCTCAAAGATCTTAAAATCTAATAGGGAACAAAAGGTATATACAGCTTAAAAAAAAAAAACAGTTTAGCATAGCAAAAATCAGAATGTGACACTGTCAAATGTCAACTGTCAAGTTTATGTCTTTTTTTTACATTGAAAATTGCTTTTGCACCTATTTCTATTATATAAATAACTCATATTCTAGGTAATAATTTAGAGAATGCAAAAAAGTATAAATAATGCCACCAAAATTTCCATGTATCCGTGATAAACTTCCTTAACTCTATAATGATTATAATATCATATAACATCATTCTGTGTAAATATATTTGCAGTTATTGTTGTTGTTAGGTGCCTTTGAGTTGGTTTCTACTCATATTGACCCTATTCACAACAGAACAAATCACTGCCCAGTCCTGTGCGATTCTTGCAATTGTTGCTATGCTTGAGCCCATTGTTGCATCATACACACAGATATTTAATTTTACATAAACGAGATTTCATAATTCTACCAAATATGCTTTTTTAAAAAAATCACCCACTCTTTTGGCCCGCCTCCAATTTCCTGGCCAACCAGCATGCAGCAGCACCCCACCATCCAATGACTGGTATTGAATACCTCATGTGTGTCCTTTCATTTCTCTCTCCATATACAAACACATACACATATGTAAGGCAGGTTACCTTGATCTGTTTAACTAAAGTGTATGATCAACATCAGAAGAAACAAAAACAAAAATGATTAAATAAGGCTGAGGTCTGAAGGAGATTTGTTTTTTAACTCAAAAGCACATATATACTAATTGATCTGTTCCATTTTTTTTATCACATGTATGAATTATTTACATTTTGCTAAGGTTTGTTTTCTTTTTCCTAATGACTTATTATCATGAAAGTCAAGAAACTGACAACAATGCTTAGCTGTCAATTTTACTAATCAGCATTGTTCTCTAAGTCCTCGCGAATTCAGTAAGTCAAGAAAAACATGTGAAAAGAATACAGTTTAGAACATAGGAAATGAATTTGTCATCACTTGTGTATAATATGGTTGTCTATTGAGATAATTTTAAGGTAGCAACTGAAAAATTATAATATACAATTAAAAAGTTCTGTAAGAAGGTCAAATATAGCAATATTAGAAATCAATGGATTTCCTAAGTGTCTGCAAAAATCAATCATAAGATATATTATAGATTTTATCACAATAGCAACAGACATCATAAAATAAACATAATCTTAACAAGAAAAATTTAAATCCTATAGAAATGAAAATACTAACATTTAGTGACAAATATAAAAAAAGACATGATAAGATAGAAAGACCTGCTATGCACCTTGGTGAATAATCTCAACATTAAATTATACTCTTTAAATAACTCTAGGAATTCAGTACATTTATTTCAATATCCTGAAAATATTTTGGAGAAAAACACAATATTATATCAGAATATTTTGGAACAGTAAATGCACAGCAATAAGAAAAAATTGAAACAAAGAATACACACTAGAGTGGGTCTCAGTTATTAAAACACTGTGGCACTGGTATAGAAACAGATATGTAGATCAGTGAGCAGGCTGGAATCCAAAACAGGTCCAGATAAATTGATCTGATGTATGTAGAAATTCAGTGTATGATAAAGGGGACATTTAAAATCATTTAGACACAATTACTCATTCATACATGGTATAGGGAAAATTATACAATGAGGTCCCCATGTCATATTGTCACAAAAACTAATTTCAGATTGAACTACAGAGTTAAATCCAAAAAAATAAACCTTTAGTTGTTAAAAAAAAATATGTAGAAGAACATGTTTTAGAATCTTGGGAATAAAATGGCACAAAACTAAGACTCCATAAATAATTAACAGATTTAAGAGTATAAAATTTAACAGTAAAAAAATTTAAATTTTTATATGGAAGATGCCATAAAAAAAGTTAAAAGATAACCTATAGATTAGTAGGGAACACTGACAACACCTATCAGAAAAAAAAAATTCTTAGTGATATATGTAAAACCAAAAACCGAACCCTTTGCCATCAAGTTGGCTCTGAATAAGAGTGTCTGTATATGACAGACCAGTCTGCCCCACCGGATTCTCAAGGAGCAGCTGGTGGATTCGAACTGCTGACCTTTTGAATAGCAGGCCAGCTCGACGACACCATTGCAGTAATAAACCTTAAGAAGTCTCTAACTGTCCAAGTATAAATGATTGTATAAAGACACTTTGGTACATCTGTACATACAAAAGGTTGAATGCACTAAAAAGATGAAAAGCCAGGCCAAAAAGCATTGATTCAGAAATATGTTCCTGACACACAATAGAGTAGAAAAAAAAAATTGCAGAAATATATATATAAACCACATTTATCTAAATCAATAATTTTAAAACATTGTGTACAAATTAGACTACATAAACATAGAGGAAAGAGTCTGTAATAATGAACATCAAAGTGGTGACATGTTCCCACTGGAAATAATTGGAAAATGAGGCTACCGTATTTACTTTATGTTCTTATTAATTTTTTATTATATGTTCAGAGAACATGTATTACCTTTTCTTTTAATTTTTTTTGTTGTTATTGTTTAGAATACACACAACAGTACACCATTTCAACAGTTTCTACACCTACAATTCAGTGACACTGACTATATTCTTCAAGTTGTGCAAGGATTCTCACTCTCCTTTTCCAATTTGTTCCTCTTCCATTAACATAAACCCCCACCCATTGCCGGAGGGACAATTCCAACTCATAGCTACAGTATAGGACAGGGTAGAACCACTCCATAGTTTCTTACTGACTAATAAGGAAAATTGTGATAAAAGAGAAAATATTAAAATTGTCTAGGATTTCATTTTACGTGGATCCACAACCAACATTCATGGAAGCAGCAATCAGGAAGTCAAAGGTGTATTACATTGAACAAATCTGACACAAAAGATCTCTTCTTTGAGATTTTGAGGACAAAGTTGCACCTGACTCAAGCTGTTGCATTTCAGTTACCTCATATGCATGCAAAAGCTGAACAATGAATAAAGCTTGAAGAAGAATGATGTCTTCGAATTACGGTGTTCGTGAAGAATATTGAATATACCATGAACTGCAAGAAGAACAAACAAACTTGTCTTGGAAGAAGTATAGCCAGAATGCTCCTTAGATGTGAGGTTGGGGATATTTCACCTCACATATTTTGGACACATTATCAGGAAGGACCAGTCCCTGGAGAAGGACATCATGCTTGGTAAAGAAGTGGGTCAGCTAAAGAGAGGAAGACGCTCAAGGCAGATAGATAAAGTGGCTACAACAATGGGCTCAAGCTTAACAATGATTGTGAGAATGGTACAGAACTAGAAAGTGTTTCAGCTATTTAAAACAAAGTACTATTTAAAAAAAATTAAAAAAAAAACTCTGTTGTACTAACATAATTAACACCAAGAAACCACAGACTAGAGATTGTTGTATTTCTTAACATCAGTTTGTCATTTCCTAGCATCATTATAAGAACCAGAGGCAGAGAAAAGGTGAAAAAATTCATGTTGTTTACCAGTTACAACAAAATTTGATAAATAAATAAATGAGTTGGGAAAATACCTGTCAACAAACTTAATGTGAATCATTTACCCTATGAAAGTTAATTGAGTCACAATATACAAAAAGCTTAGAAATACCCATTAGCAATTTTAATTACATAGTTAAACACCCTCTCGTCACTTGTCGACACGGTAAGTTTCTAAAGACCAGATCATTAAGCAAAATTGGTGAATGCAGAAATGGAGGGCAACCACATTAAATCACAAAATGGCTGGTGAGTACATCATTACATAAGAGCTTCATTATATTGTTACAATTAACTGCCAAATTACATGAATACATAATGTTCAAACCAAATAATTACATAATTGCCATATTACATCATTACTTTACTGCCAAACCACTGAGAATTGTGACCCAGCCAAGATGACCTATAACCTTAACCAATGAATCTGATGTTACCCTGACCTCACAATCTCCTTTGTCACTGCCAGGCATATGTCATTAATGCCCCAAATAATCAGATTTCTTACTATTGTCATAAAGGGAAAAAGTCAGATATGCAGTAGTTGATAAATGAGGAGAATGTGTAACTGGAGATGAAAACAGAGAAAGAAAATATGCTAGGCAGTATATATCTAGCTTTACCTAGGAGTTATATATAGGAATTATATAAATTGCCTAAATTTAAGCAGTAAGTTTGTAATTTGATTAGTAAAACGAATATAGTCTATCTAAATAATCCAAAGGGACATGATCTAGCATTTTAAATAAAAACAAGTTGTAAATTACTCCAAAACAGCCTGAATTAAGATATGAAATGGTCCACCACTCAACATAATCTGAGCTTTCCTACATTTAAATTATATAAGTAGTTTCCTCACACTTTTGCCTCCTCAAGCACTTACTACTCATTTATCTCTTGGCTCATGTGGTACTGGGTGATGACTTGAATGAGAGGGATGGGTTTGAAGAGGTGGAGCATGAACCTGATGCTATGCATGATGTGGAGGCTGTTCCATTCCTGGAAAAAGGGGCTAAGAAAAAAACAGAGAACCACTTCGATAAGAATCTACCAGGAGGCGGAGGCAAAATGGTGACTTTGCCACAAACACCACAGCATCCTCCTGAACCAAAGACACAAAAAAACAAGCAAAACAGACGTAGTTAACAATCCACAAATCCTGAATATCAATGAAGAAAGTCTAACTACTGAACCAAACACCAGTTGGAAAGAATAAGGAAACCTATGAAACAGGAGTAACACAGAGCAGAGAGGCTGAGCCAGTCATCCTAGCTTGCTGCAGCTGAATTAGGAGAAAGCCAGCATCTAACTTGGATGAAGAAAACAGAAAGGCAACTCCACAACTTTACCAAAAGAGACAGGAAACTTCTATAGACACACTTGGAAAGTAGCAGAGAAAGGGAGGGTGCCAGATCAAGAAATGGAGAAATTCAGGAGTGACGGCCCTTGAAGTCAGGGATGAGTGCACGCACGAGACAGTGGACTCACGGACTGTTAGCAGAAGCTCTCTCAATCAACAGATCCCTGGGTAGCCCCGCCCAGAAACTTTGCCATTAAAATACGATGCATCCCACTTTCTGGATGCAATGGACACAAGGTACCATAGCACCTGCATATCCAAGCTGGAGGAACACACTCCCCCATACTCCATCCTGATCAGAGGCTGTAGAGAGTCCCCTACCTCAACCACATTGCCTGATTGGGGGATCATAACACGAGCCTATACTCTTACCCCTACGTCACCCAACCCAATTCCCTACTTCCCCTTGCCCACCCAAAGAGTTTAAGTATGCATGCCCCCATGCATATGCCCATCTGCCACCTACTCCCCTACCCAAGGGCTCAGTGGAGGGCAGCAGCAGCAGGACAGTGACAGAGCTCATCCACCTCTCCCTCTTCCTTCCCCCAACTTGCATGAGGCAGCACCTCTGAGTGTGCATATGCCAAGTGCGACTGCATCCGTTAACCCACCCAATGAAGAATAGAAGATCTGTGACTATGCTTGCATCCCCTATAGCCCTTTCCTCCCTCCCTCCACCTGATGCAAATTGCATTACTGTGCTCTCATCCATTAGGCTCAGCTCTCTCCCTTAATCCACCCAGTGAGGGCAGAGGAACTGTCACTGTACCCATATCACAACACAGCTCCTTCCTACCTCTCCCCTCCACAAACTGATGTGAGGTGTCACCACTGTGTGCACTGCCAGGGGAGCATCCATCCATTATCCTGGCCAATGAGGGGAAAAGAAACATGACTGCGTGTGCATCTGCCAGCAAGCCTTCCTCCCTTCCCTCACCTGACAAGAGGAAGCACCTATGGTTGTGTACCTGCTAGATGTAGCCCTGTCCCTTAAGCTGAGCTTTCTCCCTCCCCCCACCTGACATGAGTTGGCACCATACTGCATGAATCTGCCAGGCTCTACTCCATCCCCTTAACCCACCCCACAAGGGGCAGAGATGTCACTGTATACAACCCACCAGCAGTGAATTCCTCCCTCCCATCACCTGATGCAAGGCAGCACCTCCATGTGTGCATTTACCAAACTCAACTGCATTCCCTAACCCCCACAGCCATTTCCTCCTTCCATTCACCTGACAGGAAGTAACACCAATGTGCTTGCATCTGCAGGGCCTGAATCCATTCTTTAACCCATCCAGGGAGGGGCAGAAGAGCTACAACTGCATAAGCACTCAACCTAAGGCCCTTTCCCTCTTCCCCTGCCCAGTGCAGGGCAGAAGATGAGTGAGTGCCTGCATACCCATCCACTAAACTTTCTCCTGCTTCCAGACCCAGACACACAGATGTAGTGAGACTGAGTGAACATACACCTGCTGTTACTCCCTCCCTCCCCCTGCCCAGGAGGAGGTAAAGGTAAAGAACTTATGTGAATGCCTCTACCACCCACACCTCCCTTTCAAACAGGGAGAGGTAGCAAGCACACCACCACTTGCCCACCCCACCCACCACATCAGCTACTTTATCTGCACAGAGAGCTTCATTTTCCACTCTTGACCATGACACTGAAGACAGACAGAAGCCAAAGCCCAACCAACACACACTCAGCTATCCTGTACCATTAGTAAACAGGGGCCAGAACTCCCACATCAACTTACCAATCCACTCACGGAAACACTTGCCAGTCCAGCAACCAGAGCACCACTACAGCCTCACATGCCAAGAAACACCCAACAAAAGCAACAGGAACCAACAAAAAATTACAGAAACTAGAAATAAATACAATAACCCCTTAATGTCTTTCTTGGAGTAACAGACCATAGAATACCACCTAAGAAGGCAGGGTAAGATGGCCCCAGAAAAAAACCATAATAAAGAACCAGAAATCCTCCCTGAAGAAGAAAACGTAATGGAGATTCCTGATAAGGAATTTAAAAACCTTATGTATACGGTTCACAAAGAAATCAAGGAAAACAAAGAGAAAACTTTGAAAAACACAAACAAAACCAAAGAAAACACAGACAAAACACTAGAAGGATTCAGGAAAACAATACAAGAACAAAATGCCAAAAAAATGGAAACAACACAGAAAAAGCAACTAAAAATCCAGAATATTTACACTAAAGTTGCAGAAATTGACAACTCAATGGAAAGTCATAGGAGTAGACTTGAAACAATATAAGACAAAGCCAGAGAATGGAAAACCAATTGCTTGAAACTAACCTGTTCAAGGAACAACTAAAAAAAATAAATAATGAGGAAAGCCTAAGACACCATCAAGAGGAATAGTTTATGTGTGACTGGAAACACGGAAGGGGAGGAGTCAACAAAAAGCACACAGAAAATTGTTGAAGGTATGCTGACAGAAAACATCCTTAACAAAATGAAAGATGAGAAGATAACTGTACCAAAGCACAATGAACCCCATACAGGGTAGATCCTAATAGAACATTGAGATACATCAAAATGAAACTTTCCAAAACCAAAGATAAAGAAAGAATCCTGAAAGCAGCTTGGAAAAAATGAAAGATTCCCTGCAAAGGGACATTAATAAAACAAAGGGAAAAACAACAACAACAACAAAAAAACACCAGACAAGAATTATATACCCAGCAAAATTATCCCTCAAATATGATGGCTAAATTAGGACATTTCCAGAGAAACAGAAATTAAAGGAATTTGTAAAAGCCAAACCAGCTCTACAGGAGATATTACAGGGAGTCCTTCAGAAAGAAAATTAACAACACAGTAGACAACAACCTGAGATTAAAGTGCATGGCAATATCTTGGGATATCAACCCAGACAAAGAATTCTCAAAAATAAAATAGAGCTAAAAGTTGGAAAACAGGGAACCAGGACTGTCAATCTATAACTGATGACCCCTTCAAAATATAAGGAAGGAAAAAAGGGTATAGGTTTAGAGCTACCATGTGGGGAGGAAATCAAGGTGACACAAGACATAAATTACTACTTTAAACTTAGGAAGACAAAGGTAAATTTCAGGGTAACCACAAAAAAAAAAATGTAACAAACCTACTCATCAACATATAAAAGAAGAAAATCATAAAGATTCAGCACACAGAAAAGCAAAAACAATGAAGGAAATGAAAAGACAAGCCACAGTAAAAACAAACAACAACAAAAAAATCAGCACAGAAGATTAACTTGAATGAAGAAACAGTTAACATCACGCACACACACACTCAAAAATCCTAAGAAAATTACAGCAATAAGTTCATGCCTATCAATAATTACATGGAATATAAATGGCCTAAATGCACAAGTAAAGAGATACAGCGTGAAAGAATGGATTAAAAATATGACCATCAATATGCTGTCTGCAAGATATACCTCAGCCCAAAGATATAAAAAAACTAAAACTTAAAGAGTGGAAAAAGAAATACCAAGCAAGCAATAACCAAAAAAGAGCAGGAGTGACAATATTAATCTCTGATAAAACAGATTTTAAAGCAAAATTACTATAAAAGAAAAGGAAGAATATTATACAATGATTAAAGGGTCAAACCACAAAGAGGATATAACCATAATAAATATATATGCACCCAAAAAGAGAGCTCCATAATACATAAAAAAAAAAAAAGAACTCCAACAGCACTGAAAAAAGAAATAGACACTTCCACGATAATACTAGGAGACTTTAACACACCAGTTTCAGTAAAGGATAAAACACCTAGAAAGAAACTCAACAAAGACAGACGATCTTAATACCAGAATCAACTAACTTCACAGACACATTCAGACCATATCACTCAAATGCGGAGAAGTACACATTCTTCTCCAATGCCCATGGGCCATTCTCCAGAATAGACCACATTTTAGGTCACAAAGCAAGCATCGACAAATGCAAACATCAAAATAATGGAAAGCATCTTCACTGACCACAAGGCTATAAAAGAAGAAATCAATAACAGGAAGAGGGAGGAAAAAAAAAAAAAAAAAACTAATAAATGGAAGCTAAAGAACATCCTGAAATTTTTGTTTTCTTTTTTAAAAGCCACAAGGTAACAGAAGAAAACAAAGATGAAATTAAAAATTCCTAAAATCAAATGAGAATGAAAATACGACACACCAAAACATTTGGACAAGAGCACATTAGCTTTCAAAGGTAATTTATAGGAATAAGTGCACACATGAAAAAAGAAGAAAGGACAAAAATCAAAACATTAAACCTAAAACTTGAACAATCAGAAACCAAGCAGCAATTAAGCCCAGTCACCACACACACAAAAAAATTGATAATAAAAATTAGAGGAGAAAAAAATAAAAGAGAAAACAGAAAAAGTATAGAAACAATCAAGAAGACTAAAAGCTGCTTTTCTGATAGGATTAATAAAATTGACAAACCACTGGCCAAATTGACAGAAGAAAAACAGGAGAAAATGCAAATAACCTAAAAAAGAAATAATATGGGCGACATTACAACAAAACCAACTGAAATACAAAGGATTGTAACAGAATACTGAGAAAAACAGTGCTCCAACAAATATGAAAACCTAAAAGAAATGGGCAAATTTCTAGAAACTCACTACCTACCTAAATTAACACAAACTGGGGTAGAAAATTTCAACAGACCCTTAGAAAGGAAGAAATTGTAGGGGTCAAAAAAAAAAAAAAAAACTTCTAAGAAAAAGCCCTGGTCCAGGGGTCTTAACTGGAGAATTCCAACAAAAATTCCAAGAATTGTTGACATCACTTCTACTCAAACTATTTCAGAACATAGAAAAGGGAAGAATACTCCCAAATTCATTGTATGAATCCAGCATAACCCTAATACCAAAGTCAGGCAATAACACCACTAAAAAAGAAAACTACAGACCAATATCCTTCATGAAAATAGATGCAAAAATTCTCAACAGTATTCAAGTCAAGAGATTTCAACATCACATAAGAAGAGTAATACACCACTGCCACGTGGGGTCATACCGGGCATGGAAGTTTGGTTCAGCACTAGAAAATCAAACAACATAATCCCCCACATAAGTAAAACAAAGGAAAGAATCACATGATCATATCAATTCATAATGAAAAGGCATTTGATAAAATCCAACACCCATTCCTGATAAAAACTCTCAGTAAAATAGGAATAACAGGGAAATACCTCAACATAATAAAAGGAATTTAGTCAAAACAAACAGCCAACATTACCCTCAATGGAAAGAACCTGAAAGCATCTGCGCTGGTAAGGAAAAAGTAAAGGTAACCCTATTCACAAACGATACGGTCCTATACATAGAAAATACTAAGGACTCCACAAGAAAGCTATTGGAACTAATAGAAGCATTCTGTAAAGTGGCAGGATACAAGATTAACACACGAAAATCAGTTGGATTCATATTCATCAACTAAGAGAACTATGAAAAGGAAATCAGGAAAACAGTATCATTTAAAATAGACCCCAAAAGATAAAATACTCAGCAATAAATCAAATCAGGAATAAAAAAGGCTTATACAAAGAAAACCACAAGACAATAATTCAAGAAACCAAAAGAGACTACATAAATGGAAAAACATACTATGTTCTTGCACAGGAAGACTTAACATTGTGAAAATGTCAATACTACCAAAAGCAATATATAGATATAAGGCAATCCAGATCTAAATCCCAATAGCATTCTTCATGGAGATGGAAAAATTTAATCAATAACTTTAAATGGAAGGGGAAGGGTCCCTTAATAAGTAAAGCTTTACTAAAATAGGAGAACAAAGGAGGCCTCATATTACCTGATCTCAGTGCCTACTATACAACCAGGGTAGTTAAAACAGCTTGGTACTGGAACAATAAAGGACACGTAGACAAATGGAACAGAATTAAGAAGCCAGATGTAAATCCATCCACCTATGTACAGCCGAATTTCAAAACAGGGCTAAAGGTTATTGAATGTGGAAGATACTATCTCTCTAACAAATGATGCTGGCAAAATTGAATATTTACCTATAGAAAAACGAAACAGGATTCATAACTCACACCATACACAAAAACTAACTCAAAATTGATCAAAGACCTCAATATAAAACCAAAAACTATAAATAATACTGAAGAAAAATAGGGACAATGATGGAGCCATAATAAATGGCATAAAAATGGCATAAAAAGATCACCAAACATAACTAAAAATGCACCCACAGAAGGACTTTAAGGACTAAGGTGTGCCTGACCTAAAAGGCCATGAAGTGAGCAATGGCCCCATATGCATGTGAAAACTGATCAATGAATAAGGAAGACCAAAGAAGAATTGATGCTTTTGTATTATGATGTTGGCAAAAAATATCGGATATATCATGGACTGTCAGAAGAACAAACAGATCTGTCTTGGAAGAAATACAGCTAGAAGACTCATTACAAACAAGGATGGTGAACTTCAGTTTACACACTTTGGACCAGTCCCTGGAGAAGGACATTATGCTTGGTAAAGTAGAGGGGCAGCACAAAATAGGAAGACCATTAATGAGATGGATTGACACAGTGGCTGCAACAATGGGAACAACTGTAACAATGACGGTGATGATGGTGCAGGACTGGGAAGTATTTCATTCTGTTGTTCATAGGGTCACTATGAGCCTGAACAGACTCAATGGCACCTAACAACAACAACTACAGGTTGGTAAGGAAGAAGTAAAACTATCCCTATTCGCAGATGATAAGATACAGAGAAAACCTGATTTTAGGTTCAGTATATCTATAAAATAAAATGCTTCCCCCAATTTAAAATGTATCTCAACAAACTTCTGAAAATCATCTGATAGGAAAAAGCTTTGTGAAATTAAATACAGGTAATTCATAAACTAGTTCCACAGATGTAATTCAAAACCAAACAAGGGTGAAACCAACTTACCTGTCTACTTCGTGGTATTATTGATCCTTTAAATACACTGTTCCAACAGCAAGCATTTTAGTATATCAAATAGATAAATTTTTATCATGGTATTAAAATTTAACCTTCCTTACCATTCATTCAATTCTTTCCATGTAATATGTACGTTAAGTGATGCTACTGTATTCCATTTTCAAATCTTCTCAGTTTACATGATAATCTAGGAAGCACCTAAATAACTTCGTATCACAGAATTGTTAACTCTTAAGAGACAATTTGTATGGATCTTCTAAGTTCACACCCCAAATATACCTACAAAGACAACGTATTCATTCTGAACCACAGGAATGGATAAGGGCAGAGGAGCTATTTCAAAGACACTGTAACAGGACATTTTTAAAACAAATGTTTTTCTCCCACCTTGAGTATGCACATACAGGCCTTACTACCACCATAGTTTTCAAAAATGGAAAATTGAACACATATATACCCTCCTTTCCAGCCACCACAATCACATCGTTCATTAGCCTATGGTGCAGCTGTGGAATGGTGACAGCTGGTTTCCACAGAATGCAAGATCCAATCCAACTGATTGTTAAATCCTCCTCTGCCAAGGTCACCCTTTGGTGTTCATTCACAGGAAATACAAATGTTTTCACTTCTTTAGCCCTTTCAGAGAGGTCAACCCAAATGCTTCTTCTCCATTCCTGCTTGTCACCAATTTTCCAATCGTGTTCTCTCCAAGTCGCCGACCATCAAGCCAAATCTTTGGCCATCTCCCATGAAATCGGTATGCAGTCACACATCTGGTCATGTCTCCTTCCAAGTAGAGTGAACAACCAGGTGCAGTACTTGAAGGATTTGCCTTCCCCACTGTCCTTCAGGGAGGTCCCAGAAAGGGGCTTCAGTGCTGCCACTGTCTACATTTGAGTGGTGCCTGCATATCATGCAGAACCATCTGTAAACTAGGCACCAGTTTTCTCTTCCTTAGTCAGCTGTTCATAAAGAACTCCCTACCCAGCCATACTTGTAGACAAGGAGGGAGAACATAACGTGACAGGAATGGAGACCATGGGCATTTAAGTCACTTCCTCAGGCAACTCACTTGTGCCTTCAGGTCCTGCTGGAGCCCCATCTCATGTATACTTATTCCATTTAATGATGGAGTGCTGCTGTGCATGTCCAAATTTGTGACATCAAGGGTCTGACAATACCCAGTTCATGATATGCAGCTCAGTCCATGCAGTGACTTGGTGGCCCATGGTTAGGTATTCAGTCTCTACTAAGGCACGGTAACAAGCCAAAAGCTGTTTCTCAAAAGGAGAATAGTTATCTGCAGAGGATGGCAGGGATTTGCTCCAAAATCCTTAAGGTATAAGCTGTGATTCACCAATAACGGCCTGAAAATCTCCAAAATGTATCTCTGTTTTCCACTGACACATCATTCAGATCACGTGGCCTAAGTGGCAGGACAGCTTACACAGCAGTCTGAACCTGTTCCAGAGCCTTCTCTTGTTCTGAGCCTCACTCAAAGCCAGCAGATTTTGAGGCAGTGCCAAGACGGCAGAAGAGTCAGATCCACGAAGACATCGCACTGCAACAGAGACCAAAAACACCAAGTAAAACAGATCAAATGTCAATTCTGGATTGAAGAGATAAAATATTAGATTGGAAGTCACTGAGGAGAATAAAAAACTGATAGAAACCAAAGATGAAATACAGATACAGAGTGGAGGTTCCAGGCCTAATGACATGTCTCAGTGTGGCCATCTTGGAGTAAAACAGCAACCCTACGCGCGGAAAGTCATTTCCAAAGAACTCCTATAGGAGAAAAAGACACGGTGCAGATGCATCCAGCACGAAGAAGACCACATTTACTGGCTGCACCTCAAGGAGCAGTTCAGACTCCCTCTCCCAGTAACCACAGAAGCAGACTCCTACAACACCTACCCCTCTAGTGAACAGCAGCTACAACTATTCCATCCAGGCAACCACGATTGCTGAGAACTAACTTCCAACACATACCACTGCCCTCCTCCATAAAGCCTCCTCTACCTTCTTTCTTCTCCCCTCTTCCTAACTCCCTCCTCTTCCCTGCTACCCGCAGCCCCAAGGGAAGCTGGAGTGGACCCTAGACCCTTCCCTAATGCCTCCAGACCCATCCTACATCAATAAAATCATACCTATCAATAATCATAGTGAATTTAAATGGCTTAAATGCACTAGTAAAAAGACAGAAAGTGACAGAATGGACTTTAAAACACGACCCAGCAATATGCTGTCTAGAAGAGACACACCTTTCACACAAAGATATAAATATATTAAAAATCAAAAGATAAATACATCAAGGAAACAACAACCAAAAGAAAAAGAGCAGGACTGGTAAAACTAATATCAGATAAAATAGACTTTATGTCAAAATCTACCATAAAAGACATGGAAGGACATTAGGTAAAGAAAAAAGGGACAATCCACCTTGATAACATAACCATAATACATATATATGCCCCAGCAACAAGTCTCCAAAATACATAAAACAAGTTTTAACAGCACTGAAAAAAAATGACGGTTCCACAATAATAGTAGGAGGCTACAACACACCACTCTCAGTAAAGGGCAGAATATCTAGAAAGAAACTCAGCTAAGGTAAAAAAAAGGTCTAAAGGTCATAATCAACCACCTTGACCTCATACACATATTAAGAACACTCCGCCCAAAAGCAGCAAAGTATATATTATTTTCCAGCGCACGTGGAACATTCTCCAGAATAGACCACAAAGCAACCCTCACCAAAATCCAAAAGATTGAGAAAGTACAAAAAGTCTTCACTATTTGCAATGCCATAAAAGTAGAAATTAATAATAGAAAGAGCAAGGGAAAAAAATCAAACACATGGAAACTGAATATCAACTTACTTAAAAACCACTGGGTAATAGATAAAATCAAAGACGGACTGAAAACGTTTGTGGAAACAAATGAGAAAGAAAACACAGCATACCAAAACTTTTGGGACTCAGCAAAGGCAGAGCTCAGAGGCCAATTTATAGCCATAGGCACACACATTAAAAAAGAAGAAAGGGCCAGAAGCATAATGTTAGCCACACAACTCACACAAATAGAAAAAGAACAGTAAAAGGAGCCCACAGCCACCAGAGGAAAGGAAGGAATAAAGATCAGAGCAGAAGTAAATGAAATAAACAATAGAGAAAAACATGAACGTAATGAAATGTTGCTTCTTTGAAAAGATCAATAAAAAGACAAACCACTGAACAACTTGATAAAGGAAAAACAGAGGAAGAAAATAACCCGTAAAGAAATGAAATGGCAAACATTACAACAGACCCAACTGAAAGAAAAAGGATTAGAACAGAATACTATAAATTTGAAAACTTGGAGAATATGGACAAATTCCTAGAAACACACTACCTACCTAAACTAACAGAAACTAAGGTAGAAATATTTGATGCACACATACAAAGCAAAAATACTCATAGTAATTACAGTCTTCATTTCTAAAGCTGGTCACATTGCCATAACTGTATTTAGACTTACCTTCTTCCAACACTCATTCTGTATTCCCTTTGCCATCAGCAAGCACCTCAGCTGGTCATGGTTCTTTGCCTGGTGGGGTGACCCAAACCTTCATTCCTGAAGCATCTGGGCCGTTCATAGTCATGTCAGAATTGGGTTGCTGTAGTTTTCCAATGACTTTAATCACAGGCCATGGTAGTACTAAGAGATGCGCTAAGGAATCTCTTGCATTCCAGACATGCTCTTTTTTACCTCCATTATGTAATGTCAATCTAATTTCCTCTTGGTAATCAGGATAAGTCACACACCAGCCAGTATGGCAACTACCTCCTTTGCCTGTTGATTCAAAGGCAAAAGGAGCCCAAAGTGGCCATGTGACATTCTTAGCTTCCCATTCATGGGAATCAGTGAGGCATCTCCAGGTGGGAGCATTCCTCCCTTTGGAAGTAAGACCTCTAGGTCTACAGAGCATAAAGTTGCAGGGACAGAAAGCAAAAATCTTGTGAGGGGCTCACTAGGTGCCACTCTTGTGTCCCCCTTGTGATTCCTGGATCCATGAATCCTGTCTATGAGAGATACAGCACCATATTATGGACACTGGTTTAGAGCGTATACAGCCTCCTGGAGCACATTGTCCCAACCCTGCAAGGTATTGCCACCTAGCTGGTGTTATAATTTGGTATTTAGGAGGTCATTCCATCGTTCTATCAAGCCAGCTGCTTCAGAATGATGGGAAACATGGTAAGACCAATGAATTCCATGAGCATGGGCCCATTGCCACACTTCATTTGCTGTGAAGTGAGTTCTTTGATCTGAGACAATGCTGTGTGGGATACCATGATGGTGGATAAGGCATTCTGTAAGTCCATGAATGGTAGTTTTGGCAGAAGCGTGGCATGCAGGGAAGGCAAATCCATATCCAGAGTAAGTGTCCATTCCAGTAAGAACAAAATGCTGGCCTTTCCATGTTCGAATTGTTCCAGTGTAATCTATTTGGCACCAGGTTGCTTCCTGATTACCTGGAGGAATGGTGACATATCGAGAACTCTGTGTTGGTCTCTGCTGCTGGCCGATTTGTCACGCCGCAGTAGCTGTAGCCAAGACGCCATGATGAGTCGAAGTCTATGTTGCTGGGCCCAAGCATAATCTCCATCCCTGCCAGCATGGCCACTTTGTTCATGAGCTCATTGAACAATGATGGGAGTATTAGGGGAAAGAGGATGAGTGGTTTCCACAAAACATGTCATCCCAGCCACTTGAATGTTAAAATTCCCCTCTGCTGAGCCACCTTTCATTGAGCATTCACATGAGACGCAAATACCTCCAATTCTTTGGCCCATTCAGAGAGGTGAAAGAAGGAATGGAGACTGAGAAAACAAACAGAAAAGTAAAAATATGGCACTCTAGACAAAAGCACCATGCCACCCCTTTGAAGCAAAACCCTGAAAAAATAAGGAAAAGAGATACAAACTTCAAGCCTGGAGCCATAAGCATCAAAGACAAGATAAAGAACTTGATCAAGCACTGAATGGAATAAGAAACTGACAGAGAACACGAAATAAGGAGAGCTATGGAGTGGAGATCCCCTACCAGCTAACTTGGTACTGATCTGCCATCTTGAACTACAGCCACTGAGGAACACAGGGAAGACAAATTCACTGAGCTCCCACCAGGAGACAGAGCACCTGGTAAAAACGGATACAATCTTCCATACCCACACTTCTTCCCTCCACTTGGCCTCCACTGCTTTCTTACGGGCCACCATCACTGAGCCAAACACCAGTGCACAGCCACCCAGGTCCACCCCACGCTCACAGACCAGGACCTTCAACGCCATTTTTGTTGTCATTGTTGCTTTGACTTTTCCCTTTGTTTTCTCACTCTCCATTCCTTCTTTCACCAACTGGGTCTCTCAGCCCCATTTTTTTTGGCAGTTTCTACTCTCTCTCCCTTCCTTTCCTTTCTACTTCCCACTTAGCCCTGTGCACTGCCCCTATCCCTTCTTAACAGCAGTGTTGTACTGCTTGGCTAGAGAGCCACTGTCATACGAATTTCCCAGGTCCATGCTGCCCTCACCAGCCAACGGCCTTAGTGCCATATTCTGTTTTGTTTTCTTTGCATGCTTTTTGTTTATTCTCCCTCTCCCTTATTTTCCTTTCTTCCATCCACCAAGCCCTGAGCAACTCCCCATTCTCAACGGGCTATGTTGCACCAGTCAGCTAGAGAGTCTCTGGCACCTGGCCTCCATGTGTCTATGCCTGCCCCACAGGCAGACTCTTTCAGCACAATGCTGTTTTTTTTTTTTTTTATTTATTGTTCTCCTTCTCCCTTTTCGTTTTCTCTCCCACCTAGAGCCTACACTGCCTCTACTTCCTCCTCAAGGGACAAGGGCCATGTCACACCACCCAAAGAGAGACACATCAGTGCACCACCACCACAAATCCTTGAGGCATCCAATGGCTGACTGCCTCATCACCATATTTATTTTTGTTGCTGTTGTATTTGTATTTTTGTTTGTTTTTTCTTCTGTCTCTTTCCCTTATTTCCTTTCCTTTCTCCCACCTACCAACACTGTACACTGCCCACACCTCTTTCAAAGCAGACCAAGCTATACTGCTCAGGTCGGGGATCACTGGCACAGGGTCTCACCAGGTCTGCCCTACCCCACCTAATGGATCTTTCCATGCCAGCATTTTATTTACCTTTTTTATTTTTTGGCTTATGTTTCTCTCTCTTCCTTCTCTTACACACGTAGCTCCATATGTCATATACTCTCCCTTCTCTGCTGCCTATCTACATTGTGCGCTGAGTGCTAAGTCTACAAGCAGCAATGGCATATACCCCTGGACCCTTGGGCCCAACCCCGCAAATGACCCATCCCCTCCCTGCCTCTCCTGCTGGACAGGTCCTGCTACACTACAGCTGAGAGACTGACCCTGCTGATGGTGACTTTAGGACAATTCCACTTAAATAGGAATTAAGCGAATATGTAAAAACCAAACCAAACTGACAATAATTATTAAAGGGAGTCCATCAGTTAGAGAATCAACAACATCAGACAACAACCTGAAACTAGGACACAGGATAGCATCAACCAGATACCAACCTGGGTAATGAACTCTCAAGGATACAACAAAACTTAAATATTTACAACATGGAAACAGAGAGGTCAATCTGTAAATGACAACAACATCAGGACAATAAAATGGGGAACAAGAAGTGTAGGTATAGAAATTTCAAATGGAGAGGAAGTCAAGGCAATATAAAGTAATAAAAGATTGATTTAAACTTAGCAAGATGGGGCAAATTTGAAGATAACCACAAAGAAAGTTAACATACCTTCTCACAAAAATAAAGAAGAAAAATATACAGTTTCAATTAAACACAAAATCTACAAATACTAAAGAAATAAAAGACAAACCCAGAAACAAAAGGAATTCAACTCAGGAGAGTAAGGGGAACAAAGAAAACAGCACCACAAAAGAAGCACTACAGAATGAGAGTGATAAACTCACACCTATCAATAATTACGTTGAATATAAATGGCTTATATGTACCCTAGGAGACAGAGAGTGACAGAATGGATTAAAAAAAAAAAAAAAAAAAAGACCCAGGAACATGACATCTACAAGAGACACGCCTTAGAAAAAATACACGTAAACATAATAAAAATCAAGATTTGTGTATATATATATATATATTTATAATTCCGACACCCTGGTGTTGTAGTGATTAAGTGCTACAGGCGCTAACCAAAGGGTCAGCAGTTTGAATCTGCCAGGTGCTCCTTGGAAACTCTATGGGGCAGTTCTACTCTGTCCTAAAGGGTCGCTATCAGTCGGAATCAACTCAATGGTACTGGGTTTGGTTTTGGTTTGGTATATATAAAGCAGACAGCAACCAAAATAGAGCAGGACTGGTAACCTTAATCTCGGGTAGAAACAGACTTTAAAAGAAAAGCCACCATAAAAGACAAGAAAGGACTTTATATAATGATAAAAGAGACAATCCACCATAAGGATATAACAAAAATAAATACCTATGCCCCCAACAATATGGCTGCAAAATACATAAAACAAACTCTAACACAGTAAAAAGAGAAACTGATGGTTCCACAATAATTGTACGAAACTTCAACACACCACTCTCAGTAAAAGACAGAACATCTAGAAAGAAACTCAACAAAGATACAGAAGATCTAAAGGCCACAATCAATCAACTTGACCTTCTAGACATATATAGAACACCCCACCCAACATCAGCAAGTGCACATTCTTTTCCAAGGCACATGGAATGTTCTCCAGAATTGACCATACCTTAGGCCACAAAGCAACCCTCAACAAATTCAAAATGTTGAGATAATGCAAATCACCTTCTCAGATCACAACACCGTAAGAGTAGAAATTAACAACAGGGAGACACAGGGAAAAAAATCACATACAAGGAAACTGAATAAAATCTTGCTGAAAAACCACTGTGTAATAGAAGAAATCAAAGTTGGAGTCAGAAAATTCCTAGAACTACATGAGAATGAAAACAGATCATAGCAAAACCTAAGGGACATAGCAAAGGCAGCGCTCAGAGGTCAATTTACAGGAGCAGATGCATGCATGAAAAAGAAGAAAGGGAAAAATCAAAACATTAGCTAAACAACTCTAACAAATAGAAAGAAAACAGCAAGAGAAGCCTATAGCCACCAGAAGAAAGGAAATAATAAAGATCAGAGCAGAAATAACTGACCTAGAGAACAGGGAAACAATACAAAGTATCAACAAAACCAAAAATTGATTCTTTGAAAGGATCAACAAAATCAACAAACCATTAGCCAAACTGACAAAAGAAAAGCTAGAAAAAGAAAAAGCCCAAATAAGAAATGAAATGGGGGATATTACAACAGATGCAACCAAAATAAAAGGGATAATAAAGAGAATTATGAAAAACTATAATCCAACAAATTTGAACCCTTATGCACTGCTGGTGGGAACGTAAAATGGTAAAACCATTTTGGCAAATGACATACTGCTTCCTTAAAAAGCTAGAAATACAAGCACCATACACCCAGCAGCCCCACTTCTAAGAATATATCCTTCAGAACTAAGAGCAGTCAGATGAATACACATATTCACACCCATTTTCCTTACAACATTACAACCTATGTGCCCATCGACGAATGGATAAGCAAACTATGATACATGCACACAATGAAATGCTGTGCAACAATAAAGAACAGTGATAAATCTGTAAAACATCTCACAACCTGTATGAAACTTGAGGACATTATGCTCAGTGAAATAAGTCAATCACAAGAGGACAAATATTATTTAAGACCACTATGAAAAAATTCATGAAAAGGTTTACAAACAAAAAGAATCAATCTTTGATGGGTAAGGAATGGGTAAGGGAGGGAAGGAATGGGGAGGGAAAAACACTATCTAGACAATAGATAAGTGGTAACTTTGTTGAAGGGTAAAACAGTACACAAAACTGGGGGAGTCAGCACAACTTGACCAAGCCGAGGTCATGGAAGCTTCGTGGACACATCCAAACTCCCTAAGGACAGAATTACTGGGCTGAGGGCTGGGGATCATTGTCTCGGGGGACATCTAGCTCAATTGGCACGAGCAGTTTATAAAGAAAATGTTCTACATCTTACTTTGGTGAGGGGCATCTGGGGTTTTCAAATCAACTGTGTAGGCATCTAAGATGCATCAATTGCTCCCAACCCACCTGGAGCAAAGGAGAATGAAGAACAACAAAGACACAAGGAAAATATTAGCCCACCAGACAAAAGAGCCACATAAACCAGACTTCATCATCCAGAGACCAGAAGAACTAGATGGTGCCCTGTTACCACCAAGGACAGTCCTGACAGGGAACACAACAGAGGGTCCCTGAAGGAGCAGGAAAAAAGTGTGGAGCAGAACACGAATTCATGTAAACAGATGACTTAATGGTCTGACTAAGACTGGAGGAACCCTCGAAGCCGTGGTCCCAAGACACTGTTAAAACAAAACCAAAACCATTCCCAAAGTCTACTCTTCAGACAAAGATTAGACTGGACTATAAAACATAAAATAATATTGCTGAATGGTGTACTTCTTAGTTCAAGCAGATACATGAGACAAAATGGATGGCTTCTGTCTGGAGGCCGAATAAGAAGGCAGGAAGGGACAGGAGCTGGTTGGATGGACATGGTGAATAGGGGGTAGAAAGGAGGAGTGTGCCATGACATTACAGGAATTGCAACTCGTGTCACATAACATGTGTATACATTTTTGTATGAGAAATTAACTTCAGCTGTAAACTTTCACCTGAAGCACAACAACAACAACAAAAAAGGTAAAGAAATCCAGAGGATTGTATTGGGCAAATCTGCTGCAAAAGACCTCTTTAAAGTGTTAAAAAGCAAAGTTGTCACCTTGAAGACTAAGCTGCACCTGACTGAAGGCATGGTGTTTTCAGTCACTTCATATGCATGTGAAAGCTAGACAATGAAAAACGTAGAGTGAAGAATTGATGCCTTTGAATTGCAGTGTTGGAGAAGAATATTGAATATATCATGAACTGCCAAAAGAACAATGAACAAATCTGCTTGGAAGGAGTACAACCAGGATGTTCCTTTGAAGTAGGGATGACGAGACTACGTCTCACATACTTTGGACATGTTATCAGGAGGGATCAGTCCCTGGAAAAGGACATCATGCTTGGTAAAGTAGAGGATGAGTGAAAAAGAGAAAGACCCCCAACAAGATGGACTGATACAATGGCTGCAACAAGGCGCTCAAGCATAACAAAGATGGTGAGCATGGCTTGGGAATAGGCCGTGTTTTGTTCTGTTGTGTATAGGGTTGCTTCTAGTTGGAACTGATTGGACCGCATCCAACAACAGCAACAACATAATTTTGCAGTTTTTATTCATGGAATAAAGGATTTTCTTCATCTTAATAGGTGCTGTGGTGATTTGATGGCAAGAAACCAGACCTTAGGACCCAATACTCTATATGTGGATCCCCCAGAATGACCTCCTTGGTAAGATTAGAGAACAATTACTGAAAATATTTGTAACAGCCTATCACAGGGATAATAGTTCAGCAGAAAATCAATTTTTCAGCATTTATTATTGAAAAACTCAAATATAAAGCATAAGTTCTGGTGGAAAAAAACAGTTGAAATATAATAACTGGCATTTTATTATACACAGTCGTAATCCTTAAAGCCAGAAGCAAGATATCTGTTATTTCGGAGGTAATCACCTCTTGTTTGGAATTTTATAATAGCCTCCTGGCTCATCGCTCTGTCCCCGAATACTCCCAACTCATACCTATCCTTCCATGGCTACAGAGAGAGTTCAAATGCAGACGAACAATAACAGCCCCTCCTTTAGAACCAGTGACTCCCCATTTTCTATAGGAAAATATCCAAAATCTTTATCATGAACTGATGAAGCATTTTATGATAAAGGATGGCCATCCCTCCTTCTGAGTCTAGCACCACCATCATCATACTTCCTCCTGCCTTGCACACCCTACATCACACTCAGTCTTCTACTCTCTGTTTCTCTAAGAGAATATGCTCTGATGTATTCCCTTTTTTTTTGCTCATGTTGTTACTTTTATCCAGAATATTCTCCTTCAACTTATTCACCTGGCAATCTTCTATTCCTTTTTCAAGACTCCAGGCACTTCTTCCATGAAGCCCTCACTTACTACTCCAGTACACCTACTTGCTTCCTGCTCAGAAATCTAAAAACAATTTAAGTATAGTTTTATGGACAAGACAATTTATTAGAAATCACTATCTCACTGAGTTCTTTATATTTCCCATTTCTCATTTTACTCCCAAGAATTATAATGAACAGTTTTGCCAAATTTCACCCATTCCAAGGTCATCCAAAGATCAAAGCTTTTATAACTGATGGTGGGACCAATGGCATCTATGAGGCTATCTACCATGGGATCCCTATGGTGGGCATTCCCTTGTTTGCTGATCAGCCTGTTAACATTGCTCACACGAAGGCCAAGGGGGCAGCAGTGAGTCTGAACATGGACACAATGACAAGTACAGATTTGCTCAAAGCTTTAAGGTGGTGCTCTATCACCCATCATGAGTGGTATAATAATTTTGTTTGTTTTTGAGGGTTTTTTTTTTTTTAATTTTTATAGTGCTTTAAGTAAAAGTTTACAATCAAGTCAGCCTGTCATACAAAAATTTATATATGCTTTGCCATACACTCCTAGATGCTCTGCCTGTGATGAGACCGTATACTCCTCTCCACCCTGTATTTCCGTGCCCCTTCAACCAGCTCCTGTCCCCCTCTGCCTTCTCATCTCTGCTCCAGACAGAAGCTGCCACATAGTGTCATGTGTCTAACTTGATCCAAGAAGCTCACTCCTCACCAGTATCATTTTCTATCCTATACTCCACTCCAATCCCTGACTTTGGGAATGGTTCCTGTCTTGGGCTAACAGTAGGCCTGTGGATCATGACCTCTGGCGTCTTTGTAGTCTCAGTAGGATGATTAGGGCTGGTATTTTTACAGGAATTTGGGGTCTGCATCCCACTGCTCTCCTGCTCCCTCAGGGGTTCTCTGTCGTGTTCCCTGTCATGGCAGTCATTGCTTATAACTGGGCAACATTTAGTTCTGGTCTCAAGCTGATGTAGCCTCTAACTTATGTGGCCATTTCTGTCCCTTGGACTCATAATGGAAATCCTGGTGGCGTAGTAGTTAAGTGCTATGGCTGCAAACCAAAGAGTCAACAGTTCGAATCTGCCAGGTGCTCCTTGGAAACTCTATGGGGTAGTTCTACTCTGTCCTGTAGGGTCGCTATGAGTTGGAATCTACTCGATGGCACTGGGTTGGGTGTGGTTTGGTTTTTGGACTCATAATTACCTTGTGTCTTTGGTGTTCTTCAGTCCCCTTTGCTCCATGTGGGTTGAGACCAATTGATGTATCTTAAATGGCCACTTGCTAGGTTTTAAGACCCCAAATGCCACTCTCCAAAGTGGGATGCAGAATGTTTTCTTAAGAGATTTTATTATGCCAATTGACCTAGATGTCCCGTGAAACCATGGTCCCAAACCCTCGCCCCTGCTACACTGGCTTTCAAAGCATCCACTTTATTCAGGAAACTTCGCTTTTGGTTTAGTCCAGTTGTACTGACATCTCCTGTATTGTGTGTTGTCTTTCCCTTTACCTAAAATAGTCCATGTCTACTATCTAATTAGTGAATACTCCTCTCCCTCCCTCCCTCCCCACTCTCATAACCATCAAAGAATATTTTCTTCTCTGTTTCAACTATTTTTCAAGTTCTTATAATGGTGGTCTCATACAGTATTTGTCCTTTTGCAACTAATGCCTTCCAGATTCCTCCATATTATGAAATTTTTCACAGGTTCATCATTGTTCTTTATCGGTGCGTAGTATTCCATTATGTGTATATACCATAATTTATTTATCCATTCATTCACTGATGGGTACCTTGGTGACTTCCATCTTTTTGCTATTGTAAACAGTACTGCGAAGAACATGAGTGTGCATATACCTGTTCATGAAAGGCTCTTATTTTTCTAAGGTATATTCCAGAGAGTGGGATTGTTGGATCGTATAAAAAAAAAAAAAAAATTTTTTTTTTTGGCAGTCCTAATTCTGGTTCTTTAAGGAAGCGCCAAATGTATTTCCAAAGAGACTGTACCGTTTTACATTCCCACAAGCAGTGTTTAAGCGTTCCAGTCTCTCCACAACCTCTCCAACATTTATTATTTTGTGTTTTTTGAATTAATGTGAGCCTTGCTGGAGTGAAATGGAATCTCACGGTAGTTTTGACTTGCATTTCTCTAACGTCTAGTGATCCTGAGCATTTACTCATGTATCTGTAAGCTACCTGAATGTCATCTTTAGTAAAGTGCCTGTTTATATCCTCTGCCCATTTTTTAATTGGGTTATTTGTCTTTTTGTTGATGACTTTTTGAAGTATCATTTAGATTTTAGAGCTCAGACGCTGATTGGAAATGTCATAGCTAAAATCTTTTTCCCAGTCTGTAGGTAATCTTTTTACTCTCTTGGCAAGGTCTTTGGATGAGCATAAGTGTTTGATTTTTAGGAGCTCCCAGTTATCTAGTTTCTCTTCTGGTGTTTGTGCATTGTTAGTAATGTTTTGTATACTGTTTATGCCATGTATTAGGGCTCCTAGCTTTGTCCCTATTTTTTTTTTTCCATAATCTTTACCGTTTTAGATTTTATAATTAGGTCTTCATTCCTTTTTGAGTTAGTTTCCATGCATAGTGTGAGGTATGGGTCTTATTTCATTTTTTTGCAGATGGGTGTCTAGCTATACTAGCACCATTTGTTAAAGAGATGTCTTGTCCCCATTTTACTGACTTTGGGCCTTTGTCAGATATCAGCTGCTCATAGGTAAATGGATTTATGTCTGAATTCTCAATTCTGTTCCGTTGGTCTATGTATCTGTTGTTGTACTAGTACCAGGCTGTTTTGACTACTGTGGTGGGAAATATGTTCTAAAATCAGGTAGTGTTGGGCCTCCCACTTTGTTCTTCTTTTTCAGTAATGCTTTCTTTATCCAGAGGTTCTTTCCCGTCCATATGAAGTTGGTAATTTGTTTTTCCATCTCATTAAAAAATGTCTTTGGAATTTGGATTGGAATTGCATTGTATCTATAGATTGCTTTTGATTGAATAGATATTTTTGCAATGTTAAGTGTTCCTATCCATGAGTAAGGTATGTTTTTCCACTTACGTAGGTCTATTTTGGTTTCTTATTCTAGTGTCTTGCAGCTTTCTTTGTATAATTCCTTTATATCTCTGGTAAGATTTATTCCTATGTATTTTATCTTCTTGGGGGCTACTGTAAATGGTGTTGATTGGATGATTTCCTCTTCCATGTTCTTTTTGTTGATGTAGAGGAATTCCACTGATTTTTGAATGTTTATCTTGTATCCCAATACTCTGCTGAACTCTTCTACTAGTTTCAGTAGTTTTCCTGAGGATTTCTTAGGGTTTTCTGTGTATAAGATCCTGTCTTCTACAAATAGAGGTAATTTTACTTCTTCCTTGCCAATCTGGATGTCCTTTATTTTTTTATCTACCTAATTGCTCTGGCTAGGACCTCCAGCACAATGTTGGATAACAGCAGTGATGAAGGGCATCCTTGTCTGGTTCCCGATTTCAGGGGGAATGCTTTCGGGCTCCCTCCATTTAGGATGATGTTGGTTATTGGCTTTGTATAAATGCCCTTTATTATGCTGAGGGATTTTCCTCCTACTTCTATTTTGCTGACAGTTTTTATCATGACTGGGTTTTCAACTTTTTCAAATGCCTTTTCTGAATCAATTGATAAAATCATGTTATTCTTATCTTTTGTTTTATTTATTTGATGGATTGCATTAATTGTTTTTCTAAAGGTGAACCATCCCTTGTAACTGGTATGAACCCCACTTGGTCCTGCAGAATTATTTTTTAGATATGTTGTTGAATTCTATTGGTTAGAATTTTGTTGAGGATTTTTGCATCTAAGTTCATGAGGGAAATAGGACTGTAATTTTCTTTCTTTTTTTTTTTTTTTTTGTGGTGTCTTTACCTGGTTTTGGTATCAGGGATATGGTGGCTTCATAGAATGAGTTTGGGAATAGTCCGTTATTTCCTATGCTCTGAAATATCTTAAGTAGTAGTAGTGTTAACTCTTCTCTGAAAGTTTGGTAGAATTCTGCACTGAAGCAGTCCGGCCAGGGCTTTTTTTTTTGTTGGGAGTATTTTGATTACTTTTTCAATCTCTTCTTTTGTTGTGGGTCTAGTTAGTTGTTCTACCGCTCTTTGTGTTAGTTTAGGTAGGTGATGTGTTTGTGGGAATTCATCCATTTCTTCTAGGTTTTCAAATTTGTTAGAGTACAATTTTTCATAGTAATATGATATGATTTTTTTAATTTCAGTTGGGTCTGTTGTAAGTTTGGGTTATTTCCTTCCTCTCCCGTTTTTCTTTTGTCAGCTTGGTCCATGGTTTATAAATTTCGTTGACTTTTTCAATGAACTGGCTTTTGGTCTTGTTAATTCTTTCAATCATTTTTCTGTTTCCTATTTCATTTAGTTCCACTCTAATTTTTGTTATTTGCTTTCTTCTGGTGCCTGAGGGTTTCTTTTGTCGCTCTCTTTCTATTTATTCAAGTTGTAGGGATAATTCTTTGATTTTGGCCCTTTCTGCACTTTGTATGTGTGCATTTATTGATATAAATTGACCTCTGAGCACAGTTTTCGCTGTGTCCCAAAGTTTTTGACAGGAAGTGTTTTCATTCTCACTGGATTCTATGAATTTCTTTATTCCATCCTTATTGTCTTCTATAGTCCAGTCTTTTTTGAGCAGGGTATTATTCAGTTTCCAAGTGTTTAATTTATTTTCCCTGCTATTTGTTATTGATTTCCACTTTTATGGCTTTATGGTTGGAGAAGATGCTTTGTAATATTTCAATGTTTTGGATTCTGCTAAGGCTTGCTTTATAACCTAATACGTGGTCTATTCTAGGGAATGTTCTGTGTGCACTTGAAAAGAAAGTGTATTTGGATGCTGTTAGGTGGAGTGTTCTGTATCTGTCTATGAGGTCCAGTTGGTTGATTGTGGCATTTAGAGCTTCTGTGTCTTTATTGAGCTTCTTTCTGGATGTCCTGTCCATCACCCAAAGTGGTGTGTTGAAGTCTCGTATTGATTGAGAAGCTGTCTATCTTACTTTTCAATGCTGACAGAGTTTATTTTATGTATCTTGCAGCCCTTTAATTGGGTGCATAAATATTTAATATGGTTATATCTTCTTGGTATATTGTTTCTTTAATCATTATATAGTGTCCTTTCCTATTCTTTCTGATGGATTTAACTTTAAAGTCTATTTTGTCAGAAATTAATATTGCCACTCCGGCTCTTTTTTGATTGTTGTTTGCTTGATATATTTTTCCCATCTTTTGAGATTTAGTTTGTTTTTGTCTCTAAGTCTAAGGTGTGTCTCTTGTACGTAGCGTATAGACAGATCGTGTTCTTTAATACATTCTGCCACTTTCTGTCTCGTTATTGGTGCATTTAGTACATTTACATTCCTTGTAATTATGGATATGTATGGATTTAGTGCTATCATTTTGATGTCTGTTTTTGTGTGTTGCTGACAGTTTCTTTTTACCACTAAATTTTATATGCTGAGTAGATTATCTTTATATATTGTCCTTTCCTCATATTTGTTGTTGATTTTGTTTCTGCTGAGTTTCTATTTTTTCTTGTATTTTGATGTGTAGGATAGTTTGCCTTCTTTGTGGTTATTTTAATATTTATCCCTATTTTTCTGAATTTAAGCCTAACTTTTATTTCTTTGTATCGCCTTATCTTCCTCTCCATATGGAAGATCCATGACTACATTTCTTAGTCTCTCTTTATTGTTTTGATGTTTTCTTCTTTTACATAATAACATCGCTGTTACCCTGCTTTGAGCTTCTTTTTTATCTTGATTTATTTTTGTGATTTTCCTGTCTGGGTTGACGTGTGATTGCTCTGTCCACTGTTGTAGTCTTGGGTTGATACTTGGTATTATTGATTTTCTAACCAAAGAACTCCCTTTATTCTTGTAGTTTTGTTTTGGTTTTTTTTGAATTCCCTAAACTTTTGTTTATCTGGAAATGTCCTAATTTCATGTTCATATCTCAGAGAAAGTTTTGCTGGATATATGATTCTTGGCAGGCAATTTTTTCCTTCCATTTTTTATGTAACTCATCTCATTGCCTTCTTTCCTGCATGGTTTCTGCTGAGTTGTCCAGCTTATTCTTATTGGCTCTCCATTGTAGGTGACTTTTCGTTTATCCCTAAAAAAAAAAAAAAAATCCCTAGCTGCTCTTAATAGTCTCTCTTTATCTTTGGTTTTGGCAAGTTTGATTATAATATGTCTTGGTGACTTTCTTTTAACATCTACCTTATGTGGAGTTTGATGAGCATCTTGCATAGATATTTTCTCATCTTCAATGATATTAGGGAAGCTTTCTGCCAACAAATCTTCAGTAATTCTCTGTATTTTCTGTTATCCCTCCCTGTTCTGATATTCCAGTCAGTCGTAGATTATTTCTCTTGATAGAGCCTCACATGATTCTTAAGATTTCTTCATTTTTCAAAAATTCTTTTATCTGATGTTTCTTCAAATTTGTTAATGCCAAGTGCTTTATCTGCAATTGCAGAAATTCTGCCTTCCATTAGCTCAATTTGTTACTCTTTCTTTCAAAATGTCTACTTCTGTAATTTTATTGTTAATCTTCTGAATTTCTGATTGCTGTCTGTCTATGGATTTTTCCAGCTTATTAAATTTTCCATTATGTTCCTGAATAATCTTTCTAATTTCTTCAATTGCTTTATCTGTGTGTTCCTTTGCTTGTTCTGTGTATTACCTCATTTCCTTCCTGATGTCTTGAAGGGTTCAGTATACTAATCTCTTGTATTCTGCCTCTAGTAATTCCAGGAATGCACTTTCGTCTAGAAGATCCCTTGATTCTTTGTTTTGAGAGCTTGTTCAGGGGATCAGGGTATGTTTCTTCATGTGACTTGATATTGACTGCTGTCTCCAGGCCATCTATAAGTTATTGTATCAGTTTATTTTATGTTTGTTTACTGTGTTGTAGCTTCTTGCTTTGTTTTGTTCTGTTTTGATATGCCCAAATCGGTTGCTTGAATGAGCTAGCTTGATTATTTTTGCCTCTGGAGCTCTGATGTCCTGTCACCAGATGGCTAGAGGTGTTATCAGGCATTTCAGTCTAGAAGTCCATTCACTTTTCTTGTATGAATTCAGCTCAGGTATCCAGGTAGCTGATCATCAAGTGGGTGGTACAGCCTCTGTCCTATAGTCTTAGAAAGGCAGGGGTGATTGGTATAGGTACCAGTATGTGGTTGCAGCAGGGGGTCACACTCTGAACAAGGCTGGGGGCTGAGAATCGTCCCCCATGTGTCTCTGAGGAAAGCATGTCCATGTTTCTTAGAGGATACAGGTGGGTGGGTTCTACCGACGGACCATGGGCATCCAATGTTTTTGGTTGTAAGGACAGGGAGGTACCAGTTATCCTTGGACCCCTGTCACAGGTGGCTGGATGATCTGAATGGAGCTACCAGTCCTTAGGCCCCTGATGTGGGTAGGCGAGGACCCTGTTTAATAGCGAAAGCAATGTCAAACATCAAACTCTCACCTCTTCGCCGCACAGTTGAAGCAGTTGAAGTCTGCCAACAAGGGCCTATTGTCCTAAAATAGGCCCACACAGGTCCATGTAGAGGGGAAAAGTACTCAAAGTCCACAGACTATTTATGCCTGGACAGGAGCCGCTTCTGTCCTGCGCTCCCCCAGTTAGTGGAGCTGGCAAATTTTCTTCTCCCCCAATTTCAAATTTATTGCTTCTCCAAGGATGGGAGAATGGCTCTAGGCACTCATCAGGGCCTAGATCAGACCCATGGAAGTCAGCCACCGAAGCCAGCTTGGGAGAAGGGGGGCGTGGTAAATTATATGCAAGTACTTAGCTTTTGCATAGAGCACAGTTCTTCTCTGGTTCTCGAGGTTTGAGTAGGCTGTGTGGCTTGGTGCTTCTCTGTGAGGAAACTGCTATTGAACTCTAGTACGAGCCCGCTGCTGCTGCTCCCAACAATGGTCCCTGAGGGCTCCTCGTGATTCTTGTCCAGTAACTCCTCTTCACTTCTGAACCGTCACTTCCTCCACCTCCCCCTCAGTTCATTTTCTAAGCTTGCTTTTGTTGCTCAGGGATCCCAGCTTGTCATAAATATACTCGTTTCACTTGGTTTTTTGGGGGGGGCATTTGCTGTAAAAAGGCCTCGCAGGAAGCATCTTTCTATTCTGCCTCCTTCTTTCTGCCTTCAATAAAATGCCTCTTAATAGTCTCTCTGCTTCCATTTTTCTTTTGTACCCTCAACTGTCTGTTTTACCCCTAGTAGCCAGAGTGAGTTTTTTGAAATATACATCAGATTAAGACACTAACCTACTAAAAACTTCTAATTGGCTTCTCATCACATTTAGAATAAAATACAAATCTGTTCTTTGGACTACAGAACTCTGCATGATCAGACTTTTGGCAACAACTTGCATCACTTTGTCCCATGCACAGCCTCCAATAAGCACATTGGCTTTCTTGTTGTTTCTTGAACATACTAAACTTGTTCCTACCACAACACCTTTCCACTCTTTCCTGGAACAGTTTTCCTTGCAACATCCCAAGACTCATATTTACCTTTTGATTGAGGTTTTGGTTAAATATCACCCCTCAGAAATTTCCTGGCACACTACGATAGCACACCTATGTACTTTCTCCATTGTTTTATGTATGTCTTGCTATTTGATTCCTATAATTTTAAATACATTATATTTTCTGTGATAAACCGTTAATTCAAGTGTAAAGTAAATAAGAAAAATGCATGTCATAAGTAAACAGCTAGATAAAAAAATAAGGTATCACAAATTGAAAACACCAGTGTAACTACTACCAAAATCAAGATGCAGAGCTTTACGAGGTCCTCAGAAGCACGCCTCATCTCATGGAAACTTCCAGTCACCATTCCCATAGGGTATGTACTTGTTTGTGTCTATTTTTTTGTATAGCAGTTGTCTGCTAATTCCACTGCTGTATAGTATTCCACTGTATGAGAATACCATAATTAACATGTTCATTTTAGGAATAATGCACATTTGAGTTATTAATTTTTTGGCTCTTACTAATATTATCGCTATAAATATTCTTGCATATGTCTTTTGGCGCACATGCTTATATGTTGCTATTAGATTTCTGCTTGTTGAGTTTATTGATGGATGAAAGGTGCATGCATATTTGAGTGTCATTGATATTACTAAATAGTTTTCTAAAGTGATTTATTAATTTATATTACCATCAGTAGTGTCCATGAGTTCATGTTTCTCCACATCCTTGCCAGTAATAGGTATTGTCAGCCTCTTCAAATTATAGATATTTTGATGCTTTCGTAGTGGTATAGCAATCAAGCTTGATGTTACATTTTTCTGATGACTAATGGGGAAAGTTTTATCTATTTTGCCATTAAGTGTAATATTTCCTATAGATATTTTGTAGGTAACCTTTATCTGATTAAGGAATTTCCTTTAATATTTATGATTGGCAAATATTTTTTTAAAATATCATGAATAAATGTTGAATTTTATAAAATGCTTTTTCTTCAGTAATTTAATGTCTGTATTTTTTTGGGGGGGTTGATAATTAAATTACATTAGCTGTATTGAAATATTTTATGTGTCAGATATCTTCCCTTCTGTGAAGTCTATCATATTAAAAAACTGTACTTCTTACAATTATAGACAAAATTGTTCTGATTCTCCTGGAATCCAGATTTCTGGGTTCACAGAATTGGGGTGATCCATCCAAGCCACCTGCCCTTAGGTGTCCTGTTAAACCTTGACCTTTAAGGAAATATTTTCTTAAAGTCTTCTTCAAGTCATACAATAGCCTGGTAAGCAGTTTAGAGGAGATCATTTTATCTTAGGCATTGAGCTTTTTTGGAGAATTAGGAACCCCAGCATCTGACTGGAAAATGCATAGTGTTATCATTAGTGACTCTGTGTCTTCAACTGCCTGGAACCCTGCACATAGTTTGATGTTATCTCTTGGGAAATTAGCATAACAATGACCTATATAACCTGATTTCCTTGTGCCCTCTTTGGGCCACCTTCCCAATACCTTAGGGTTGCCTCTGCCTAATTTGAATAGTATTTGCTCACAATAAATGCATTCTGTCACACTAATTTTTGGTGTTTCTCTAAGCATTTAGGTTTTTGACATTACCTACTTAATATTTGTATATTTTTTAATTTAAAAAAAATGGAATTGTTGCACAAATTGTTTTGCAATTAAATTTGTGGAATTAAAATACAACTTTGAAATTACTGCTTGAAAATAAAAGTGAATTTCAAGTTATCCTTTTTAAACTGAGATGATATTCAAACTCGCTGTTGATAATAGAAGCTATCTATAAACACTACCTAGCAAAAATATATGTTATTTTCATGAAGTGTCATTAATAACTGTTCAATGCATTGACCAAATCTGTGCTTGACATTGTGTTCAAATTCAAGTGGACATCTGCTCCCTTGGCCTCCATGCGAGTGAAGTTATCAGGTTGATCAATAAACATGGGGAGTCCCACCATGGGAATTCCAAGGTAAATGGCTTCTTAGATGCCATTGGTTCCACGAAGAGTGATAAAAGCTTTGGTTTTTTGATGACCTAAGAAACAAATTAAAAAAAAAAAAAAAGTTCTGAGTCCCTTAATCAAAAGTAGAAATGGATAGTATAAGGCAATACAGAAGGCAATATTTTCTGCACAGGATTAATGTACTCAAGGCATCACATATACACCTTGAAATTATTACCAGAGGACATTGTAGGAGGAAACGGAAGAAAGATTTGGTGTCCAGTTGATTTGTCAGTTAGAAAAGTGTGGGAGAAACCTAGATCCAAACAACTCCATGTTCAAAATCACAGAAGCATGAAGGAACATTATCTCTTAAGAGTAAAGAAAATGATTCTTTGGTATATGCAGTATCTCAGGGGATGTTTGGAAATAGAAGGGAAATGGTAGATTTTTGCTGATTACAAAGTATTTTGTGTCCTATTAGGTTTGCACTTTACTTTGTAGGCAGTGTGAGCCACTGAAAATTCAAAGGAAAATAGTGTTGTTTTCCTATAACACCTTAGATAAAGAACTATAGCATTACTGGGGAAGATAGATTTGAGGTAGGAAATCCTGGAGGCAAGAAAGACAGACAATGCATAAGTTATTGAAAATTTATAGATCAGAGGTAATTAGCACCTGATTGCCAATGTTTTCAAAGCAGAAGTTGGATTTGGTTGCTGTGAACTATTATTCCTTAAAAAGCCTCTTATTCAGAATTTTAGTACTTGTTTCTCACAGCCTTACCAAGAAGATCATTCTGGGGAATCCACTCATACAGCCAAGTATTAGGTCCCAATATGTCTGGTGTCTTGCTATCGAATCTCCACTCAACGTATTAAAGATGAAGTGAATGCTTTTTTCTGTAAGATAACGGATTGATATTATTTTTCATAAATTAAAGGATACTAAGAAGTCATCTTGCCTTGCTTCATCTAATGAGCAGAGAGGCTATCTTCTGCCCAGAAATGTTAAATAATGAGTATTGACCAATAGTTAAAACAAATTAAAGCACCATATATCTAAGTACTCATCTATCATGTATTTTTTGTAGCGTTTAATATAAAATGCTATTATTTGTTGTGAAGAGCTGAAGGCAACTAGATTGTAAACGAAGAACTATAGTATTTAAGACGTGTTCAAGAATCAATCAGAACTGTAGTGTTTAAAACACAAAGTTAACTGAAATTCCCACAGATTTACCTCCTGGGGCCATCTCATATAACAAATCACCTGGTTTAACTATGGAAAAATCTTTTCTTGCTGTAGCATTTTCTGAGGAAAATAGGTGAGAATTTGCTTACGTTTACTTTTTCATAAAGCATTTTGATGAAGAGTTATATATTTATAACAAAGTAGAAAGTATAAAACCAGTAAAGTATATTATATTCTAATAATTGTCAATAATATTATATTCTATTCTACTTGGGGAAAATAATTTCTTTTCCTTACGCATAGAATATGAATTATTTTTGATTAAGTACTGGAAGAACACTGCTACTTTCAATTTTTTTAACAGAAATTTGCTGAAGGCACAATCTAGTTTTTTTTTTTTTCCCCAGTGAGGCATTAGTAGTGGAATTGTCATTGTATGGTAACATGTTATGAATCAGCTAGGAATTCCAGAAACAATAATATGGCGGGTATTAAAATAAAAACTAGTTGACATTTCCACATTATTCTCATTGACTTTTTTGTTGTTTTTATTGTTGGTTGCTGTCAAGTGGACTCTGGCTCATGGCGACCTTAAGTATTACAGAATGGATCATGTAACTGATACCGCACTATCTTCACAATCATTTTTTAGTTCATTGCTGTGGCTATTGTTTCAATTCATCTCCTTGAGGATTTTGCTGACTGTCTATTTTACCAAACATAATGTTCTTTGCTAGTGATTAGTCTTCCCTGATGATGCGTCCAAAATAAGTGAGCTGAAAACTTGCCATCCTTACTACTGAGAAACATCCTCATTCTATTTCTTCTAAATCATTTTTTTTTCTTTTGGCAGTCCACAGTGTATTCAATATTCTTTGCAATACCACAATTCAAAAGCATCAATTCTTCTTCAGTCTTCTTATCCCATTGTCCAGCTTTTACGCACACATGAGACAACTGAAGAGACCATTCCTTGAGTCAGGCACACCTTAGTCATTAAAGTGGCACCTTTCCTTTTTAAAACTTTAAAGAGATCATTTGCAGCAGCTTTCCTAATTCAGGAGCCCTGGTGGCACAGTCCTTAAGAGCTATGGCTGCTAATCAAAAGGTCAGCAGTACAAATCCACCAGCCTATCCTTGGAAACCCTATGGGTCAGATCTGCTCTGTCATATAGGGTTGCTATGAGTTGGTATCAACTTGACGGTAATAGGTTTGGTTTGGTTTTTCCCAATGTAACATGCCATTTGAAATCTTGACTGTTGCTTCTATGGATTTTGATTGTTGATGCAAGTGGAATGAAATCATTAATTACTTCAGTGTTTTCTTTATTTACTGTGATGTTATCTATTGGTCTAGTTTTCTTCGTGTTCAGGTGTAAGCCACAGTGAAGGTTCTAGTCTTTTACCTTCAACACTAAGTGATTAAAGTTTGTTTTTTTTTTCATTTTTGGCAAGCAAAGATGTATCATCTGTAGTAGTTATTGGCCACGTTGTTATTGTTAGGTGACTTCGAGTTGGTTTTGACTCATTGTACAATGAAAGGAAACATGGCTAGTCCTGCACCATCCTTACAATCGTTGCAGTTTGAGCCTGTTGTTGCAGCCACTGTGTCAATCCATCTCATAGAGGGTGTCTTGGTCATCTAGTGCTGCTGTAACAGAAATACCATAAGAGGATGGCTTGAACAAACAGAAATTTATGTCTTCATAGTAAAGTAGGCTAAAAGTCCAAATTCAGGGCTTCAGCTCCAAGGAAAGGATTTCTCTCTCCGTTGGTCTTCTCTTCAATCTTCACCCTGACTGGGAGCTTCTTTGTGTAGGGACCCCAGGTCCAAAGGACCTGCTCTGCTCCTGGCACTGCTTTCTTGGTGGTATGAGACCCTCCGCTCTCTGTTCCCATCACTCTCCTTTTTAAGAGGCAAAAGGTGGTACAGGGCACACCCCAGCAAAACTGCCTTTACATTGCATCTGGGATGCGACCTTAGTAAGGGTGTTACAATCCCACCCTAATCCTCTTTAACATAAAGTTGCAATCACAAAATGGAGGACAATCCACACAATACTGGGAATCATGGTCTAACCATGTTGACACGTATTTTTGGAGGACACAATTCAATCCATGACAAAGGGTTTTCCTCTTTTTCACTGACTTTCTAATTTATTGTGCATGATATCCTTCTGCAGGGACTGGTCCCTCCTGATAACGTGTCCAAAGTATATGAGACAAAGTCTTGCCATCCTTGCTCCCAGGGAGCATTCTGGCTGTATTTCTTCCCAGACAGGCTTGTTCATTCTTCTGGCAGTCCATAGTACCTTCAATATTCTTCACCAAAACCATAATTCAAAGGCATCATAATAACCTCAAATACGAAAATTAGCAGTTTCTGCTATTAAGTTACCTAGTTGCACTTCATAGACTAGAAAGAAAAAGCCAAACCCATAGCTTCTTAGTCGATTCTGACTCATAGTGCCCCTATAGGTCAGAGTAGAACTGCCTCATGGGGTTTCCAAGGAGTGCCTTGTGGATTCCAACTGCCTATCTTCTGGGTTTTTTTTTGGGGGGGGGGATCTTCTGGTTAGCAGCCAAACTCTTAACCACTACACTGCCAGGGTTTCCACTTTATGTACCAGAACAACCTAATTTGGAATGCCTCATGTATTTAAGGTGCTACATCTAGCTCAAAGTAGTACCTAATGCCACCACTGCCTCTTCTCAATCAAATAAAATCTCAAGGAAGCCTAGGTTATTAGAGCAATCTTTTCTGTGGCAGGTGTCCTGTCTATAATCTGTCAATCTAGTTTCAGCCTAATTTCAGTTCCTTAGAGCAAATATAGTATGGGTTACTTGGAAATGGTTTCAATCAGACATGAAGGTGCCAAGTACTTTTTTCTCAGTGAGACAGCTCAGATTGATACTACCAGAAAATTAAAAATAGGACTTTACCAGAAGATCTTTTGTTCTTCCATCTGATCTGACTCTACCCAGTGCTTTTCACTGATTGCCTCTCATCTTTTGCCCTAAACCCTGAGAAATTAACTGTTGTTATTCTGATTGACCAGAACAGTTATATCGATTAGACCACAGTTACGAATGTTATTATTAGGGGCTGTCGAGTTGTTTCCGACTCATAGCCACTTCATGTACAACAGAATGAAATAGCCCATTCCTGTGCCATCCTCATAATTGTTATTATGCTTGAGCCCATTGTTGTAGCCACTGTGTCAATAAATCTTATTGAGGGTCTTCCTTTTTTTAGCTGATCCTCTACTTTACAAAGAATGATGTCCTTTTCCAGGGACTGGCCCCTCCTGATAAAATGTCCAAGGTATGTGAGATGAAGTCTTGTCATCCTCGTACTTCTTCCAAGACAGTTTGTTCCTTCTGTCAGTCCATGGTATATTCAACATTCTTCACCAACACCGTAATTCAAAGGCAACAGTACTTCTTCGGTCTTCCTTAGTCGTTGTCCAGCTTTCACAGGCATATGAGACAATTGAAAGCATCTTGGCTTGGGTCAGGTTCCTTAAAGTGACATCTTTCCTTTTTAGCACATGGAGGAGGTCTGTTGCAGCAGATTTGCCCAGTGAAATACATCGTTTGATTTCTTGATTGCCGCTTCCATGGGTGTTGATTGTGGATCCATATAAATGAAATTCTTGATAACTTCAAAATTTTCTCCATTTATCATGATGTTCCTTTTTGCTCCAGCTGTGTGGACTTTTGTTTTCTTTATGTTGAAGTATAATGCATATGGATGGCTATGGCCTTTAATCTTCATCAGTAAGTGCTTCACGTCCTCTTCATTTCGCAAGCAAGGTTGTGTCATCTGCGTATCGCAAGTTCTTAATGAGTTTTCCTCCAGTCCTCATTCCCCATTTTTCTTCATGTAGTCTAGTTCTGGGATTATTTGCTCAATACACAGACTGAATAAGTATGGTGAAAGGAAGCCACCCTGAGGCACACCTATCTTGATTTTAAACCATGCAGTACCCGTTGCTTAGTTCAAACAGCTGCCTCTTGGTCTATGGACAGGTTCCTCATGAGCATAATTAAGTGTTCTGGAATTCCATTGTCTACAATGTTATGCATAATTTGTTAGGATCCACAAAGTCAAATGCCCTTGCATATTCAGGAAAACACAGGTAAACATCTTTCTGATATTCTATGCTTTCAAACATGATCCATCTGATATCAGCAATGATATCCCTTGTTCCACATCCTTTTCCGAATCCAGCTTGAATTGCTGAAAGTTCTCTGCCGATGTACTGCTGCAACCACTTTTGAATTATCTTTAGCAAAATTTTACTTGGCAGGGCTAAAGAGACCTTAAAGTCAAAACCCTGTGCCCCTTCCTTAACATTGCCCTTTACTGCTTTCATAGGATGCAAAGCCTGGTCCCCTGGGGCAGGTGCCTCTGCAATTCTTCTCCAGGATTCCACAGGATTTTTTCTGGGTCTCCACATACAGAGCCGGTTTTAAGATACACATTATTTTCACCTTGGGAGAAGAAGGGGCCAGAGCAGGAAGAAGGAGTTCTAATTTCACCTCGGTCTGAATTTTAATGCCCAACTCATCCTTTTATCAAATTCTATTTTTAATATTGAGTTCTTGTGCAGTGACTAATTTAATTGTACCTTGATTCCTCTCTGGTGCTGCTCATAACTTCCAGAGTCCCTCTTAGGGAAACCCTTTAAATTGCAGGGTAAAATTTGGGCATTCTTATGTTCCTGGTCATAATATCATAATCGCATCAAGACATCACACACATACTCTAATACGTAAATATTTCTGAGAGCAACATAAAACTCAATGTGGACTATGTAAGCAAACGAGTCCCCCTTTGTACTCTTTCAGAATCTAAACAAAAAAGAAAAATGGGAATATGAGATCATTTTTACCTAATTGTATTTTGAAATTATCTTCCCTTTGTGGAAACCATTTTAATGGGCCATCTTTTATGACCTTAAAGAGGTTCATTCAAGTAATTATTCAGCACATAGACAATTTAGCATACCTTTTTTTTTTTCTGTGGAATCTTGGCAAGGGCTGATTCAATCAGGTCAACTTATCTACGCACTCATAGAAGCCCATGACACAATTATGAAAAATCTTCATATATATTCTAACTTAGCAACTATGTTACAATTTGATATGTAAGCAGTCATTTCCTGCCTGATGACCTATTCATTATGCTTGATTTCAAGCCTAGTTAGTGATTTAGGCCATTCAAATGGTTGAAATAAAAGGATATGTTTTCTAATTTTATGTGTTACTGAAGGATTTTTAATACATCATTCCAAGTAACTGCCTTTTTTTTTAAATTCTGCTTTAGGTGAAAGTTTACAGCTCAAGTTAATTTCTCATACAAAAATTTATACACATATTGTTTTGTGACATTAGTTGCAATCCCCACAACGTGATAGCATACTCCCCCTTTCCACCTGGGTTCCTTGTTTCCACTCAACCAGTTTATGTCCCTTTCTGCCTTCTCATCCTACTTCCAGACAGAAGCCGCCCATTTGGTCTCCTGTATCTGACTGACCTAAGAAACACACTCCTCACCTGTATTATTATTATTTTTTATTAACTTTTATTGAGCTTCATGTGAACGTTTACAAATCAAGTCAGACGGTCACATATGTTTATATACACCTTACTCCGAACTCCCACTTGCTCTTCCCCTAATGAATCAGCCCTTCCAGTCTCTCCTTTCATGACAATTTTGCCAGCTTCCAACTCTCTCTATCCTCCCGTACCACCTCCAGACAGGAGGTGCCAACAGTCTCAAGTGTCCACCTGATATAATTAGCTCACTCTTCATCAGCATCTCTCTCCTACCCATTGTCCAGTCCCTTTCATGTCTGCTGAGTTGTCTTTGGGAATGGTTCCTGTCCTGTGACAACAGAAGGTTTGGGGGCCATGACTATCGGGATTCCTCTAGTCTCAGTCAGACCATTAATTATGGTCTTTTTATGAGAATTTGGGGTCTGCATCCCACTGATCTCCTGCTTCTGCCCCATCCCTCAGGGGTTCTCTGTTGTGCTCCCTGTCAGGGCAGTCATCGATTGTGGCCGGGCACCAACTAGTTCTTCTGGTCTCAGGATGATGTAGGTCTCTGGTTCATGTGGCCCTTTCTGTCTCTTGGGCTCTTAGTTGTCGTGTGACCTTGGTGTTCTTCATTCTCCTTTGCTCCAGGTGGGTTGAGATCAATTGATGCATCTTAGATGGCCGTTTGTTAGCATTTAAGACCCCAGATGCCACATTTCAAAGTAGGATGCAGAATGTTTTCATAATAGAATTATTTTGCCAATTGACTTAGAAGTCCCCTTAAACCATGGTCCCCAAACCCCTGCCATTGCTCCGCTGACCTTTGAAGCATTCAGTTTATCCTGGAAACTTCTTTGCTTTTGGTCCAGTCCACTTGAGCTGACCTTCCATGTATTCAGTATTGTCCTTCCCTTCACCTAAAGTAGTTCTTATCTGCTAATTAATCCATAAAAAACCCTTTCCCACCTTCCCTCCCTCCCCCCCTTGTAACCACAAAAGTATGTGTTCTTCTCAGTTTATATTATTTCTCAAGATCTTATAATAGTGGTCTTATACAATATTTGTCCTTTTGCCTCTGACTAATTTCGCTCAGCATAATGCCTTCCAGATTCCTCCATGTTATGAAATGTTTCACAGATTCGTCCCTGTTCTTTATCGATGCATAGTATTCCATTGTGTGAATATACCACTATTTATTTAACCATTCATCCGTTGATGGACACCTTGGTTGCTTCCAGCCTTTTGCTATTGTAAACAGAGCTGCAATAAACATGGGTGTGCATGTATCTGTTTGTGTGAAGGCTCTTATTTCTCTAGGGTTTATTTCGAGGAGTGGGATTTCTAGGTTGAATGGTAGTTCTATTTCTAACTGTTTAAGATAACGCCAGATAGATTTCCAAAGTGGTTGTACCATTTGACATTCCCACCTGCAGTGTATAAGAGTTCCAATCTCTCCGCAGCCTCTCCAACATTTATTATTTTGTGTTTTTTGGATTAATGCCAGCCTTGTTGGAGTGAGATGGAATCTCATCGTAGTTTTAATTTGCATTTCTCTAATGGCTAATGATCGAGAGCATTTTCTCATGTACCTGTTAGCTGCCTGAATATCTTCTTAAGTGAAGTGTGTGTTCATATCCTTTGCCCACTTCTTGATTGGGTTGTTTGTCTTTTAGTGGTTGAGTTTTGACAGAATCACATAGATTTTAGAGATCAGGCGCTGGTCGGAGATGTCATAGCTGAAAATTCTTTCCCAGTCTGTAGGTGGTCTTTTTATTCTTTTGGTGAAGTCCTTAGATGAGCATAGATGTTTGATTTTTAGGAGCTCCAAGTTATGTGGTTTCTCTTTGTCATTTTTGGTAATGTTTTGTATTCTGTTTATGCCTTGTATTAGGGCTCCTAAGGTTGTCCCTATTTTTTCTTCCATGATCTTTATCGTTTTAGTCTTTATGTTTAGGTCTTTGATCCACTTGGAGTTAGTTTTTGTGCATGGTGTGAGGTATGGGTCCTGTTTCATTTTTTTGCAAATGGATATCCAGTTATGCCAGCACCATTTGTTAAAAACACTGTCTTTTCCCCAATTAACTGACACTGGGACTTTGTCAAATATCAGCTGCTCATACGTGGATGGATCTATACCTGGGTTCTCAATTCTGTTCCATGGGTCTATGTGCCTGTTGTTGTACCAGTACCAGGCTGTTTTGACTACTGTGGCTGTATAATAGCTTCCGAAATCAGGTAGAGTGAGGCCTCCCACTTTCTTCTTCTTTTTCAGTAATGCTTTGCTTATCCGAGGCTTCTTTCCCTTCCATATGAAGTTGGTGATTTGTTTCTCTATCACCTTAAAAAATGACATTGGAATTTGAATCGGAAGTGCATTGTATGTACAGATGGCTTTTGGTAGAATAGACATTTTTACTATGTTAAGTCTTCCTATCCATGAGCAAGGTATGTTTTTCAACTTAATTAGGTCCTTTTTAGTTTCTTGCAGTAGTGCTTTGTAGTTTTCTTTGTATAGGTCTTTTACATCCTTGGTAAGATTTATTCCTAAGTATTTTATCTTCTTGGGGGCTACTGTGAATGGTATTGATTTGGTTATTTCCTCTTCAATGTTCTTTTTGTTGATGTAGAGGAATCCAAGTGATTTTTGTATGTTTATCTTATAACCTGAGACTCTGCCAAACTTCTATTAGTTTCAGTAGTTTTCTGGAGGATTCCTTAGGGTTTTCTGTGTATAAGATCATGTCATCTGCAAATAGAGATAATTTTACTTCCTCTTTGCCAATCCAGATCCCCTTTATTTCTTTGTCTAGCCTAATTGCTCTGGCTAGGACTTCTAGCACAATGTTGAATAAGAGTAATAAAGGGCATCCTTGTCTGGGTCCCATTCTCAAGGAAAATGCTTTCAGGCTCTCTCCATTTAGAGTGATGATGGCTGTTGGCTTTGCATAAAAATAGCCCTTTATTACTTTGAGGAATTTTCCTTCAATTCCTATTGTGGTGAGAGTTTTTATCACAAATGGGTGTTGGACTTTGTCAAATGCCTTTTCTGCATCAATTGATTAGATCATGTGGTTTTGTCTTTTATTTATATGGTGCATTACATTAATGGTTTTTCTAATATTAAGCCAGCCTTGCATAAAAAAAAAAAAATTTTTTTTTTTTGGCATACCTGTTATAAATCCCACTTCGTCGTGGTGAATTATTTTTTTGATATGTTGTTGAATTCTATTGGCTAGAATTTTGTTGAGGATTTTTGCATCTATGTTCATGAGGGATATAGGTCTATAAATTTTCTTTTTTTGTGATGTCTTTACCTGGTTTTGGTATCAGGGAGATGGTGGCTTCATAGAATAAGTTGGGTAGTATTCCATCATTTTCTGTGCTTTGAAATACCTTTAGTAGTAGTGAAGTTATCTCTTCTCTGAAAGTTTGGTAGAACTCTGCAGTATAGCCATCCGGGCCAGGGCTTTTTTTTTATTGGGAGTTTTGTGATTACTGTTTCAGTATCTTTTTTTGTTATGGGTCTATTTAGTTGTTCTACTTCTGTTTGTGTTAGTTTAGATAGGTAGTGTTTTTCCAAGAATTCTTCCATTTCTTCTAGGTTTGCAAATTTGTTAGAGTACAATTTTTCGTAATAATCTGATATGATTCTTTTAATTTCAGTTGGGTCTGTTGAGATGTGGCCCTTCTCGTTTCTTATTTGGGTTATTTGTTTCCTTTCCTGTATTTCTTTAGTCAGTCTAGCCAATGGTTTATCAATTTTGTTAATTTTTTCAAAGAACCAGCTTTTGGCGTTGTTAATTCTTTCAATTGTTTTTCTGTTCTCTAATTCATTTAGTTCAGCTTTATTTTTTATTATTTGTTTTCTTCTGGTGCCTGATGGATTCTTTTGTTGCTCACTTTCTATTTGTTCAAGTTGTAGGGACAGTTCTCTGATTTTGGCTCTTTCTTCTTTATGTGTGTGTGCATTTATTGATATAAATTGGCCTCTGAGCACTGCTTTTGCTGTGCCCCAGCTGTTTTGATAGGAAGTATTTTCTTTCTGGTTGCATTCTATGAATTTCCTTATTCCCTCCTTGATGTCTTCTATAACCCAGTCTTTTTTCAGGAGGGTATTGTTCATTTTCCAAGTATTTGATTTCTTTTCCCTGGTTTTTCTGTTATTGATTTCCACTTTTATGGCCTTGTGGTCTGAGAAGATGTTTTGTAATATTTCGAAGTTTTGGATTCTGAAAGGTTTGTTTTATGACCTAATATGTAATCTATTCTAGAGAATGTTCCATGTGAGCTAGAAAAAAAGTATTCTTTGCAGCAGTTGGGTGGAGAGTTCTGTATAAGTCAATGAGGTCAAGTTGGTTGATTGTTGTAATTAGGTCTTCCATGTCTCTATTGAGCTTCTTACTGGATGTCCTGTCCTTTTCCGAAAGTGGTGTGTTGAAGTCTCCTACTATAATTGTGGAGGTGTCTATCTCACTTTTCAGTTCTGTTAAAATTTGATTTATGTATCTTGCAGCCCTACCATTGGGTGCAAAAATATTTAATATGGTTATGTCTTCCTGATCAATTGTCCCTTTTGTCATTATGTAGTGTCCTTCTTTATCCTTTGTGGTGGATTTAAGTTTAAAGTCTATTTTGTCAGAAATTAATATTGCTACTCCTGCTCTTTTTTACTTATTATTTGCTTGATATATTTTTTTCCATCCTTTGAGTTTTAGTTTGTGTCTGTAAGTCTAAGGTGTGTCTCTTGTAGGCAGCATATAGACGGATCGTGTTTCTTTACCCAGTCTGAGACTCTCTGTATCTTTATTGGTGTATTTAGTCCATTTACATTGAGCGTAATTATAGATAAGTACGTGTTTAGTGTTGTCATTTTGATGCCTTCTTATGTGTGTTGTTGACAATTTCATTTTTCCACTTACTTTTTTGTGCTGAGACATTTTTCTTTGTAAATGGTGTGTTCCTCATCTTCATAGTATTTGACTCTATGTTTGTTGAGTCATTACATTTTTCTTGGCTTTTATTTTGAGTTATGGATTTGTTATACCTCTTTGTGGTCACCTTAATATTTACCACTATTTTTCTAAGTAAAAACCTAACTTGTATTGTCCTATATCGCCTTGTATCCCTCTCCATATGGCAGTTCTATGCACCTGTATTTAGTCCCTCTTTTTGATTATTGTGATCTTTTACATATTGACTTCAATGATTCCTGTTTTGAGCTTTTTTGTTTTAATTAATGTTAATTTGTTTTTGTGATTTCCCTATTTGAGTTGCTATCAGGATGTTCTGTTCTGTGACCTTGTGTTGTGCTGGTATTTGATATTATTGGTTTTCTGACCAATTTCCTTTAGTATTTCTTGTAGCTTTGGTTTGGTTTTTGCAAATTCTCTAAGCTTGTGTTTATCTGTAAATATCTTAATTTTACCTTCATATTTCAGAGAGAATTTTGCTGGATATATGATCCTTGGGTGGCAGTTTTTCTCCTTCAGTGCTCTGTATATTTCATCCCATTGCCTTCTTGCCTGCATGGCTTCTGCTGAGTAGTCTCAACTTATTCTTATTGATTCTCCCTTGTAGTAGACCTTTCTTTTATCCCTGGCTGCTTTTAAAATTTTCTCTTTATCTTTGGTTTTGGCAAGTTTGATGATAATATGTCTTGGTGTTTTTCTTTTTGGATCAATCTTAAAAGGGGTTCGATGAGCATCTTGGATAGATATCCTTTCGTCTTTCATGATCTCAGGGAAGTTTTCTGTCAGCAGATTTTCAACTGTTTTCTCTGTGTTTTCTGTCCTCCCTCCCTGTTCTGGGACTCCAATCACATGCAAGTTATCCTTCTTGATACAGTCCCACATGATTCTTAGGGTTTCTTCATTTTTTTTAATTCTTTTATCTGATTTTTTTTCAGCTGTGTTGGTGTTAATTCCCTGGCCCTCCAGATTTCCCACTCTGCCTTGTAATTGCTTGAGTCTGCTCCTCTGACTTCCTATTGTGTCGTCTAATTCTGTAATTTTATTGTTACTCTTTTGGATTTCTGCATGCTGTCTCTCTATGGATTCTCGCAACTTATTAATTTTTCTACCATGTTCTTGAATAATCTTTTTGAGTTCTTCAACTGTTTTATCAGTGTGTTCCTTGGCTTTTTCTGCAGTTTGCCTTATTTCATTTCTGAGGTCATCCCTGATGTCTTGAAGCATTCTGTAAATTAGTTTTTTATATTCTGTATCTGATAATCCCAGGATTGTATCTTCATTTGAGAAAGATTTTGATTCTTTTGTTCGGGAGGTTGTAGAAGCTGTCATGGTCTGCTTCTTTATGTGGTTTGATATTGACTGCTGTCTCCGAGCCATCACTAAGATATAGTAGTGGTTTATTCTATAATTGCTCACTGAGTCTTATCTTGTTTTGTTTTCTTTCAATATACGTGGATGGGCTACTAGATTGTGCTGTCTTGTTTGTTGTAGCCCTTGACTTACTTATGACCTATTACCAGCTGGTTTGGGCTGTTGCCAGATATATATGCCTGAGTCTATTCACTATTCTTGAGTAGAATCTGATTTTGGGTCATCAAGTGTGTGATGCACCCTAACACCTATCCACCTCGAGATGTAGTGGTGATAGTTGTATGCACCAGATTCTATTAGCAGCTGGGGTTCACACTCCGGGGGGGGGCAGGATGCTGACAGGCTTCCCCCAAATGTCAGTGAGGTAGGTGTGTCTCTATTCCTATAGCACCTTGGTGGGCGGGCTCTGCAGCTGTACCTTAGGCCCCCAATGCAAGTACCCCTACTGATTGGTAGGTGTCATCCTCCTTAGACCCCTAAGGCAAGAGGCTAGGTGGTTTGGGGGTAGCTTCAGCCCTCAGTTCCCTGTTGTGGGTCAGTGAGGGCTCTGTTGAATAAGCAGAGATATCAGACCTGGGAAACTTGTTTTTCCAGTAAATCCGCTAAAAAAAAAAATGCAGTCAGATCCCTATCCAAACTGCCTTTGCATTATAACAGCCACCTTGTTCCCTGTAAGGATGAAAGTCCGAGATTTGGAACATATATGCTTGGCTGGAGCTGGTTCTGTGTTTTTAGTCCAATTAGGGAAGGATTTTTGGTCCCTGGGTTTTTTGTGGTTGCTTCTCTCAGGCCGAAAGAATGGGTTAGGAAAAGACCAAAAAAAAAAAAAAGGGAAAAGCAAAGCTGCGGAGCCAGAGCCGTTCTCCCTCTGTCTCAGGAAATTCCAAAGTTAATGAAGCCGCCTGGGAAGGGGAGGGGAGGGTTCAGAAAAACAGGAGAGTAGCACCCCGGAATATAGCCAAAGTTGCTTATCTTACTTGGGATGACTATTTTATCTGAGATTCCTGAGGGGCGTGTCACCTATGTGTGCTGGCTGTGTGGAGATTGCCCCCGAGGGTCTGGACCGCAGAAGCCACGGTCAGATCCTCTGCTGCCAGTCCAAAGCCCAGCGTCAAGGTTCCCCTGCTGGGATGCTGTACTCCCGGCTCCAAAATCAGTCGCTGCCTCCCGGGGACTTCTCGTCCTGCCAGCCATGTGGCCGCGCCACCTCCGCGGACCGGCTGGGCCCCCTCCCGGGGTTAGTTCAGGTGAGTAGGGCTGCACCCCTTCTTTACGCCGTGACCAGATGCAGTGTCCAGCTCCCCTGTGCCCAGTCCAAAGCTTGGCGCCAAGGTTCCCCGGCTGGGACGCTGTACTCCTGGCTCCAAAACCAGTCACTGCCTTCTGGGGACTTCTCCCACCAGCCGCGTCACCACGCTGCCCGCGCGGACGAGCTGGGCCCCCTCCCGGGGTCAGTTCAGTGGGATAGGGCTCCGCCCCTTGTTTGTGCCATCACAAGATGTTGTGTTCAGGTCCCCTTGGCCCAGTCCTAAGCCCGGCGCCAAGGTTACCTGACTGGAACGCTGGCTCCAGGCTCCAAAAACAGTCACTGCTTCCCTGTAGTTGTTCGTTTTCTGTCTCTGTCACTCAGGTCAACTCTTTAAATCTGTGTTTGTTGTTCAGGGTTGGTAGATTGTTATGTATGTGATCGATTCACTTGTTTTTCCGAGTCTTTGTTGCAAGAGGGATCCGAGGTAGCGTCTGCCTAGTTAGCCATCTTGGCCCCCCTGGTTTGTCATTTTGTTGATCTTTTCAAAGAAGCAATATTTCATTACGGTGATTTTTTCTCTATTGTTTATTTCATTTACATCTGCTCTGATCTTTATTACTTCCTTTCCTCTGGTGGCTGTGGGCTCCTTTTTCTATTCTTTTTCTATTTGTGTGAGTTGTGTGGCTAACATTATGATTCTGGCCCTTTCTTCTTTTTTTAATGTGTGGGTCTATTGCTATAAATTGGCCTCTGAGCTCAGCCTTTGCTGTGTCCCAAAAGTTTTGGTATGCTGTGTTTTCTTTCTCATTTGTTTCCACAAACATTTTCAGTCCGTCTTTGATTTTATCTATTACCCAGTGGTTTTTAAGTAAGTTGATATTCAGTTTCCATGTGTTTGATTTTTTTCCCATGCTCTTTCTATTATTAATTTCTACTTTTATGGCATTGCAAATAGTGAAGACTTTTTGTACTTACTCAATCTTTTGGATTTTGGTGAGGGTTGCTTTGTGGTCTATTCTGGAGACCGTTCCATGTGCATTGGAAAACAGTATATGCTTTGCTGCTTTTGTGCGGAGTGTTCTTAATATGTGTATGAGGTCAAGGTGGGTGATTATGACCTTTAGATCTTTTTTTTTTTTTTTAATCTTTGCTGACTTTCTTTCTAGATATTCTGCCCTTTACTGAGAGTGGTGTCTTGAGGCCTCCTACTATTATTGTGGAACCGTCATTTTTTTCAGTGCTGTACGAACTTGTTTTATGTATTTTGGAGACTTGTTGCTGGGGCATATATATGTATTATGGTTATGTTATCAAGGTGGATTGTCCCTTTATTCATTACATAATATCCTTCCATGTCTTTTATGGTAGATTTTGACTTAAAGTCTATTTTATCTGATATTAGTTTTACCAGTCCTGCTCTTTTTCTTTTGGTTGCTGTTTCCTTGATATATTTTTTTCATCTTTTGATTTTTAATATATTTATATCTTTGTGTGAAAGGTTTGTCTCTTCTAGACAGCATATTGATGGGTCATGTTTTAAAGTCCATTCTGTCACTTTCTGTCTTTTTACTAGTGCATTTAAGCCATTTACATTCACTGTGATTATTGATAGGTATGATTTTATTAATGTGAGATGGGTCTGGAGGCATTAGGGAAGGGTCTAGGGTCCACTCCAGCTTCCCTTGGGTGGCAGGGAAGGGGGGGAGTTAGGAAGAGAGGAGAAGAAAGAGGGTAGAGGAGGCTTTATGGAGGAGGGCAGTGGTATGTGTTGGTAGTTAGTTCTCAGCAATCATGGTTGCCGGGATGGAATAGTTGTAGCTGGTGTTCACTAGAGGGGTAGGGGTTGTAGGAGCATGCTCCTGTGGTTACTGGGAGAGGGAGTCTGAACTCCTCCTTGAGGTGCAGCCAGTAAATGTAGTCTTCTTCGTGCTGGATGCATTGGCACCGTGTCTTTTTCTCCTATAGGAGTTCTTTGGAAATGACTTTCCGCGCGTAGTGTTGCTGTTTTACTCCAAGATGGCCACACTGAGACATGTCATTAGGCCTGGAACCTCCACTCTGTATCTGTATTTCATCCTTGGTTTCTATCAGTTTTTTATTCTCCTCAGTGACTTCCAATCTAATATTTTATCTCTTCAATCCAGAATTGACATTTGGTCTGTTTTACTTGGTATTTTGGGCCTCTGTTGCAGTGCGATGTCTTCGTGGGTCTGACTCTCCTGCCATCTTGGCACTGCCTCAAAATCTGCTGGCTTTAAGTGAGGCTCAAAACAAGAGAAGGCTCTGGAACAGGTTCTGGCTGCCGTGTAAGCTGTCCTGCCACTTAGGCCATGTGATCTGAATGATGCGTCAGTGGAAAACAGAGATACATTTTGGAGTTTTTCAGGCCGTTATTGGTGAATCACAGTGTAGACCTTAAGGATTTTGGAACAAATCCCTGCCATCCTCTGCAGACAACTATTCTCCTTTTGAGAAACAGCTTTTGGCTTGTTACTGTGCCTTAGTAGAGACTGAATGCCTAACCATGGGCCACCAAGTCACTGCATGGACTGAGCTGCATATCATGAACTGGGTATTGTCAGACCCTTGATGTCACAAATTTGGACATGCACAGCAGCACTCCATCATTAAATGGAATAAGTATACATGAGATGGGGCTCCAGCAGGACCTGAAGGCACAAGTGAGTTGCCTGAGGAAGTGACTTAAATACCCATGGTCTCCATTCCTCTCATATTACCTTCTCCCTCCTTGTATACAAGTATGCCCTGATAGGGAGTTTTTTATGAACAGCTGACTCAGGAAGAGAAAACTGATGCCAAGTTTACAGATGGTTCTGCATGATATGCAGGCACCACTCAAATGTAGACAGTGGCAGCACTGAAGCCCCTTTCTGGGACCTCCCTGAAGGACAGTGGTGAAGGCAAATCCTTCCAATGGAGAGAACTTCAAGTACTGCACCTGGTTGTTCACTCTACTTGGAAGGAGACATGACCAGATGTGTGACTGTGTACTGAATTCATGGGTGATGGCCAAAGATTTGGCTTGATGGTCGGGGACTTGGAGAGACCACGACTGGAGAATTGGTGACAAGCAGGAATGGAGAAGAAGCATTTGGGTTGACCTCTCTAAAACGGCTAAAGAGGTGAAAATATTTGTATCTCCTGTGAATGATCACCAAAGGGTGACCTCAGCACAGGAGGACTTTAACAATCAGTTGGATTGGATCATGCATTCTGTGGAAACCAACTGTCCCCATTCCACAGCCACTCCATAGGCTAATGAATGATGTGATTATGGTGGCTGGGAAGGAGGTTATACATGGCTTCAATTTTGCATTTTTAAGAACTATGATGGTCTTAGCAAGGCCCGTATGTGCATACTCAGGGTGGGAGAAAAACATTTGTTTTAAAAATGTCCCATTACAGTGTCTTTGAAATAGCCCCTCTGCCCTTATCCATTCCTGTGGTTCAGAATTAATACGTTGTCTTTGTATGTATATTTGGGGTGTGAACTTAGAAGATCCATACAAATTGTCCCTAAGAGTTTACAGTTCTGTGATATGAAGTTATTTAGGTGCTTCCTAGATTATCATGTAAACTGAGAAGAAGATCTGAAAATGGAATACAATAGCATCACTTAATGTACATATTACATGGAAAGAATTGAATGAATGGTAAGGAAGGTTAAATTTTAATACCAAAATAAAAATTGATCTATTTGATATACTAAAATGCTTGCTGTTGGAATAGTGCATTTAAAGGATCAATAATACCATGAAGTAGACAGCTAGGTTGGTTTCACCCTTGTTTGGTTTTGAATTACATCTTTGGAACTAGTTTATGAATTATCTGGATTTTACTTCACAAAGCTTTTTCCTATCAGATGATTTTCAGAAGTTTGCTGAGATGCATTTTAAATTGGGGGAAAAAACTGTACATAAAATCAGGTTTTCTCTGTATCTTATCATCTGCGAATAGACATAGATTTACCTCTTTCTTACCAATTTGTAGTTGTTGTTAGGTGCCGTTGAGTCAGTTTGGACTCATAGTGATCCTATGAACAACAGAATGAAATACTTCCCAGTCCTGCACCATCATCACAATCATTGTTACGGTTGTTCTCATTGTTGCATCCACTGTGTCAATCCATCTCATTAATGGTCTTCCTATTTTGTGCTGCCCCTCTAGTTTACCAAGCATGATGTCCTTCCCAGAGATTAGTCCAAAGTATGTAAATTGAAGTTCACCATCCTTGTTTGTAATGAGTCTTCTGGCTGTATTTCTCCAAGAGAGATTTGTTTGTTCTTCTGGCAGTCAGTGATATATCCAATATTCTTTGCCAGCATCATAATACAAAAGTATCAATTCTTCTTTGGTCTTCCTTATTCATTTTTCATTTTTCACATGCTTATGGGGCCATTGAACACTTCATGGCTTAGGTCCGGCACACCTTTGTCCTTAAAGTGGCATCTTTGCTTTTGAACACTTTAAAGAGGTCTTTTGCAGCAATTTGCCCAATGCTATGCATAGTTTGATTTCTTGACCACTGCTTTAATGGGTGTTAATTGTGAATCCAAATAAAATGAAATCCTTGATAACTTAAATCTTTTCTGCACTTATCATTGTCATGCTTACTGCTCCAGTTTTGAAGGTTTTTTTTTTGTGTGTGTGTGTGTCCTGTTGTGATCCATCCTGCAGGCAGTGCTGTTTCATCTTCATCAGTAAGTGCTTCAAGTCCTCTTCACATTCAGAAAGCAGGGTTGTATCATCTGCATATTGCAGGCTGTTAATGAGTCTTCCTCCAGTCCTGATGCCTCGTTCTTCTGTATATAATCCAACTTCTTGGATTATTTGCTCAGCACACAGTTTGAATAAGTGTGGTGAAATAATACAACCTTAATGCATACCTTTCCTGGCTTTAAACCACTCGGTATCCACTTGTTCTGATGGAACGACTACCTCTTGGTCTATGTATGGGTTCCTCATGAGCATAAGTAAGTGTTCTGGAATTCCCATTCTTCACAATTTTATCCATAATGTTTTATGATTCACACAGCCGATGCATTTGCATAGTCAGTGAATCACAGGTAAACATCTTTCTGGTATTCCCTTCTTTCAGCCGGGATCCTTCTGACATCAGTAATGATATCTCTTGTTCTACATCCTCTTCTGAATCCAGCTTGAATTTCTGGCAGTTTTCTGATGATGTGCTTCCATAATTACTTTTTAATGATCTTCAGCAATCTTTTACTTGTGTGTGGTATCAATGATAATTTTTGCACTCTGTTGGTTCATCTTTCTTTGGAATGGGTAAAAATACAGATCTCTTTCAGTCTGTTGGCCAGGCAGCTGTCTTCCAAATTTCTTGACATAGACTAGTCAGCACATCCAGCCCTGTATCTGTTTACTGAAACATCTCAAGTGGTATTTCGTCAATTCCTGGAGTCTTGTTTTTTGCCAATGCTTTCAGTGCAGTTTGGACCTCTTCCTTCAGTACCTTTGGTTCTTGATCATATGCTACATCCTGAAACAGTTGAAAGCTGACCAATTATTTTGGGTACAGTGACTTTGGGTATTCCTTCCATCTTCTTTTCATGTTTCCTGCACTATTTAATTTTCCCCCCCATGGAATGTTTCAGACTGCAACTTGAGGGTTGAATTTTTTCTTCTGTTCTTTCAGCTTGAGAAGTGCCTGGGGTTTTCTCCCATTTGGTTTCTACCTCTAGGTCTTTTTACATTTCATTATAATATTTTACTGTATCTTCTCCAGCCGCCACTTGAAATCTTCTGTTTAGCTGTTTCACTTTGTAATTTTTTTCTTTCATTTTAGCACCTCTATGTTCAAGACCAAGTTTCAGAGTCCCTTCTGACATTCCTCTGGTCTTCTGTTTCTTTCCTGTCTTTTTAATGTCCTCTTACTTTCATCACGTATGATGGCCTTGGTGTCATTCCACAACTCATCTTGTCTTAGATCACTAGTGTTCAATGCATCAAATCTATTATTGAGATGGTCCCTAAATTCAGGTGGGAGAAGCTCAAGGTCATAATTTGGATCTCATGGACTTCTTCTAGTTTTCTTCAACTTGAACTTGCATGGGATCGATTGATGGTCTGTACCACAGTCAGCCCACGGCCTTGTTCTGACCGATGATGTTGAGCTTTTCCATCATCTTTTCCACTGATGTACTTTGTTCAATTCCTGTGTATTCCGTCTAGTGAAATCCATGTGTATAGTCACCATTTATGTTGTAAAAAGGTTTTTTGAATGAAGAAGTTTTTGGTCCTGCAAAATTCTATCATGCGACCCTGGCACCATTTCTCTCTCCCAGGCTATATTTTCCAACTGCCAATCCTTCTTCTTTTCCAACTTTCAAATTCCAATCACCAGTAATTAACAATGCATCTTGCTTACATGTTTGTTGAATTCAGACTGCAGAAGTTGTTAGAATCTTGAATTTCTTCATCTTTTGTTTTCATGGTTTGTGTGTAAATTTGAATAATAGTCATATGAACTGGTCTTCTTGTAGACGTATGGATATTACCCTATCACTGACAGCATTGTCCTTTGGGATATATTTAGAAATGCTCCTTTTGATGAAAGCAACACCATTCTTCTTCAATTTGTTATTCCAGGCATAGTAGGCCACATGATTGCTGATTTACAGCGGCCAATACCAGTCCTTTTCAGCTTTCAGATTCCTAGGATATTGATCTTTATGCATTTCATTTTTGAGGACTTACTATTTTCCTAGATTCATACTTGCTACCTTTTATGATCTTATTATTAATGGATGTTTACAGCTGTTTTTTCTAATTTATACATATGCCACATCAGCAAATCAAGGTCCTGAAAGCTTGACTCCACCCATGTCATTAAGTGTGACTCTACTTTTAGGAGGAGCTCTTCCTCAGTTGTACTTTGAGTGCCTTCCAATATGAAGGGCACATCTTCCGGCATTACATCAGACAATGTGCCGCTGCTATTTGTAAGGTTTTCACTGGTCAGCACTGGTCAGTTTATTCAGAAGTATATTGCAATGTCCTTCTTCCTAGTCAGTCTTCATCTGGAAGCTTTTTGAAAGCTATTCACCAAGTGTGACCCTGCTGGTATTTGAAATACCAGTTGCAAAACTGCCAGTATCACAGCAACATGCAAGCCACCACAGTATGACAAACTGACAGACACATGGTGGCCTTATCAGTTTGGATGCACTTCATTTCTTTTCCTTCCATTATTGCTGTAGCCAGTCCTTCCAGTAAAATGTTGAATAAGAGTGGTGATAAAGGCATCTTTGTCTGGTTTCTGTTCTCAAGGGGAATGCTTTCAATAACTTAGTAAGTGTATTTTAAGGTACTGGAGATAGTTGAAGTATTAACTTCCAAGAAATAAAAACTCAGAAGTTTAAGTAGCTGTTTCTTAATTTTTTTTAATGCTGTCTTTAATGTAGCATTTTTAATAGTAATTTTTATTGAGCTTTTAGTGAACGTTTACAAATCAAGTCAGTCTGTCACATATAAGCCCATATACACCTTACTCCATACTCCCACTTACTTTCCCCCTAATGAGTCAGCCCTTCCAGTCTCTCCTTTCGTGACAATTTCACGAGTTTCTATCCCTCTCTACCCTCCTATCTCCCCTCCAGACAGGAGATGCCAACACACTCTCAAGTGTCCACCTGATATAAGCAGCTCACTCTTCATCAGCATCTCTCTCCAACCCATTGTCCAGTCCTTTCCATGTCTGATGAGTTGTCTTCGGGTATGGTTCCTGTCCTGGGCCAACGGAAGGTTTGGGGACCCATGACCACCAGAATTCCTCTAGTCTCAGTCAGACCATTAACTCTGGTCTTTTTATGAGAATTTGGGGTCTGAATCTCACTGTTTTCCTGTTCCCTAAGGGGTTCTCTGTTGTGCTTCCTGTCAGGGCAGTCATCGGTTATAGCCGGGCACCATCCACTTCTTCTGGTCTCAGACTAATGTAGTCTCTGCTTTATGTGGCCCTTTCTGCCTCTTGGGCTCATAGTTATCGTGTGACCTTGGAGTTCTTCATTCCCCTTTGATCCAGGTGGGTTGAGACCAATTGATGCATCTTAGATGGCCACTTGTTAGCATTTAAGACCCCAGATGCCACATTTCAAAGTGGGATGCAGAATGTATTCCTAATAGAATTATTTTGCCAATTGACTTAGAAGTCCCCTTAAGCCATAGTCCCCAAACCCCCGCTCTTGCTCAGCTGACCTTTGAAGCATTCAGTTTATCCCGGAAACTTCTCTGCTTTTGGTCCAGTCCAGTTGAGCTGACCTTCCGTGTATTGAGTATTGTCCTTCCCTTCAACTAAAGTAGTTCTTATCTACTAATTAATCAGTAAAAAACCCTCTCCCACCCTCCCTCCCTCTCCCCTTCGTAACCACAAAAGTATGTGTTCTTCTCAGTTTATACTATTTCTCAAGATCTTACAATAGTGGTCTTATACAATATTTGTCCTTTTGGCTATGACTAATTTCACTCAGCATAATGCCTTCCAGGTTCCTCCATGTCATGAAATGTTTCACAGATTCGTCCCTGTTCTTTATCGATGCGTAGTATTCCATTGTGTGAATGTATCATAATTTATTTAGCCATTCATCCATTGATGGACACCTTGGTTGCTTCCAGCTTTTTGCTATTGTAAACAGAGCTGCAATAAACATGGGTGTGCACATATCTGTTCGTGTAAAGGCTCTTATTTCTCTAGGGTATATTCCGAGGAGTGGGATTTCTGGGTTGTATGGTAGTTCTATTTCTAACTTTTTAAGAAAATGCCAGATAGATTTCCAAAGGGGTTGTACCATTTTACATTCCCACCAGCAGTGTATAAGAGTTCCAATCTCTCCGCAGCCTCTCCAACATTTGTTATTTTGTGTTTTTTGGATTAATGCCAGCCTTGTTGGAGTGACATGGAATCTCATCATAGTTTTAATTTGCGTTTCTCTAATGGCTAATGATTGAGAACATTTTCTCATGTATCTGTTAGCTGCCTGAATATCTTCTTTAGTGAAGTGTGTGTTCATATCCTTTGCCCACTTCTTGATTGGGTTGTTTGTCTTTTTGTGGTTGAGTTTTAACAGAATCATATAGATTTTAGAGATCAGGCGCTGGTCGGAGATGTCATAGCTGAAAATTCTTTCCCCGTCTGTAGGTGGTCTTTTTACTCTTTTGATGAACTCTTTAGATGAGCATAGGTGTTTGATTTTTAGGAGCTCCCAGTTATCTGGTTTCTCTTCGTCATTGTTGGTAATGTTTTGTGTTCTGTTTTTGCCCTGTATTAGGGCTCCTAAGGTTGTCCCTATTTTTTCTTCCATGATCTTTATCGTTTTAGTCTTTATGTTTAGGTCTTTGATCCACTTGGAGTTAGTTTTTGTGCATGGTGTGAGGCATGGGTCCTGTTTCATTTTTTTGCTAATGGATATCCAGTTATGCCAGCACCATTTGTTAAAAAGACTGTCTTTACCCCAATTAACTGACACTGGGCCTTTGTCAAATATCAGCTGCTCATACGTGGATAGATCTATATCTGGGTTCTCAATTCTGTTCCATTGGTCTATGTGCCTGTTGTTGTACCAGTACCAGGCTGTTTTGACTACTGTGGCTGTATAATATCTTCTAAAATCAGGTGGAGTGAGGCCTCTCACTTTCTTCTACTTTTTCAGTAATACTTTACTCATCTGAGGCTTCTTTCCCTTCCATATGAAGTTGGTGATTTGTTTCTCCATCACCTTAAAAAATGTCATTGGAATTTGAATTGGAATTGCATTGTATGTACAGATGTCTTTTGGTAGAATAGACATTTTTACTATGTTGCCTTCCTATCCATGCGCAAGGTATGTTTTTCCGATTAAGTGGTCCTTTTCAGTTTCTTGTAGTAGTACTTTGTAGTTTTCTTTATATAGGTCTTTTACATGTTTGGTAAGATTTATTCCTAAGTATTTTATCTTCTTGGGGGTACTGTGAATGGTATGGATTTGGTGATTTCCTCTTCGATGTTCTTTTTGTTGATGTAGAGGAATCCAAGTGATTTTTGTATGTTTATCTTATAACCTGAGACTCTGCCAAACTCTTCTATTAGTTTGAGTAGTTTTCTGGAGGATTCCTTAGGGTTTTCTGTGTATAAGATCATGTCATCTGCAAATAGAGATAATTTTACTTCTTCCTTGCCAATCCAGATGCCCTTTATTTCTTTGTCTAGCCTAATTGTTCTGGCTAGGATCTCTAGCACAATGTCGAATAAGAGCGGTGATAAAGGACATCTTTGTCTGGTTCCCATTCTCAAGGGAAGTGCTTTCAGGCTCTCTCCATTTAGAGTGATGTTGGCTGTTGGCTTTGTATAAAAAAAAAAAAAAAAAGTTTTTTTATGCCCTTTATTATGTTGAGGAATTTTCCTTCAATTTCTATTTTGGTGAGAGTTTTTTCATAAATGGGTGTTGGCCTTTGTCAAGTGCCTTTTCTGCATCAATTGATAAGATCATGTGGTTTTTGTCTTTTGTTTTATTTATATGGTAAAAAAAAATTACATTAATGGTTTTTCTAATATTAAACCAGCCTGCATACTTGGCACAAATCTCACTTGGTCATTGTCGATTATTGTTTTTGATATGTTGTTGAATTCTATTGGCTAGAATTTTGTTCAGGATGTTTTGCATCTATGTTCATGAGGGATATAGGTCTGTAATTTTCTTTTTTTGGGGATGTCTTTACCTGGTTTTGGTATCAGGGATATGGTGGCTTCATAGAATCAGTTAGGCATTATTCTGTCATTCTCTATGATTTGAAATACCTTTAGTATTAGTGGTGTTAACTCTTCTCTGAAAGTTTGGTAGAACTCTGCAGTGAAGCCGTCCGGGTTAGGGCTTTTTTTTTTGTTGTTGTTGGGAGTTTTGTGATTACTGTTTCAATCCCTTTTTTTGTTATGGGTCTGTTTAGTTGTTCTACTTTTGATTGTGTTAGTTTAGGTAGGTAGTGTTTTTCCAGGAATTCATTCATTTCTTCTAGGTTTGCAAATTTGCTAGAGTACAATTTTTTGTAATAATCTGATATGATTCTTTTAATTTCAGTTGGGTCTGTTGAGATGTGGCCCTTCTTGTTTCTTATTCTGGTTATTTGTTTCCTTTCCTGTATTTCTTTAGTCAGTCTGGCCAATGGTTTATCAATTTTGTTAATTTTTTCAAAGAACCAGCTTTTGGCTCTGTTAATTCTTTCAATTGTTTTTCTGTTCTCTAATTCATTTAGTTCCTCTCTAATTTTTATTATTTGTTTTCTTCTGGTGCCTGATGGATTCTTTTGTTGCTCACTTTCTATTTGTTCAAGTTGTAGGGACAGTTCTCTGATTTTGGCTCTTTCTTCTTTTTGTATGTGTGCATTTATTGATATAAATTGGCCTCTAAGCACTCCTTTGCTGTGTCCCAGAGGTTTTGATAGGAAATATTTTCATTCTCATTGCATTCTATGAATTTCTTTATTCCCTCCTTAATGTCTTCTATAACCCAGTCTTTTTTCAGCAGGGTATTGTTCAGTTTCCAAGTATTTGATTTCTTTTCCCTGTTTTTTCTGTTATTGATTTCCACTTTTATGGCCTTGTGGTCTGAGAAGATGCTTTGTAATATCTCGATGTTTTGGATTCTGCAAAGGTTTGTTTTATGACCTAATATGTGATCTATTCTAGAGAATGTTCCATGTGCGCTAGGAAAAAAAGTATATCTTGCAGCAGTTGGGTGGAGAGTTCCGTGTAAGTCAATGAGGTCAAGTTGGTTGATTGTTGTAATTAGGTCTTCCGTGTGTCTATTGAGCTTCTTACTGGATGTCCTGTCCTTCTCCGAAAGTGGTGTGTTGAAGTCTCCTACTATAATTGTGGAGGTGTCTATCTCACTTTTCAGTTCTGTTAAAATTTGTTTTATGTATCTTGCAGTCCTGTCATTGGGTGCATAAATATTTCATATGGTTATATCTTCCTGGTCAGTTGTCCGTTTAATCATTATGTACTTTCCTTCTTTATCTTTTGTGGTGGATTTAACTTTGAAGTCTATTTTGTCAGAAATTCATATTGCTACTCCTCTTCTTTTTTGCTTATTGTTTGCTTGATATTTTTTTTTCATCCTTTGAGTTTTAGTTTGTTTGTGTCTCTAAGTCTAAGGTGTGTTTCTTGTAGGCAGCATATAGACGGATTGTGTTATTTTATCCAGCCTGAGACTCTCTGTCTCTTTTTTGGTGCTTTTAATCCATTTACATTCAGCGTAATTATAGATAAGTATGTGTTTCGTGCTGTCATTTTGATGCCTTTTTATGTGTGTTGTTGACAATTTCATTCTTCCACTTACTTTTTTGGTCTGAGACATTTTTCTTTGTAAATAGTGTGTTTCTCATTTTCATAGTTGTTGACTTTATGTTTGCTTAGTAGTTATGCTTTTCTTGGTTTTTATTTTGAGTTATAGAGTTGTTATACCGCTTTGTGGTTACCTTAATATTTACCCCTATTTTACCAGGTCAAAACCTAACTTGTATTGTCCTATATCGCCTTGTATCCCTCTCCATATGGTGGTTCTCTGCCACCTGTATTTAGTCCCTCTTTTTGATTATTGTGATCTTTTATGCATTGACTTCAATGATTCCTGTTTTGAGCTTTTTTTTTTTTTAAATTAATCTTAATTCGTTTTTGTGATTTCCCTATTTGAGTTGCTATCAGGATGTTCTGTTCTGTGACCTTGTGTTGTGCTGGTATCTGATATTATTGGTTTTCTGACCAATTTCCTTTAGAATTTCTTGTAGCTTTGGTTTGGCTTTTGCAAATTCTCTAAGCTTGTGTTTATTTGTAAATGTCTTAATTTTGCCTTCATATTTCAGAGAGAGTTTTGCTGGATATATGATCCTTGGGTGGCAGTTTTTCTCCTTCAGTGCTCTGTATATGTCATCCCATTGCCTTCTTGCCTGCATGGCTTCTGCTGAGTAGTCTCAACTTATTCTTATTGATTCTCCCTTGTAGTAGACCTTTCTTTTATCCCTGGCTGCTTTTAAAATTTTCTCTTTATCTTTGGTTTTGGCAAGTTTGATGATAATATGTCTTGGTGTTTTTCTTTTTGGATCAATCTTAAAAGGGGTTCGATGAGCATCTTGGATAGATATCCTTTCGTCTTTCATGATGTCAGGGAAGTTTTCTGCCAACAGATCTTTAACTATTCTCTCTGTTTTTTCTGTTATCCCTCCCTGTTCTGGGACTCCAATCGCATGCAAGTTATTCTTCTTGATACAGTCCCACATGATTCTTAGGGTTTCTTCATGTTTTTTAATTCTTTTATCTGATTTTCTTCAGCTATGTTGGTGTTAATTCCCTGGTCCTCCAGATTTCCCACTCTGCATTCTAATTGCTCGAGTCTGCTCCTCTGACTTCCTATTGCGTTGTCTAATTCTGTAATTTTATTTTTAATCTTTTGGACTTCTGAATGGTCTTTCTCTATGGATTCTTGCAACTTATTAATTTTTCCACTATACTCTTGAATAATCTGTTTGAGTTCTTCAACTGCTTTATCAGTGTGTTCCTTGACGTTTTCTGTAGATTGCCTTATTTCATTTCTGAGGTCATCCCTGATGTCTTGAAGCATTCTGTAAATCAGTTTTTTATATTCTGTATCTGGCAATTCCAGGATTGTATCTTCAGTTGGGAAAGATTTTGATTTTTTAGTTTGGGGAATTGTAGAAGCAGTCATGGTCTGCTTCTTTATGTGGTTTGATATCGACTGCTGTCTCCGAGCCATCACTAAGATATTGTAGTGATTTATTCTATCTTTGCTCACTGAGTCTTATCTTGTTTTGTTTTCTTTCAATATACGTAAATGCTCTACTAGATTGCACTGTCTTGATTATTGTAGCCGTTGACTCACTTATATCCTATTACCAGTTGATTTGGGCTGTTACCAGGTATATAAGCCTGAGTCCATTCACTATTCTTGAGTAGAATCTGGTTTTGGGTCATCAAGTGTGTGATGCAGACGGTCACCTATCCACCTAGAGAAGTAGTGGTGATAGTTGTGTGCACCAGATTCGAGAAGCAGATGGGCTTCACACTCCGGTGGGGGGGCAGGATGTTGACAGGTTTCCCCCAAGTGTCAGTGAGGTAGGTGTGTCTCTATTCCTAAAGCAACTTGGTGGGTGGGCTCTGCAGCTGTACCTTAGACCCCCAATGCAAGTACCTCTACAGATTGGTAGGTGTCACCCCCCTTACAACCCTAAGGTAGGAGGCTAGGTGGTCTGGGGGGAGCTTCAGCCCTCAGTTCCCTGTTGTGGGTCAGTGAGGGCTCTGTAGAATTTGCAGAGTTGTCAGACCTGGGAAACTTGTCTTTCTAGTAAATCTACTAAAACAATTGCAGTCAGATCCCTATCAGAACTGCCTTTGCATTATAATAGCCCCCTTTTTCCCTGTAGGGATGAAAGCCCAAGACTGTGGATCACATATGCTTGGCTGGAGCTGGTTCTGTGTTTTTAGTCCAATTAGGGAAGGATTTTTGGTCCCTGGGTTTTTTGTAGTTGCTTCTCTCAGGCCAGGAGAATGGGTTAGGAAAAGACCAAAAAAAGAAAAACCGCAGAGCAGCTCTCCCTCTGGCTCAGGAAATTCCAATGTTAATGAAACCGCCTGGGAAGGGGAGGGGAGGGTTCAAATAAATAGGAGAGAGTAGCACCCCAGAATATAGACAAAGTTACTTATCTTGCTTGGGATGACTTTTATCTGAGATACCTGAGGGGCGCGTCCACTGTGTGCTCTGGCTGGGTAGAGATTGCCCCCGAGGGTCAGGCCCACGTCCCGTGCTTGCGCTGTCTCAAAAGCCGCAGTTAGTTCCTCCGCTCCCAGTCCAAAGCCCAGCGCCAAGGTTCCCTGGCTGGGACGCTGCACTCCCGGCTCCAAAACCAGTCGTTGCCTCCCGGTGACTTCTCCTCCTGTCAGCAGCATCGCTGCGCTGCCTGCGGGCATTGGCTGGGCTTCCCCCGAGGTCAGTTCAGGGGGCTGGGGCTGTGACCAGCCCAAAGCCTGGCGCCAAGGTTTCCTGACTGGGACGCTGGCTCCAGGCTCTGAAAACAGTCCATGCTTCCCCATGGTTGTTCGTTCTCAGTCTCTGTCACTCAGGTCAACTCTTTAAATCTGTGTTTGTTGGTCAGGGTTCGTAGATTGTCATGCATGTGATCGATTCACTTGTTTTTCTGAGTCTTTGTTGCATGAGGGATTGGAGGTATCATCTACCTAGTCAGCCATCTTGGCCCCGCCTCCAATGTAGCATTTTTATTTGACTCTTCTTTTACTTAAGGCGGCATATAGTTTTATACCACTGTATACAACATATAAGATTTCTTTAGATCCAATGAAGTTTAAGTAACGTATACTTTTACATTATCGTGTATTGTTCATTACCTTGTATGATGTGAAGCTAAGAAAGTAATCTTTGATTTGTCCTTCATCCATTTTATAATGACATTTAAAAGTTTATTAGATTCCATATATTTTTAATTTTTATTTTTTTAGGAATAGAATTGTGCAAAGTGGTGAAGATAATGGATTCTAGAGCCAGAATGTCTGCCGCTGTATTCTGTGTCTACCTACTACTAGTAATGTGATCTAAACCAAGTTACTTTACCAGTCGATGCCTCAGTTTTCTGTTTAGTAAACTAGGAATAATAGTATCTATCTCATAGGTTTGCTGTGAGAACTAAATGAGACCTGTAAAATGTTTATGTCAGTGCCTAGCTAATAGTAAGCACTATGCGTTTGCTATTTCTCTTAGTCAAATTATATGGGTAGAACAGTGTAAACATGTGAAATCTTAATAACATGAAATTGGAGCATTTATTACACACGGTATACCTTTTGCAATGAAATAAACAGAGCATTTTGAAGTAACTTAATGTCATCTAAGTGAATGGCTATTTCAGAATAATTTGCTTAGGATGCGTTTTGGGTGTGGAGATTCTATGAATTGTCTGTTTACAGGAATACTATGTAAATTCTTTTTTTCCTTAATTGTGATTTAGGTGAAAGTTTACAGAGCAAATTAGTTTCTCCTTCAAAAATGTATACACAAATTCTTTTGTAGCATTCATTAGAATTCCGCATTGTGTCAGCACTCACCCCCTTTCCCTTTGCACCCCAGGTTTGCTATGGCCATTCTTCCCATTTCCTGTCCCTTCCCACCTCCTCATCTTTGTTCCTGGGTAGGTGTTACCCATTCGATCTTGTATACCTGATTGCTCCAATTAGCTCATTTCTCACTTGTATTATGGTTTTGCTTATAAAAAAGAAAAAAAAACAGACCCATTGCTGTCGAGTTGATTCTGACTCATAGTGATCCTATATAGGACAGAGTAGAACTGCCCCATGGAGTTTCCAAGAAGCACCTGGTGAATTCAAACTGCCGACGTTTTGTTTAGCAGCCATAGCTTTTAACCACTATGCCACCAGCATTTGTCTTATAGGCCTCCCTGAAAGGCAAACTTTGGGTGCGGCTTCAGTTAGATGTCTGGGGGCCATAGTCCTGGGGTCTCTCTATTCTCTGTCAGACTGGAAGGTCTGGCCTTTTTTTGTGAATTTGATCATTTTTTCTAGATTTTTCTCTTGCTCTGTCTGGGGTCCTCTGTTGTAATCCCAGTCAAAGCAGTTGGTAGTGGCATATGGGTCCCATTTTGTTCTTGTCTTGGAGACTGTGGTTCATGTGGTTTGTTAGTCTTTTGGACTAATTGCTCCCTTGAGTTTAGTTTTTTTTTTTTTCCCCCTCTACTTCACTCAGGACTAGAAGAGACCAATAGTTGAAACTTAGATGGCAGTTGGCAAGCTTTTATGACCCCCAGTCACTCCTCACCAAAGAGGATGCGGAACATTGTCTTCAAGGACTGCGTTGTGCCAATTGACCAAGATTTCCTGTGACTCTATGATCCTTTGACTTTGAGCCTGGGAAATACATCCTGAGAGGTGTTTGGTTATATCTAAGAAGTTTCCCTGACGGCACCACTTGGGTGCTGTATTGTCTACATTAATATATGAGGAACACCTACGGTCATGTGTTTAGAAATTTCCATCAATGAACCTGTATGTGCTGGTGAGTGTGGTTTCTTACCCCATCCCTTATCTCTTGGCATATCTATCTCTCTATCATCTTTCTGTGTATCCATTTGTAGATTATTGTTTTTTGATTTTTTTTTACAGGATTGTCTATGTTATAATAGTTACCATAGTTGTCCATTATTTCTACGTTCTTCTCAGTGTCCTCTCTTACCTTTGTCATGTTCTACTGACTTCTCCCATATTGTCCATTGTCTTTCCTTTCACTGATATTAACTCCTGTCTACTATCTTTGTAAATTTTCACCCCTGCTGCCATCCCTTTGATGGTTATGAAAGTCTTTTTTTTTTTTTCCTGTTTGTAAACATTTTTTTTTTTTACTTTATAAAAGTGGTCTCATACATTATTTGTCTTTTTGTGATTGTCTTATTTCACTCAGCATAATGCCCTCCAGATTCATTCGTGTTGTCAGATGTTTCATGGATTCATCATTATTCTTTACCATCACTTAGTGTTCCATTATTCCCATGTATGTAGCAATTTGTTAATCTATTCATCTGTTGATGGGCACTTAGTTTGCTTCTACCTTTTTGCTATTGTGGATAATGATGCAATGAATATGGGTGTGCATATGTCTATTTGGGTCATGGCTCTTATTTATTGTATATATTTATGTGTGGGATTTCTGGATCATATAATATTTCTATTTCTAGCTTTTTGAGGAAGTACCATACCATTTTCCATAGTGGTTGTATCTTTTTACATTCCCACCAGCAATGTTATAAGAGTTGCAATCTCCTCACATCCTTACCAACATTTGTTATTTTCTGCTTTTTGGTTGGTGCTAGTAATGTTGGGTGAGATGGTATCTACTTGTGGTTTTTCTTGCATCTTTCTAATTGCTAATGATCTCGAGCATTTCTTCATATGTTTGTTAGTAGCTTGAGCATCTTCTTTGGTGAAGTGTCCGTTCATATCATTTGCCCATTTTTAAATTGCATTATTTGTCTTCTTTGTTGAGGTGTTAAAATTTTCCATAAATTTTAGAGATTAGACCATTGTTGGGTATGTTGTAGCTGAATTTTTTTTTCTGGTCTGTGTGTTCTCTATTTCCTTTTTCAACGGTTTTTGTTGAGCATAAATTTGTTTTTAATTTTTAGGAAGTTCCATTTATCTAGTTCATCCTTTTCTGTGGGTGCATTTTTAGTAATGTTAGGTAATCTTTTTATGCCATTTATTATGGCTCCATCAATGTCCCTATTTTTCTTCAGTAATATATATAGTTTTTGGTTTTATATTTAGGTCTTTGATCAATTTTGAGTTATTTTTTGTTTATGCTGTGAGTTATGAATCCTGTTTCATTTTTGTATGGGTAAACATTCAATTTTGTCAGCATGATTTGTTGGAGAGACAGTATCTTCCACATTCAATAACCTTTAGTCTTTTTTGAAGTTCGGCTGTCCATTTACATCTGGCTTCTCAATTCTGTTCCATTTGTCTACGTGTCTCTTATTGTTCCAGTACCAAGCTGTTTTTACTACCCTGGTTGTATAGTAAGTACTGAGATCAGGTAATGTGAGGCCTCCTACTTTGTTCTCCTATTTTAGTAAAGATTTACTTATTAAGGAACTCTTTCTCTTCCATAAAAAGTTATTGATTAATTTTTTCCATTTCCATGAAGAATGCTATTGGAATTTAGATCCAGATTGCCTTATATCTATATATACTTTTGGCAGCATTGATATTTTCACAAGGTTAAGTCTTTCTGTGCAAGAATATAGTATGTTTTTCCATTTATGTAGTCTCTTTTGGTTTCTTGAAATATTTCTTTGTATAAGTCTTTTTTATCCCTGGTTACATTTATTCTTGAGTATTTTATCTTTTGGGGTCTATTGTAAATGATAGTGTTTTCCTGATTTCCTTTTCACAATTCTCTTTGTTGATGAATATGAATCCAGCTGATTTTTGTGTGTTAATCTTGTATCCTGCCACTTTACAGAATGCTTCTATTACTTCCAATAGCTTTCTTGTGGAGTCTTTAGTATTTTCTATGTATAGGATCATGTCATTTGTGAATAGGGTTACTTTTTCTTTTTCCTTGCCAGCGTAGATGCTTTCAGATTCTTTCCATTGAGGATAATGTTGGCTGTTTGTTTTGACTAAATTTCTTTTATTATGTTGAGGTATTTCCCTTCTATTTCTATGTTGCTAAGAGTTTTTATCAGGAATGGGTGTTGGATTTTACCAAATGCCTTTTCATTATCGATTGATATGATCATGTGACTCTTTCCTTTGTTTTACTTACGTGGTGGGTTATGTTGATCGATTTTCTAGTGCTGAACCAAACTTCCATGCCCGGTATGAATCCCACATGGCAGTGGTGTATTATTCTTTTTATGTGATGTTGAATTCTCTTGACTAGAGTTTTGTTGAGAATTTTTGCATCTATTCTCATGAAGGATATTGGTCTGTAGTTTTCTTTTTTTAGTGGTGTCCTTGCCTGGCTTTGGTATTAGGGTTATGCTGGATTCATACAATGAATTTGGGACTATTCTTCCCTTTTCTATGTTCTGAAATAGTTGAGTAGAATTGGTGTCAACACTTCTTGGAATTTTTGGTGGAATTTTCCACTCAAGCCTCCTGGACCAGGGCTTTATTTTTCATTTGTTATAACCCCTACAGCTACTTCTTTTGTAAGGGTCTGGTGAAACCGTCTACCCCAGTTTGTGTTAATTTAGGCAGGTAGTGAGTTTCTAGAAATTTGCCCATTTCTTTTAGGTTTTCAAATTTGTTGCGTCACAGTTTATCTTAGTATTCTGTTACGATCCTTTGTATTTGAGTTCGTTTTGTTGTAATGTCGCCCAAATAATTTCTTTTTTAGGTTATTTGCATTTTCTCCTGTTTTTTTTTTCAGTCAGTTTGGCCAGTGGTTTGTCAATTTTCTTAATCCTATCAAAAAAGCAGCTTTTAGTCTTCTTGATTGTTTCTATACTTTTTCTGTTTTCTCTTTTATTTTTTCTCCTCTAATTTTTATTATGAATTTTTTTTTTTTTTTTTTTTTTTGTGGTGACTGTGGGCTTTATTTGCTGCTCGGTTTCTAATCGTCCGAGTTTTAAGTTTAATGTTCTGATTTTTGTCCTTTCTTTTTTGATGAGTGCATTTATTCCTATAAATTGACCTTTGAAAGCTAATGTGCTCTTTTCCAAATGTTTTGGTATGTCGTGTTTTCATTCTCCTTTGATTTCAGGAATTTTTAATTTCATCTTTGTTTTCTTCTCTTATCTTGTGGTTTCTAAGCAGGATGTTAGTTTGCATTTATTAGTTTTGTTTTTGTTTTTTTTCCTCACTCTCCCTGTTATTGATTTCTTCTTTTATAGCACTGTGGTTAGTGAAGATGCTTTCCATTATTTTGATGTTTGTGTGTGTTGATGCTTGCTTTGTGACCTAAAATGTGGTCTGTTCTGGAGAATGGCCCATGGGCATTGGAGAAGAATGTGTACTTTTCCACATTTGGGTGATATGGTCTGAATATGTCTGTGAAGTTAGTTGATTGTGGTATTACGATCTTCTATGTCTTTGTTGAGTTTTCTTTCTAGGTGTTTTATCCTTTACTGAAAGTGATGTGTTAATGTCTCCGAGTATTATTGTAGAAGTGTCTGTGTCACTTTTCAGTGCTGTTGGAGTTTTTTTTTTTTTTTAATGTGTTTTGGAGCTCTCTTTTTGGGTGCATTTATGTTTGTTATGGTTATATCCTCTTTGTGGTTTGACCCTTTAATCATTATATAATGTTCTTCCTTTTATAGTAATTTTGCTTTAAAATCTACTTTATCAGAGATAATATTGTCACTCCTGCTCTTCTTTGGTTATTGCTTGCTTGGTATTTCTTTTTCCACTCTTTAAGTTTTAGATTTTTTATATCTTTGGGCTAAGGTATATCTTGCAGACAGCATATTGATGGTCATATTTTTAATCCATTCTGTCACTCTATATCTCTTTACTTGTGCAATTAGGCCATTTATATTCCTTGTAATTATTGATAGGCATGAATTAATTGCTGTCGTTTTCTTAGGATTTGTGTGTGTGTGTGATGTTAACTGCTTCTTCATTCAACTTAATTTTCTGTGCTGATTTTTTTTGTTGTTTTTACTGTGGCTTGTCTTTTCATTTCCTTCATTGTTTTTGCTTTTCTGTGTGCTGAATCTTTATGATTTTCTTCTTTTATATGTTGATGGGTAGGTTTGTTAATTTTTTTTTGTGGTTACCCTGAAATTTACCTTTGTCGTCCTAAGTTTAATGTAGTAATTTATGTCTTGTGTCACCTTGATTTCCTCCTCACATGGTAGCTCTAAACCTATACCTTTTTTTTCTTCTGCATATTTTGAAGTGGTCAGCAGTTATAGACTGACAGTCCTGGTTCCCTGTTTTCCAACTTTTAGCTCTATTTTGTTTTTGAGAATTCTTTATCTGGGTTGATATCCCAAGATATTGTCATCCACTTTAATCTCAGGTTGTTGTCTACTGTGTTGTTAATTTTCTTTCTGAAGGACTCCTTGTAATATTTCCTGTAGAGCTGGTTTGGATTTTACAAATTCCTTTAATTTCTGCTTCTCTGGAAATGTCCTAATTTAGCCATCATATTTGAGGGATAATTTTGCTGGGTATATAATTCTTGTCTGGTGTTTTTTTGTTGTTGTTTTTTTTCCTTAGTTTTACAATGTCCCTTTGTAGGGAATCTTTCATTTTTTCCAAGCTGTTTTCAGGATTCTTTCTTTATCTTTGGTTTTGGAAAGTTTCATTTTGATGTATCTCAATGTTCTATTAGGATCTACCCTGTATGGGGTTCATTGTGCTTTGGTACAGTTATCTTCTCATCTTTCATTTTGTTAAGGATGTTTTCTGTCAGCATGTCTTCAACAATTTTCTGTGTGCTTTTTTTGACTCCTCCCCTTCTGTGTTTCCAGTCACACATAAGCTATTCCTCTTGATGGTGTCTTAGGCTTTCTTCATTATTTTTTTTTAATTGTTCTTTGAACAGGTTAGTATCAAGGAATTGGTCTTCCATTCTCTGACTTTGTCATCCATTGTTTCAAGTCTACTCCTATGACTTTCCATTGAGTTGTCAATTTCTGCAGTGTTATTGCAAATATTCTGGATTTTAGTTGCTCTTTCAGCGTTGTTTCCATCTTTTTGTCATTTTGTTCTTGTATTGTTTTCCTGAATCCTTCTAGTGATTTGTCTGTATTTTCTTTGGTTTTGTCTGTGTTTTTCATAGTTTTGTCTTTGTTTCCCTTGATTTCTTTGCAAACCCTATCCGTAAGTTTTTTAAATTTCTTATCAGGAAGCTCCATTACATTTTCTTTTTCAGGGAGGATTTCTGGTTCTTTAATATACACTTTTTCTGGGGCCATCTTACCCTGCCTTCTTAGGTGGTATTCTACGGTCTGTTACTCCAAGAAAGACTTTAAGGGATTATTGTATTTATTTTTAATTTGTATAATTGTTTGTTGGTACCTGTTGCTTTTTTTTTTTTTTTTTGGTGTTTCTTGGCATGTGAGGCTGTAATGGTGCTCTGGTTGCTGGAATGGCATGCTAGAGCCCTCTTTATGTGTGCTTGGGTGAGTGGATTGGTAAGTACATGTGGGAGCTTTGGTCCCTGTTTACTGATCTTGCAGGATAGCTGAGTGTGGGTTGGTTGGGCTTTGGCTTCTGTCTGTCTTCAGTGTCATGGTCAAAAGTGAAAATTGAACTTCTCTGTGCAGATGAAGCAGGTGATGTGGTGGGTGGGGTGGGCAAGTGGTGGTGTGCTTGTTACCTCTCCCTGTTTGAAAGAGGGGTGTGGGTGGTAGAGACATTCACATAAGTACTGTACCTTCACCTCCTCCTGGGCAGGGGGAGGGAAGAAGTAACAGCAGGTGTATGTTCACTCAGTCTCACTACATCTGTGGGTCTGGGTCTGGAAGCAGGAGGACGGTTTAGTGGATGGGTATGCAGGCACTCACTCATCTTCTGCCTTGCACTGGGCAGGGGAAGAAGGAAAGGGCCTTAGGTTGAATGCTTGTGTAGTTGTAGCTCTTCTGCCCCTTGTTGGGTGGGTTAAGGAATGGATTCGGGCCTTGCAGATGCAAGCACAGTGGTGTTACTTCCTGTCAGGTGAATGGAGGGAGGAAATGGCTGTGGGGGTTAGGGAATGGAGTTGAACTTGGCAGATGCGCACACAGAGGTGCTGTCTTGCATCAGGTGATGGGAGGGAGGAATTCACTGCAGGTGGATATGTGTACAGTAACATCTCTGCCATTTGCTGGGTGGGTTAAGGGAATGAAGTAGAGCCTGGCAGCTTCATGCACTATGGTGCCAACTCATGTCAGGTGGGGGGAGGAAGAAAGCTCAGCTTAATGGATAGGGTTGCATCTAGCGGATACGTGACCAGGGGTGCTTGCTCTTGTCAGGTGAGGGAAGGGAGGAAGAGGCTGCTGGTGGATGCACATGCAGTCATATTTCCTTTGCCCCTCATTGGCCAGGTTAATGGATGGAGGCTCACCTGGCAGTGCACACAATGGTGACACCTCACATCAGTTTGTGGAGGGGAGAGGAAGGAAGGGGCTGTGTTGTGATGTGGGTACAGTTACAGTTCCTCTGCCCTCACTGGGTGGGTTAGAGGAGAGAGTTGAGCCGAATGGATGAAAGCACAGTAGTGTAATCTGCATCAGGTGGAGGGAGGTAGGAAGGGGCTATGGGGGATGCAAGCATAGTCACAGCACTTCTACCCTTCATTGGGTGGGTTAAGGGGTGCAGTTGCACTTGGCATATGCACACTCAGAGGTGCTGTCTTATGCCGGTTGGGGGGAGGAGGAGGAAGAGGTGGGTGAGCTCTGTCACCGTCCTGCTGCTGCTGCCCTCCACTGAGCTCTTGGGTGGGGAGTAGGTGGCAGATGGACACATGCACAGGGGCATGCCTACTTCAACTGTTTGTGTGGGAAAGGGGAAGTAGTGGATGGGGTTGGGTGAGATAGGGGGAAGAGCATAGGCTCGTGTTATGATCCCCCAATCAGGCAAGGTGGTTGAGGTCGGGGACTGTCTCTATAGCCTCTGATCAGGATGGAGTGTGGGGGACTGTGTTCGTCCAGCTTGGTTATGCGGGTGCTAGGGCACCTTGTGTCCACTGCAGCCAGAAAGTGAGATGTGTCATATTTTAACGGCAAAGTTTCGGGGCGGGCTGCCCAGGGATGTGTTGAGTGAGAGAGCTTCTGCTGACAGTCCGTGAGTCCACTGTCTCATGCATGCACTCACCCCTGAGTTCAAGGACTGCCACTCCTGAGTATCTCCAGTTCTTGAGCTGGCACCCTCCCTTTCTCTGCTACTTTCCAAGTGTGTCTATAGAGGTTCTCTGCCCCTTTTGGTAAAGTTGTGAAGTTGCCTTTTTGTTTTCTTCATCCAAGGTAAATGCTGTCTTTCTTCTAATTCAGCTGCAGCAGGGTAGGATGACTGGCTGAGCCTCTCCATTCTGTGTCACTCCTCTTTCATCGGTTTCCTTATTCCTTCCAACTGGTGATCGGTTCAGTCCTTAGACTTTCTTTTTTGTTATTCAGCATTTTTGGATTGTTATGTGCATCTGTTTTGCCTGGCTTTTTGGGTCTTTGGTGCAGGAAGATGCTATGGTGTGTGTGACAAAGTCACCATTTTTCCTCTGCCTCCTGGTAGACTCTTATTGAAGTGATTCTCTTCTTTTTTTTTTTTTTAGCTTCCTTTTCCAGGAATGGAACAGCCTCCACATCATCCATAGCATCAGCTTCATGCTCCACCTCTTCAAGCGCATCCGTCTTACTCAAATCTTCATCCAGTACCACGTGAACCAAGAGATAAATGAGTAGTAAGTGCTTGAGGAGGCAAAAGTGGGAGCGAACTACTTATGTAATTTAAATGTAGGAAATCTCAGATTATGTGGAGTGGTGGACCATTTCATATCTTAATTCAGGCTGTTTTGGTGTAATTTACAACTTGTTTTTATTTAAAATTCCTGATCATGGCCCTTTGGGTTATTTAGACAGACTATGTTTGTTTTACTGATCAAATGACAAACTTACTGCTTAAGTTTAAAACCCAGTGCCATCGAGTCAATTCAGACTCATAGCGACCCTGTAGGACAGAGTAGAACTGCCCCATAGAGTTTCCAAGGAGCGCCTGGTGGATTCAAACTGCCGACCGTTTTGTTAGCAGCCGTAGCACTTAACCACTACGCCACCAGGGTTTCCAGCTTATGTTTAGGCAATTTATGTAATTCCTATATATAACTCCTGGTTAAAGCTAGATATGTACTACCTAGCATATTTTCATTCTCTATTTTCATCTCTCGTTACACGTTCTCCTCATTTGTTAACTACCACATATCTGACTTTTTCCATTTATGACAATAGTAAAAAATCTGATTATTTTGGGCATTAATGACATATGTCTGGCAGCAACAAAGGAGATATGCCAGGTCAGGGTAACACTGGATTCATTGGTTAAAGTTATAGGTTATCTTGGCTGGGTCACAATTCTCAGTGGTTTGGCAGTAACTTAATGTAAGTTATGTAGTTATGTGGTTTGAAGATTATGTATTGATGTCATTTGGCAGTTAATTGTAACAATATAATGTGGCAGTTATGTAATGATGCAGTTACCAGCCATTTTGTGATTTAATGTGGTTTTCCTCCATTTTTGCATTCACCAATTTTGCTTAATGATCTGGTCTTTAGAAACTTACCATGTCGATGAGTGAGGAGAGGGTGTATAACTCTGTAATTGATATTGCTAATGGGTATTTCTAAGCTTTTTATATATTGTGACTCAATTAACTTTCATAGGGTAGATGATTCACATTAAGTTTGTTGACAGATATTTTCCCAACTCATTAATTTATTTATATTTTTATCAAATTTTGTTGTAACGGGTAACTACATGAATTGTTTCACCTCTCCTCTAACTCTGGTTCTTATAATGATGCGAGGAAATGGCAAACTGATGTTAAGAAATACAACAATTTCTAGTTTGTGGTTTCTTGGTGTTAATTATACTAGTAGAACAGAGTTTTTTTTATTAATCTTTTTTAAATAGTATTTTATTTTAAATAGTAGAAATTGTCCCCTGGCACTTGTTGAAAGACTAATTCATGTACATATTAGTTTGATAGCTTTGGACAGGTAGTTTGGTTGTTAAAGTTCCATCTAAAATGTTGGAAGTTTGTTTTCCTCTCTTGAATGTGTCCTGAGTCAAGTAAGCATTCTTTTATGTTCCTGCTAAGATAAAGAACATACATATTTGAGAGGGCTGATTAAAGCAATGGTTACCTACCTTATCTCTGGAATATTTTTATATGTTTTCATTTATTTCCTTATCCTCATAAAAAAATTGATGCTTCAAAATAAAATCATATTAGGACATGTTACACCCAATAAAACAATTTGAAGATCCTAACTGACTAATGAGGAGCCCTGGTGGCACAGAGGGCAATACCTTGGCTGCTAACCACAGGTCACTTGACTGAACCTAAACACCGCTCCTCAGGAGAAAGTTATGAATTATGCTCCCATAAAGATTATATCTTTGGGAACCTCATGAGGCATTTCTACTCTATCCTATAGTGTTCCTGTAAGTCAGAATTGACTCAATGGAGATCAACGGGTTTGGTTTTTTTTTTTTTTTTTTTGGAATTTAACCGACTAATTTTCTTTAATGGAGTCCTTGAGTAGTGCAGATGGTTAATCTGTTCAGGTACTAACAAAAAGTTTGGTGATTCGATTCCACCCAGAAGTGCCTAGGAAGAAAGGCCTCATGATCTACTTTCATTGGAAACTGTATGGAACACAGTTTTACTCTGAGACCTAGGGTTTCAATGACCCAGAATCAACTCGACTGATGGTGACCCACATGTGGCAGAATAGAACTGTGTTCCATTGCATTTCCATGGATGATTTTTCAGAAGTAAATCACCAGGCCTTTCTTCTGAAATGACTATTAAAAATAAATTTAGTAGTTTTTCCCAGTTAGTCACACAAGAAGGAATTACACATTTATGTCGAATGAAATCACAGTTGACAAAATGCTTGTCATGTTTTTTCAAAAAATGTCTTTTATGGATGATGCTTTTCAAAATAGGATTTAATTCCAATATTCCTTTACTAAGGATACTTGTCCTTTTTAAAAAGCTCGACTATTTCTTTGACCTTTGTGTAGTATTTTTTTTTGCTTAGTATATATATATTTCATGCTTATATAAAATTCACATATTCTTTATATATAATAGTGTGTAGCTGTGTTTTTGAGCCTTATGTCTGTGCATTTATTCAAGCTGTCTTGAAAAAGGAGAAAGTTTAGTAATTAAAGGTGAGCAGTGAACAAAGAATAGAAAGATTAAATTAGAGCAGTGGTCATGCTTAGAAGTAGCCACCATTACAGCCTTCCCTTGCCCTCAGGTACACAGTTGCTCTTCTTACCCTTCCTTGTCTTCCTTCGTCTTTTGTGCATTGTTGGTTTCCTGTAGAATAGACTTGACATTCTTAATGAAGTACACGTTTCCTTACATTTCCTTCAAATTCCATAACTCTTTTATTAACAACAGTTTAGTTTGAAAGAAAACCTGGAACATAAAAATTCCTAATTTCACCTTAAGGGAACAGAGTTGGCTCATATTCATTTCTAGAATTGAAGGAAGGAAAAAGTTCAGTTAACCTGTTGCAGAAAATCATTCATACATTAATCTTACTAAAGAGACTGAATGGAAAAGTCATTAAATTTAAATAGGACACCTCATGGTTGAGGTGATTTTTAATGAGATTTGAATAATCCTCTGTTATACGTATTTGATTACTGAGGCATCAAAATCCTTCTTCTTAGCAATGCCAAAATTACATTCTGTGACCTAATAACTGCATTTCTGTAGTTTTTTGTCTACTAAATAATAACTATGATGCAGCAACTCCAATTCCATTTGAAATTTTTGACGTGCCTAACCTGTGTCTTCTGTTTTCAAGTATGGTTATGGCATGAGGGTGGATGATTTCCTTCATCACACCCAAGCAGCTGTCAGTGGCCTGAGGAGTAAAAAGAAAACCCACTTCCGACTCATACCCTGAGGAGCAGACCCTGTGAAATAGTGTGCTATTGGAGATGGAGACTGCCCCACAGATAACAGAAGAGATAGAGAGCAAGATGAAGGAGGATAAAGAGAAACAGCAAAAGAGTGATTGTGTGGATTATGTGATGGGAACAGAGACTGAGGGAAGAGAGTCTGATATTGAAGACAAGCACTTTTGGAAGCACTGATTAAAGATTTTAAAAAACTTTTTTTTTTTTTTGGTGTGTGTTTACAAGTAATAAATTTATTTTCAGCTGTCCACTTAAAGTTCATGTGTAGAAGGATTTATTATGACCCTCTCTGTTCCAAAAATGCAGTTTACTAAGAACTGGAAGAACTCTAGTCCACCAAAAATTCACAGTTGGCAATTGACACTTATCGGGCTGAATGGAAACAGTCCAAGAATGTAGGTATTGATTCATTCTTTTGTAAATGTGCATTTACTTATAGATGTTCATGCTATGGTTATTGTTTGTTTTCTTTCTTTTGGATCTTGATTTATAACTGCCTGGACATTTTGCTTTGACGTATTTCTACATGTAGTTCAGCAAATAAGTCTGCTATCAAGTAAGCAAATGTTGGAGTATGATGGTTTGACTGTATGGCAGTGTTGTGGAAGCCTCTTAGTTTCTCCCTTCCTTCCCTCTTTTTTAAAACTTATAATGTTACTCATTATTTTCCTTCAGTCGTCAATGATGAGGACAATATTGAGAAGACATTGCTATCTAATTTTAGATCATCTTGAAAAGCAAAAATGCCTTACATTCAGTAGTATGGTTGTTGCTATTGTTTAGCCTTCCCCTCCAAACAGTATACATTGGCTTGGAACGTTCACAACTTGTGTGTTGGGAGAAGTTTCCCATATTCTACATTGCTGTTGTTTCATAGAAAATAAATTGGAAAGAGCCACACTTTTCTGTTATTTTTGTTTTTATCTTTTTGAATTTGGCATAAGTAGACATAAATGAAAGTTTTTTGGTAAGAATTTTAATAATCCCAATTGCCCCTTTTTCCTAAAGCAACCTAAGCCAATGCTATTGAAAGCTTATTTCTAATTTTATTGTAAGAACTGATGGTATACAATTGATTTACTGTATTTTTATGAAAATAATACGGACCTTCTACCTTTGCCAAAGCTCCCTCTACCACCAAGGTATTTTGTAAGAGAGCTATGCTAATTTTTTTTTTTTTTTTTACAACAACATCTTATTTAAAAAATGCCACAACAGTGCTAATGAGAACACCTTAGGGAAATGGAGCAGTTGGCAAACAATCTTAGAAGTCATGGATTATTTGCATAAAAATATGTTATGTTGGTATTTTGGATTAGATTTGTTTCATAATATTTTTCAGTGTCAACTGGTCACAGAAAGTTTTTTCCTATTAATTTTAGATTTTCGGCCCACTGTTTTCCACCTTTTCTAAGTGTACTACTTTGCAGATATTTTCTAATTTACTTTTAAAACAGACTTAAAAACTAACCCTCTGACCACTTAATTGGTTTTTAGGAGCCATTTTTTCATAGAAACAAAGGGTGCAGACAACACAAGTAACGAACAAATTTAGCGAACAATGTGTGCACCCAACACAAGTAGTGAATTAACAAGACAGCAAGCAAACAATGCTTAAATACCACGTGTTGACTAGAGACTGAAGATCTGTGAAATGGCATGAGGCTAGAGCAGGATATATGCTTGCACATCACTTCCTTGCCTATTGCTTGGTGTGCAGCAAATTCAATTTTGCTTCTAGAAACTTCTTTCTTTTTTTCCTTTTCAAATATTTTCCATCTGTGGTTGTTTGAATCAGTGGATGCTGGACACAGATTAAGACACAGATAAGGTGTCTTAAGACTAATCAGGAGGCAACTAGGGCAACTGAGATATAGTCATCTTTGTCCATAATTGTGAAAACATCATGTTGTAAGCTTTAGTGTCTATCCTAGATTTACAAATAAAGATACAGATTTCATTAAATAACATGTCTTTATTCAATTTACTTTTTCCTAAGAAGCCACTTCACCATTTCGGAGGCAAAAAAAAAAAAACAACATAGAATAATAAATGTAAATGCTGCTAAATTTTGCTGGAGACATTAAACATAAAACGTTCACATTTCCTCATTAAGCAAAGGGCTGTCCTAAGGAGTCCAATCATTGAAATATCAACTTAGGCTTTGTATCTTGGATATTAAAGAGCTAAATATACAGTTAATCTTAAAAAGTTTGGCCTTTATTCTTTAACAAGCATCAGGCCTTATTGTGAATGCTTGAGTTGCTCATTTAATACTCACAGTAACTCATTTCTCTGCTCCCAATTTTTTAGATGAAAAATCTAACAAAGGAACATTATGTGAAAGATTACCAAATTATTGTTTTCTGCACAGGGAAGTCAAAATATTATTGAGTAACTAGATGTGGATTTTTAATCAGACATTTATTATAGACTCTCACTGTGAAAGGCATGGTTTCTTCTATGGACTCTAAAGTTCTGTGATTCTAAAAGTATATTGCAAACATAATTTAGGAGAAAAAGAAAATTCAGTCATTTGGAGTTTAGAAAATCACTGATTTTATTGGCTAGAGTAAAAGTTCAAGGGGGTGAATTTGAACTCAGGTGTATAACTATTCTCTTTTGACTTTGCTTTATTCTATGATGGCTTTATTCTCAGGCATACTGTAAATGTTCTGAAAATGGTCCACCATCTCTAGGCTTTCATTATCCATATATGTCTCAGTAGCAAAAGGAGAGAGCCTTTATCTCCATCCAGTGTCTCTATCAATTCCTCAAAAGGACTGAATAGCGATGATAGTTTTATTGTGCCATGCCTGGTTTTATCTGTGTGTCCAGGGAAATGGGATTGTCTGACTAGTCAGCTGGGAGGCAAGAAGGACATGGGCTCTCATGGTCAGCTCCACTGAAGTTTATCAGTAAGAACAGTTCCTAAATGAAAGGGATAGACAATATATGCATGGTATTATATAAAACGTACACCCGAATGTCTCTGACTGACCACAATACTTTGTCAATGTAGTTTCCTTCCTGAAGTAAATTTTGCTCCTGGTTATGTTTTCACCTGGCCATAGAACATCATGGTCACTCTTCTGAGAGTGCTTACTGAACTTACTTTGTCATATCATTGAAAATGATGAGTCCTCAGGCATGTCAGGTATATGAAATAGGAAGTTGTTGTTTTCTTTAGGTTATTGTGTCATTTTCAACTCATAGTGACCCTACTTGGTCCAGCATCATCCCCACAATAGATGCTATGTTTGAGTCTATTGTTGCAACTGCTGTGTCAATGCATCTTGTGACTGATAGATTTGTAATGATTTAAAAAAAAAAAAATAGCTGCTGAGACTGCTATGTGCAACCAAACACCTCATGGAATTTGATTTCTTGGTTTCGAGGTTTAGGTTCATATTTCCATTTTAGGAGCACCTCAGTTTATTGTCCTAATAACACATTTAGGGCTTCTGTGCTATATCCTAGTTCATTGTGTGGCTCCTGGGGTCTTAATAGATTACAAGTGACCATCCAAGGCACAAAATTGGCTTCTAATCGTCTGCAGCATCAGAAGAAGAAGAAGAGGAGTCAGGAATAAGAGGAGGAAATGGAATGTATGGCTAATTGCCTCCATGAACAGGTGCCTCCTTTGTCAGGAGACCAGAACTGGATTGTGCCTGGCTACCAATTCTGAATATTTTGATTAAAGATTCTACAGAAGAATCCTGAACAAAAAGAGGAAAAATGCAAACCAGAATTTCAGATTCTCATGGAATCCAGACTTTCTGGAGCCATGGAGGCTGGATGAAACCCTGAAACTGTTCTGAGATAATCTTTCAACCTTAAATCAAAAATATCCCCTGAAGTCTTCTTAAAACCAAACAATACTTTTAGCTTAATTAATCAAGAAACTGTGCCTTGGGCATTATGCTCTTTTAAGATCTATCTATACGGGATGAAATTGACAACAGCAACTTGAAAGGTGAGATAAGAAACTTAGGGGTTAATGAGTTTATATGAAGAAGCTCTGGTGGTGCAGTGGGTTAAGTGTTTGGCTGCTGACCAAAAAGTTGGTGGTTCATACCCACCAGTTGCTCGGCATGAGAAAGGTGTGGCAATCTGCTTCCTTAAAGATTGTTGTTGTTGTTAGGTGCCATTGAGATTGTTCAGACTGATAGCCCAATGTACAACAAAACAGAACACTTTCCAGTTCTGTACCATTCTCACAATCATTGTTAAGCTTGAGGCCATTGATGTAGCCACTGTATCCATCCGCCTTCTTGAGGGTCTTCCTCTCTTTATCTGACCCTCTTCTTTACCAAGCATGATGTCCTTCTCCCGGAACTGGTCCCTCCTGATAACGTGTCCAAAATATGTGAGGCAATATTTCACCATCCTCACATCTATGGAATATTCTGGCTGTACTTCTTCCAAGACAGGTTTGTTTGTTCTTTTGGCAGTCAACGGGATATTCAATATTCGTCACCAACACCATAGTTCAAAGACATCATTCTTCTTCAGTTTTAATTCATGTTAAGCTTTTGCATGCATATAAGACAACTGAAATGCTACAGCTTGAGTCAGGTGTACCTTTGTCCTCAAAATCTCAAAAATGAGATCTTTTGCATCAGATTTGCTCAATGTAATAAACCCTTTGACTTCCTGACTACTGCTTCCATGCATGTTGGTGGTGGATCCAAGTAAAATGAAATCCTTGACAACTTCAGTATTTTCTCCATTTATCACGATGTTACTTATTAGTCAGTAACAATTACAGAAATTATGGAATGGTTCTACCCTGTCCTGTACTGTAGCTATGGGTTGGAATTGACCCTACGGCAGTGAGTGGGGGTTTATATTAATGGGGGAGGAACAAATTGGAAAAGAAGAGTGAGAATTATTGCACAACTTGAAGAATATAGTCAGTGTCACTGAATTGTAGGTGTAGAAACTGTTGAAATGGTGTACTGTTGTGTGTATTCTAAACAATAAGAACAAAAAAATTAAAAGAAAAGGTAATACGTGTTCTCTGAACAAGTAATAAAAAAATAATGAGTATATAAAGTAAATACGGTAGCCTCACTTTCCAATTATTTCCAGTGGGAACATGTCACCAGTTTCACGTCCATTATTACAGACTCTTTCCTCTATGTTTATGTAGTCTAATTTGTACACAATGTTTTAAAATTATTGATTTAGATAAATGTGATATATATATATATTTGTGCAATTTTTTTTTCTACTCTATCATGTGTCAGGAACATATTTCTGAATCAATGCTTTTTGGTCTGTCTTTTCATCTTTTTAATGCATTCATCTTTTCATATGTACAGATGTACCAAAATGTCTTTATACAATCATTTATACTTGGACAGTTAGAGCGTTCCTAAAGTTTATTACTGCAACTGGGCTGTAGAGCTAGCCTGCTAACCAAAATGTCAGCAGTTTGAATCTACCACCTGCTCCTTGAGAACCCTGTGGGGCAGTTCTGGTCTGTCATAAAGGGACACTATGAGTTGGAGTCAACCTGATGGCAAAGGGTTATGTTTTTGGTTTTACGTATATGACCCGAATTATTTGTTCTGATAGGTGTTGTCAGTATTCTCTACTAATCTATAGGTTATCTTTTAACTTTTTTTTATGGCATCTTCCATATAAAAATTTAAATTTTTATACTGTTAAATTTTATACGGTTTTATACAGTTAAATCTGTTAATTATTTATGGATTCTTAGTTTTGGGCCATTTTATTCCCAAGATACTAAAACATGTTCTACTGTATATATATATTTTTTAAACACTAAAGGTTTATTTTTGGGGTTTAACTCTGTAATTCAATCCGAAATTTGTTTTTGTGACAATATGACATGGGGACCTCATTGTATAATTTTCCCTATACCATGTATGAATGAGTAATTGTGTCTAAATGATTTTAAATGTCCATTTTTTCATACACTGAATTTCTACATACATCAGATCAGCTTACCTGGATCTGTTTTGGATTCTAGCCTCTTCACCGATCTACATATCTGTTTCTAACCCAGTCCCATAGTGTTTTAATAACTGTGACCCACTCTAGTGTGGACTCTTTGTTTCAATTTTTTCTTATTGCTGTGCATTTACTGTTCCAGAATAACCTAGTGTAATATTTGTGTCTTTCTCCAAAATATTTTCAGGATATCGAAATAAATGTACTGAATTCCTAGAGTTATTTAAAGAGTATAATTTAATGTTGAGATTATTCACCAAGGTGCATAGCAGGTCTTTCTATCTTATCATGTCTTTTTTTATATTCCTCACTAAATGTTAGTATTTTCATTTCTATAGGATTTAAAATTTTCTTGTTAAGATTATGTTTATTTTATGATGTCTGTTGCTATTGTGATAATATCTATAATATATCTTATGATAGATTTTTGCAGACACTTAGGAAATCCATTGATTTCTAATATTGCTATATTTGAACTTCTTACAGAACTTTTCAATACTATAATTTTTCAGTTGCTACCTTAAAATTATCTCAATAGACAGCCATATTATACACAAGTGATGACAAATTCATTTCCTATGTTCTAAACTGTATTCTTTTCACATGTTTTTCTTGACTTACTGAATTTGCGAGGACTTAGAGAACAATGCTGATTAGTAAAATTGACAGCTAAGCATTGTTGTCAGTTTCTTGACTTTGATGATAATAAGTCATTAGGAAAAAGAAAACAAACCTTAGCAAAATGTAAATAATTCATACATGTGATAAAAAAATAGAACAGATCAATTAGTATATATGTGCTTTTGAGTTAAAAAACACAAATCTCCTTCAGACCTCAGCCTTATTTAATCATTTTTGTTTTTGTTTCTTCTGATGTTGATCATACACTTTAGTTAAACAGATCAAGGTAACCTGCCTTACATATGTGTATGTGTTTGTATATGGAGAGAGAAATGAAAGGACACACATGAGGTAATCAATACCAGTCATTGGATGGTGGGGTGCTGCTGCATGCTGTTTGGCCAGGAAATTGGAGGTAGACCAAAGAGTGGGTGATTTTTTTAAAAAGCATATTTGGTAGAATTATGAAATCTCGTTTATGTAAAATTAAATATCTGTGTGTGTGATGCAACAATGGGTTCAAGCATAGCAACAATTGCGAGATAGCACAGGACTGGGCAGTGATTTGTTCTGTTGTGAATAGGGTCACTATGAGTAAAAAAAAAAGGCACCTAATAACAACAATAACTGCAAATATATTTACACAGAAAGATGTTATATGATATTATAATCATTACAGAGTTAAGGAAGTTTACCACGGATACATGGAAATTTTGGTGGCGTTATTTATACTTTTTTGTATTCTCTAAATTATTACCTAGAATATGAGTTATTTATATAAATAAAATAGGTGCAAAAGCAATTTTCGATGTAAAAAAAGACATAAACTTGATAGTTGACATTTGACACTGTCACATTCTGATTTTTGCTATGCTAAACTGTTTTTTTTTTTAACTGTATATACCTTTTGTTCCCTATTAGATTTTAAGATCTTTGAGAGTAGATTCAGTATCTTATTAATATTCACTATAATGCCTGACATGGTATCCTATACATAACTGATAAGCTGTCTGTTATTGGATAAATGAACTTTGAGCAAAAAGAGTAAGACTGGCTAAATCAAGTTGAAAAAGATTCAAAGATCATCGCTTATTGATTGAGTAAGAAAATAGGAATTTTAGCTGTTATCTCATGACCTTGACCAAATTATTTGCTATGGGCAAGTTAGTTTTCCAATTCTTGAACAAACTTAGATTCTGAAAGTAGGAACTCATATAAAACTAGAGAAGGTTCTGGGTAGATCTGCTAAGAAAAGTTGATACATTGTTACTAGAGGCTCTTTTTAACTTGTTCTACCGATCTTGTCTGGAAATAAATTCTGAGATTGGGTTCTGCTCCTGTGTTGGAAAACATTTTGTCTCTGTTTTTGGCACCAATATTTACCACTGCCTTATAAGTCCTCCTATGTGTCACATGGAAGTACATTTTCTAGACTCCTCGGTTTAGGGTCCTTCATGTGAGTTATGTTCTGTCAATGACATACACTCTTTTAGGATTCGGACAGCGCAATAGAGAAAGAAGTTCTATTATCTTTCATCTAGCAGTAGTGGGAAGATGAATGGGCTTTAGCAGATATGAGGTTTCCTAATGGCATGTGGCCTTTTTCATGACAAACACCCCAAGGCTTTGGAGTAGCTGTGAAGCTTGATGGTGGAATACTATGATTTCCTGACATAAACAGCAATTTAATCAACGTCCTCATTTTTCTGATCAACAGGCAAATCTGAAATAGGTGACGATCCTTCTGGACTTTTGCTCTTCTAGCACACTGGAAAATGGTACTGTAAGCAACGAATTATTTGGTCTAAACTTGTTTCATGACTGAAACTTGAGTAATAGTGCATCCACTAGGAATCACCTAAAGGCTCTAGGAATCGTCAGATAATGGTTTAAAATATAAATGTTATCTGCTAATATCTTAAATTAGAGACCTCCTTATTACAAGTTGTACATCTAAAGATCCTTTGCTTCCAATTGTTTTCCTGGTTTTTATCTCCAGTTTTGTACTTCATTGCAATACTTGTGGTCTTGTTCAATGCATTTGCATTGATTTTTATTTCATTCTATCCTGACCTTTGCACCCTGCACTTCCTCACTATCATTGATCTACCCATCTCTGAAAGCTTATCTTCTTTGACCTAAGTTTTTTGATCAATTTTTTCCAGGGCTTAACTTACCTTTATTTATCTCGTTTATTTGCCAGTCATTTTGAACCACTGTCATCCGTGACGTGGGATTCTAGGCTTTTACAAATAACAGATTTGCATTTTAAACCAACCTACACCATATAAGAGTCAGCAGAAATCACCAAAATAAAACTTGACTTGGACAGAGAACAAAACACCTGAATGGATAATAAAGAGAAAAAGATGGTTAACCAGGTTAATAATGAGAGCTTTTCCAATTAAATCAATATGATCCATTTTCATATACTTTGAAATGGTAAAATTAATACCCATTATACAAAAATTCCATTGCTATCCAGTTGATTACAACTCATATCTATCCTATAGGACAGAGAAAAACTGCTCCATCAGGTTTCCAGTGAGCAAGTGGTGGACTTGAACGGCCAATCTCTTGGTCAGCAGCAGAACTCTTAGCCACTATGCCGCCAGGGCTGCACCCACCATAGGGGTGGCATGAAATCATTGGTCATTTCACTTCTGGTTTGCGGGAGATGGTATTACACCAACAGAATGGACTCTCTTGAACCAAGACTGATCTAGCTACTACTGTCACCCAAAATCCAACTTGCTATTTATTCTGATTATACATTTGGGAACCATGGGTGGGACTTCAGACCCAACGGACCTACGATGAGTTAACCTTTGTCATTACTCTATTACTTGATCTCTATATAGCTGTCACGGATTGAATTGTACCCTCAAAAAATATGTGCATCAATTTGGCTAGGCCATGATTCCCAGTATTCTGTGATTGTCCACCATTTTGTAATCTGATGTGATTTTCCTATGTGTTGTAAATCCTACCTCTATGATGTTGATGAGATGGGATTAGCAGCAGTTATGTTCATGAGGCAGTAATCACTCTACAAGATTGAATTGTGTCTTGAGTCAATCTCTTCTGAGATATAAAAGACAGAAGTGAGTAGAGAGATCTTGGGAACTCATACCATGAAGAAAGCAGCTCTAGGAGCAGAACATGTACTTTGGAGCCAGGGTTCCTGCATGGAAAACTCTTCGACCAAGAGAAGATGGTGACAAGGACCTTCCTCCAGAGGCAACAGAGAGAGAAAGACTTCCCCTGGTGCCCGTATCCTGAATTTGGAATTCTAGCCTTCTAGACTGCAAGGGAATAAGTTTCTATTTTTCAAAGCCATCCACTTGTGGTATTTCTGTTATAGTGGCAGTAGATAACTAAGACAGAGAGTTTGGTACCAAGAATGGGGTGATACTCTGACAAATACCTAAAATGTAGAAGTGGTTTTGAAATTGTGAATGGAGAGAGGCTGGAAGAGTTTTAAGATGCCCAATAGTAAAAGCTTAGATTGCCTTAAAGAGACTGTTCATGGAATTATGGACATCAGACAATTCTGGTGAGAAGTCAGAAGGAAATAAGGAGAGCTGTCTCACTGGTGAAGATGCAGATGGCAAGAAACAGCATTAGAAAACCAGCAGCAGCAGAAACAGGAGACCAGTAAGAGACAGCACTGGAGTTGACCCACAGAGCTAGAGAGTTGAGTGGCAGAGTCCAGAAGGCTTCCTCGTGGAGTGTGGTGCCTCTGGGCACTTATTGATAGCATTAGGCTTGCTACCCATGTAGCAAGAGATTTGAGCACCTTCCGGCTAAAGGAAACTGGTGGAGAGGGGTGCCTCCGGACATTTTTGTGTGGAGCTACTGGGCTTTGGAACACTTGTCCCAAAGGGCAGATGCAGGCATCAAGCCTTAGGGCTGAGAGGCCAAGAAACTGGGAATCAGAAGCTGAAGAGACAAGATATACAGGAAGCTGAGCTGCCTCAGTCTCAAAGGGTATGGTCACAAAGTCTGGGGTCTCAAAAGGGTGGAGCCATGGCCTCTGGTATTCCTAAGGGTGGTGTCACCACTCACATGGACTAGGAGAATGATGTGCCTAAAGCCAAGGGAGCAGAGTTGCCATTCCAGTGGGCCTGGAAGGGAGAGGTGAAGCTCAGACCAAAGGCCTCCATTCAGAATCCAGAGACCGTGGCCAATACCTAGGGTCTGGAGGGCAGAGCCATTGTGTAATTGGTCTCAGAGAACAGAGGATTATTTTCAAAGGCTTGGCGGCTAATGTAATGTGTTCTGCCAACTTGCTTGGTGCCTGTTATCCCTTCTTTCCCTCCAACATCTCTCATTTGTAATCGAAATGTCTAGCTTGTGACTGTCTCACCATTGTACTTTGGAAGCAGATAGCTTTTATTCTAGATTTCACAGATAAAGAGGAATCTTTGGATTTTAGAGTTGGAATTGTTTTAAGACTTTTAGCATGATATGATGGGGTGAATGTGTTTTACATGTGGCAAGGACATGAATTTTGGGGGGCAAAGGGTATAATGTCATGCGTTGAATTGTGTCTCCTAAAAATATGTGTATCATTTTTACTAGGCCATGATTCCCAGTGTTGTGTATTTGTCTACCATTTTGTCATCTGATGTGATTTTCCTATGTGTTGTAAATCCTATCTCTACGACGTTGATGAGACGGGATTAGTAGCAGTTTAGTTAATGAGGCAGGGCTCAATCTACAAGATTGGATTGTGTCTTCAGCCAATATCTTTTGAGATATAAAGAGAGAAGTGAGTAGAGAGAGGTGGGGGCTTCATACCACTAACAAGGCAACACGGGCAGCAGAGCAGGTCTTTTGGATCCAGGGTTCATGCATGGAGAAGCTCCTAGACCAAGGAAAGATTGATGACAAAGACCTTCCTTCAAAGCCAACAGAGAGAGAAAGACTTCTCTTGGAGCTGGTGCCCTGAATATGGACTTCTAGCCTTTTAGACTGTAAGGGAATAATTTTCTCTTTGTTAAAGCCAACCACTTATGATATTTCAGTTATAGTGATACCAGATAACTAGTACCCTGCTTTCACACATTTTGTTTTCTAAAGAAAGGCATGCCTTTCACACGTCAGAGTCTTAACTTGATGTACTGCCCAAGGCAAACAACTTTTGGAATGTCAGTATAAGGGGAAAATTTAAATATTGCCAGCTGTGACAGTTTTTGCATTGTTGTCTCTCAGCTCCAAACAGCTTTATGGTATTGAAGCTACCAGTAACGGGTTCATATATTGCAATATATACATTAACAACAGTATAGTACTATAATGTAATTCTAATTACTCAACGAGTTGAATTGATCTAAATTATCCATTGCTTGTCTTAAAAATGACTTTTTTCAAAAATTTCTCTCCAGGTATGCTACATAAATAAATATAGGCATAGGTATAGTTATAGATGAAATGAGTCCTGGTGGTGCAACTGTAGTGCACTTGGTTGCTAACCAAATGGTTTGCAGTTTGAACCCACCAAGCAGTTTCCCAGGAGAAAGACCTGGTGATCTGCTCCTGTAAAAATTACAGCCTAGAAAACCTTGAAAAGCAGTCTATAACATGCGTCCCTATGAATCAAAATCAACTCAATGAGTACTAAGAGAAATAACAATAGGCATTGATAAAAAAAAAAGTTTTTTTTTTTTATTGATAGAGATAAATATAGAAAAAATCATATTAGATGATTGCTACTTAAGTTCCATAGTCAGGATTCAACTACCAAGAAGGGAGAAAAATCAAGTAAACATTCCCTTTAAAAAACGTTGCTTTCAGTTGGCTTGTTTTCTGCTAGTTATTCTGCATATTGTACACTAATGTCTACACCAAAATTAAAGCAAAACTCTCCATGCAAAGGACACTGAAAGGAGTAATTTCTTGAGACAAAAGTATTGCAAAAAAGTATAAACTTAAGTGCAGTTAAGAAAATACCCTAGCTTAAGTTAAGTTTAAAATAAACTAAAACTTGTTTATAACTATGTTTACTACGCTGCAAGTGAGATGGCAGTTAGATACCACTGCTAATTACCAGATACTTTAGAAATGATAGCAGACTTCTGCTTCTAGGTAAGGTGGAGAAGTAGGAAGTGGATGTACCCTTCTTCCTGAAACAGTTAAAGTAGTGGACCAAGTGTATGAATCAATGTCTTTGGAGAAATTGAAAATTGGGCAACAAAAAGACTGTAAACCCTGAGAAGTAGGAAACAAACAACTTGTGTCTTATGACAGCCCCAGTTTACTACTTTGAGAGAATTCCTAGGCCATACTCAGAAGAAAAACTCAGGCATAGTTTGGGGACTCTGAATTAAGAAGATGGAGCCAGCAGTCCAGGGAGACAAAGGCGAATAGAGAAAACTTCAAAGTCTACAGGAAGGACTCCTGGAGACTGTAGCTGAGTAATGATATGTATTTGCAGGGACAAATTACCCAGTAAGCAAGTTAAACATGGGCTTACTTGTGCTTATTTACTAATCTGTAGGGTGACTCATGTGAAATTGTTCTTGACAGATTAGTAAATAGCACAAGTAAGCCCGTATTTACCTTGCTTGCTGGGCAATCTGTCCCCTTCAAGATTGTAATTTGAAAAGGTTCTTTGATTCTGTAGGAAGATGCTGTAGGGTTGGTAGGGACAGATGCCAGACATACCTACAAGCAGGTTCTTTGATGGTGAAAAAGTGAGAAATTTTTCACTACAGGTGATCTGGTAAGCAAGTTAAGCAACATGTTTGCATTGCCTATTGGATAATCCGCCTCTGTGAATATGCATATGAAGAAACTAGTGCAGGCTGGGGGAATTCCTTTGGAAGAATAGGGACTAGTGTCAGGTAAACATACAGGGCTGGAGAAAGTACCTTTTCTCCTTAGCTAGATTGGAAAATCTCATTATTCACGGGCATTGGAGAGATTACTCAGAAGAGTTTTACCTCAATAAGGGGGAATAATTAGCTGTAGACTGAGCACAAAACCTAAATGTATGAAACTATTATTTTGTAACTTTACTGTGACCTAAAAAAAAACCCAAGAATATTTATAGAAATATGAAAGTATACAGTATCCAACAAAGAAAAATTCATAACACCTGTCATCCAATCAAAAATAATTAAGCAGCGTGCTAACACACAGAAGAATGAAATAATGAAAAGAAAACTTAATCAGCTAAAAACAATCTATAACTGACACAGGTGCTGGAATTGCAGATAAAGACATTAAAACAGTCCTTACAACTGTATTCGATATGCTCAAGAAGTGGAGACATAAAGAATATTTTTTAAAAATCCCAAATTGAACTTTCAGAGATGAAAAGTACATTGTCTGAGATAAAAATATGCAGTTGGGTTTAATCATAAATCAGATATTGCAGGACAAAGATTAATGCATTGAAGACAGCAATAGATGCTTTCAAATACAATCCTGAAAAAAAAAAAATGAACAGAGTGTCCGTGACCTATAGACAACGTCATGCCACCTAAGAGAGATAGGTGTAACTTGAGTCTCAGAAGGAGAGGGAGAAGAGAAAAAATACTTAAGAAATAATGGCCAAGCATTTTCCATATGTGATTAAAACTATAAATCCACAAAACCAAGAAGCTCAATGAACGCAACACAAGACTAAGAAAAATATGAGGGGGCGGGGGGAAACAACACCAAGGTGATTCATTATTTTATTGCCCACAACCAATGATAAAGAAAAATTAGTAGAAGCAGCCCAAGAGGGAAAGAAAAGACGCATTATATACAGAAGAACAAAGATAAAGGTGACAGCAGATTTCCTAGGAAAAACAGAGTACAACTCAAGTGCTAATGAAAAGGGATGGATTTACTTTCCTTAAGTCCAGTCTTTTTTCTTACTGTATTATTGTGAAATGTGTCTTAATTTAAAGGAAAATTTGAAGTTCTATTTATCTCCAAACCTTCCACTAAAGGCTTTCCACTAAAGTCTTTTCTTGGTTTGTAATTGAGCCAGTTACTGCCCTTGTATTCTACAGCTTCAGTCCCCCAAAATACACTTTGCATTTAGGTCTCTGTGTGCTCAGTCTATTAAAGTCCAATATTTCTTAAAATGAAGTCACAATGTCTTAGAAATAACATTACTTATGTCGATTTTGATGTTTTATTATACTTATTTCTCCATGTTTTCAATGTCAGAAATATTGTCTTAATTATTTGTACAATCTGGTACAACAGTGAATTCCCCAAAAGATGGTTTTGGAAAAAATCTAAAGGAGGCTTATGGCTCTTCCATGATCTATGTTTTTGCAAACAAGTGGGAAACTATTGAACAATTCTGAGGCAGGCCAGATGAAATCGTGATAGCCACTTATGCCAAATGAGGTGAGTTTACTGGACTGACAAATGCAGGCCTGACTTCCTCTTTTGTTTCCTGGTAATGGACTCCTCCATCACCATCAGCCTAAGGAAAGTAAATATTCAGTGCAGTCATCTATTTCTACTATATTGAAGTGGACGTTTGGGACAAACAAAAAGAGGCTCTATAGATGGTGGGCTTCCAACTGGAATATTTTCCTACAGAAGTGGTCAGAACCTGGCAGAATGGACAAAAAAATAGAGAGTGGAGAGAAGGATTGTGCTGAATGTTGCTGATGTAACTTGCATGAGCTTCCTACTTATAAAAGTCTTAAAACTAAGCTTTCCTCTCTCCCTTGATGAACAGTCTTGGTGCTCGCAGCCCTGACTGTCTCCTTTCCTTGTGCAACAAAATAAAAGTACCGTTCCACTCTCGGGAAAAAAATTCAAACTTGAGTTGCAATAGTGAAGGATTCTATGGGGAAAACATTAAATAATGGAGGAAGCATCAAAAGAAGATGGATAAAATACAGAGAGGCATTATACCAAAAAGAATTGGTGGATGTTCAACCATTTCAAGAGGTGTTAATGTCAGCCTTGTTGGGGTGAGATGGTATCTCTTTGTAGTTTTGACTTGTATTTCTCTAATGGCTGATTGTCTTAGTCATCTAGTGCTGCTATAACAGAAATACCACAGGTGGATAGGTTTAACAAAGTGAAGTTTATTCTCTTACAGTCCAGTAGACTAGAAGTCCAAATTCTGGTTGCCAAATCCAGGGGAAGGCTTTCTCTCTCTTTTGGCTCTAGAGGAAGGTCCCTGTCATCAATCTTGCCTTGGCCTGAGAGCATCTCAGTGCAGTAACCTCAGGTCCAAAGGACGTGCTCTGCTCCTAACACTGCTTTCTTGGTGGTGTGAGGTTCCCATGTCTCTCTGCTCACTTCTCTTTCTATATCTCAAAATAGATTGGCTTAAGACATACCTAATCTTGTAGACCTCATAAATATAATTGTTGCTAATCCATCTTATTACATCATAGTGATGGGATTTTCGACACAGGGAAATCACATCAGAAGATAAAATAATAGATAATCATACAAAGGAATCAAGACCTAGCCAATCTGACAGATAGTTTGGGGGGACAAAATTCAATCCATGACACTAATGGTCATGAGCATGTCCTCATGTATCTGATAGCCGCCTGAATGTCTTCTTTGGTGAAGTGTCTGTTCACATCCTTTGCAAATTTTTAATTGGGTTATTTGTCTTTTTATTGTTGAGTTTGTGTAGTGTCATGTAGATTTTAGAGTTTAAATGCTGGTCGGAATTGTCAAAGCCAAAATCTTTTACCATGTCTGTAGGTTGCCTTTTTAGTCTTTTGGTGAAGCCTTTGGATGAGCACACGTGTTTGATTTTTAGGCACTCCCAGTTATCTAGTCTCTCTTCTGGTGTTTGTGCGTTGTTAGTAATGTTTTCTGTACTGTTTATGCCATGTATTAGGGCTCCTAGCATTGTCCCTATTTGTTTTTTCCATGAACTTTATAATTTTAGATTTTATATTTAGGTTTTTGATCCATTTTGAGTTAGTTTTTGTGCATGGTGTGAGGTATGGGTCTTGTTTCATTTTTTTTTGCTCTGTTTCGGCTGCAGTTTGCTTGGTATATTTTTTCTATCCTTTGATCTTTAATATATTTATGTCTTTGTGTCTAAGGTGTGTCTCTTGTAGACAGCGTATTGATGGGTCTTTTTTTTTTAAAATCCATTCTGTCCTTCTCTGTCTTTTTATGGGTGCATTTAAGCAATTTACAGTCAGTGTAATTATCGGGAAGAGTGTGTTTATTGTCGTGGAGAGGTCTGGAGATGGTGGGGAAGGGTCTGGGGTCTGGGTGACAGGAAGGAGGAAAGATTAATAAGGCGGGAGAAGGCAGAGGCACAGGGGACTTACAGAGGAGAGCAACAATGTGGGCTGGTACTCTCATTCCTGGCATTCGTGGTTGCCGGGGTGGGACAATTGCAGCTGGTATTCACCAGAGAGGTAAGTGTTGTAGGAACATTCTCCTAGAGGAGTCTGAGCTCTTCCTTGAGGTACAGCCAGTAAATGTGGTCTTACTTAGCCCTGGATGTATCTGCACTGTACTTTTTTCTCCTACTGGGGGTTTTGTGCAGGTGCCTTTCCGTGTACAGGATTGTTGGTTTTATTCCTAGATGACCATACTGAGACATGCCTCTTGGCCAGGAAAGTCCACTCTGTATCTCTATTTCATTCCTGATATCTGTCTGTTTCTCCATCTCAGTGACTTCTGAACTAATACTTTATCCCTTCATTTAAGGTTCAGGGTTCCGGGATTGACATCCGTATCTGTTTTACTCAGTGATTTGTATCTCTATTGCATTGGGATATCTTAGCACTTCTGACTAGTCTGCCATCTTGGCTCTACTTCAAAAGCTGTGGGTTTTGAGCGGGACTCAGAACAAGAGAAGGCTCTGAAACAGGTTCAGGCTGCCATGCAAGCCATCCTGCCCCTTAGATCACATGGTCTGGCTGATCCAGTGGGAATTCACATGTTAGTGGCAGGTAGAGTTACATTTTGTAGTTTTTCAGGCCTCTATTGGTGAATCACAGTGCAGACCCTTAGGATTTTGTGGCAAATCCCCACCATCCTCTGCAGGTAACTATTCTCCCTTTTAGAAATAGATTTTAGCTTGTTACAGTGCCTTAGTACAGCCTGAATGCCTAACCATGGGCCACCAAGTCACCACGCTGTCTATCATCAATTGGGTGCTGTCTGAACCACGAACTGCCTATCATGAACTGGGTATTGTCTGATCCATGAAGTGATAATGTCAGATGTGTACAGGAGCACTCCATCATGAAATGGAAGTGGTATACATGAGATTGGGCTCTAGCAGGACCTGAAGGCACAAGTAAGTTGCATGCGGAAGTGTCTTAAATGCCCATAGTCTCCATTCCTGTCATGGTACCTTCCTTCCCTTCCCCCCCAGTCTGCAAGAATGGACTGATGGGGAGTTCATTATGATCAGTTGACTGAAGAAGAGAATACTTGTGCCTGGTTTACAGATAGTTCCACATGCTATGCAAGCACCACTCAAATATGTCCAGTGGCAGCACTGGAGCCCCTATTTGGGACCTCCCTGAAGGAGAGTGTTGAAGGGAAATTCTTCCAATGGAGAGAACTTGGAGTAATGCACCTGGTTGTTCACTTTGCTGTGAAGGAGATGTGGCCAGATGTAAGATTATATACTGATTTCATGGGCGATGGCCAAAGATTAGCTGAATGGTCAGGGACTTGGAAAGAACATGTTTGGAAAATTAGTGACAAACAGGTATAGAGAAGAGAGATTTGGATAGACCTCTCTGAAAGGGCCAAAGAACTGAAAATATTTGTATCTTATGTGAATGATCACCAAAGGATCACCTCGCAGAGGATGACTTTAACAATCAATTGGATTGGATCATGCCTTCCATGGAAACCAATTGTCTACTTTCCTCGGCCACTCCTGTCATTGCCCATAAGCTATTGAACAATGTGGCTATGGTGGCGGGGATGGAGGTTATGCATGGCCTCAGTAACATGTATATCCACTCACCAAGACTAACTTGGCTACAGCCACTGCTGAGCCCCCAATCTACCAGCAGGAGAAACCAACTCTGAGTCCCTGATAAGGCACTATTTCTTGAGGCAATGAGCCCACAACCTGGTAGCATGTTGATTATATTAGACCTCTTCCATCTTGAAAAGAGCAGCATTTTTTTCTTATTGGGACAGACACTTACTCCAGATACAGAATTGCCTTCTCTGCATGCAATACTTCTGCCAAAACTACTGTGTGTGGACTCACAGAATGTCTTTTCCACAATCATGGTATCCCATTCAGCATTGCTTTGGGTCAAGGGATTCATTTTCACAGCAAATGAAGTGTGGCAGTTGGCCCATGCTCTTGGAATTCACTGGTCTTACCATGTTGCCTATTATCCTGAAGCAGCTGGCTTCATAGAAAGATACAAAAGCCTCTTAGAGACAGAATTATGTTGCCAGCTAGTTGGTAATACTTTTCAGGGTTGTGCCATTGTTCTCTAGGGAGCTGTATCTGCTCTAAACCAGTGTTCAATACATGGTGTTCTTTCTCCCATAACCAAGATTCGCAAGTCCAGGAATGCAGAGGTGGAAGTGGAAGTGGCACCACTCACTATTACCCTAAGTGACCCACTCACAAGATATTTGCTTCTTGTCCCAGTGACTCTATGCACTACAGGTCCAGCGATCTTCATCCCAAAGGTAGGAATGCTCCTGGCAGGAGATACAAAACTGATTCCGTTTAACTGGAAGAATGCCACCTGGCTACTTTGGGTTTCTCGTGCCTTTGGATCAACAAGCAGAGAAGGGAGATACTATTTTGGGTGTTATGAATGATCCTGATATCCAGGTTGAAATGCATAAATATTACACAATGGTGGCAAAAAAGAATATGTCTCTAATACAGGAGATCACTAAGGGTATCTCTTAGTGTTAACATGTACTGTGATTAAAGGCAATGGAGAACTACAGCCACCCAATTCTGACATGACTAATAATGGTCCAGACTGTTCAGGAATGAAGGTGTGGCTCACCCCTCTAGGCATTTGGAAGTTATTGAACAACATCATTAATATCACATGTAAGTAAAAATTTGCTGAAAATAATTCAAAAACAGCTACAGCAGTACATCCACAGGTATGTGCCAGAAATTCAAACCAGATTCAGAAGAGGATGCAGAACAAGGAATATCATTGTTGATATCAGATGGATCCTGGGTGAAAGCAGAGAACACCAGAAAGATGTTTACCTGTGTTTTATTGACTATGCAAAGGCATTCGACTGTGAGGATCATAACAAATTATGAATAATATTGAGAATTCCAGAACACTTAATCACACTCATTCTGAACCTGTATGTAGATCAAGAGGCAGTTGTGCAAACAGAACGAGGGTATACTACTCACTTAAAGTTAGTAAAGTTGTGCGTCAGGGTTGTATCCTTTCACCATACTTAATCTGTATGCTGAGTAAAGAATTCCAGGAACTGCACTATGTGAAGAAGAACATGGCATCAGGCTAGGAGGAAGACTCCTTAACAACCTTTGATATGCAGATGACACAACCTTCCTTGCTGAAAATGAAGAGGACTTGAAGCACTTAGTGATTTAAATCAAAGACTATAGCCTCAAGTATGCATTACACTTCAACATAAAGAAAACAAAAATCCTCACAACTGTACCAGCAAGCACCATTATGATAAATGTAAAATATGAAGTTGTCAAGCACTTCAGTCTACTTGGATTCACAATCATTGCCCGTAGAAGTAGCAGTCAACGAATCAAAGGACGCATTTATTGGGTAAATTTGCTGCAAGAGACCTCTTTAAAGTGTTAAAATGCAAAGTTGTGACCTTGAAGACTAATACACACCTGCCCCAAGCCATGGTGTTTTCAATCGCCTCATATGCATGTGAAAGTTAGGTGATGAATAAGGAAGACTGAAGTAGAATAGTCACCTTTGAATTTTGGCGTTGCTGAAGAATATTGAATATACTATGAACTGCCAAGTGAATGAACAAATCTGTCTTGGAGGAAATATACCTAGAGTTCTCCTTAGAAGCAAGGATGGCGAGACTTTGTCTTACACACTTGAGACAATTACCAGGAGGGACCGATCCCTGGAGAAGGCCATTATGTTTGGTAAAGTAGATGGTCGCGAAAAGAGGTACACCCTTGATGATATTGACATGGCGGTTACAACAATGGGCTTAAGCATAACAACGATTGTGAAGATGGCTCAGGACCAGAAAGTGCTTTGTTCTTTTGTGCAGAGATTCGCTAACGTAAGTTGGAATCGACTTGATGGCACCTAACAACAACCACGCAATGTGCAAAGCATTGTTTTTAGGTATATAGTGGTGAAAGAAATGTACATCATGCCTGTCCGTGTGTGCTTACAATTTAATGGAATAGCATCAACCTCATTAGAAGTGTTCAGAAGAAAAATTTACATAATAACTGTAGATATTAGCATACCTGACAAAAACCCAATCTTGTTGAAGCCAGGTGGATTCCTACTCATAGTGACCCCATAGAGCAGAATAGAACTGCCTGTATAGAGTTTCCAGTAAACGGATAGTGGATTCAGACTACTGACATTTTGGTTAGCAGCCTGAGCTCTTAACCACTACACCCCCCAGTCTCCAAGGATAGCATGCCTATTGCCCTTTGCTGTGGATTTGGTTACAATTCATAGTGGCCCTATAGGACAGAGAAGAACTGCCCCGTAGAGTTTCCAGGGATCACCTGGAGTATTTGAACTGCCAACATTTTCGTTAGCAGCCATAGCATTTAACCGCTATGGCACCAGTGTTTCTAAAAGTTAGCGTAGTGCCTGCTGATACATGTAAAATTATCTCTGAATTTAAAGTAAGCTTAATTAAGTTCTGGTTTTTCCTAATTATTATTTCCTTTCTTTAAGAAAATGGAATGTTCTTAGAGTATATATACATCAAAAAAAAAAAAAAGAAAAAACCAAACCCATTGCCATAGAGTCAATTCTAACTCAAAGCAACCCTGTAGGACAGAGTAGAACTGCCCCACAGAGTTTCCAAGGAGCGCCTGGTGGATTTAAGCTGCCAGCTTTTGGGTTAGCAGCCGTAGCACCTAAGCATTGTGTAACCAGGGTTTCCAGATATACATATAAGTACACATATATGTATTTGCTTCCCCTGCACCTTTATTTATTTATTTTTTTTACTGTGCGTTAGGAGGGTTAACAGAACAAATTAGCTTCCCATTTGATAGTTTGTACATAAGTGTTCCATGACGTTGATTTCATTCCACACAACGTGTCAACCCCCTCCCCATTTCTGTCCATGCTTTCCCATTTCTTTTTGTTGTGATGTTCAACCCTTCCTTCCTTTTCATCTTTGCATTTGATCTCCTATAGATTGTTCTAAGAAGCACTTTCCTCTTGGGTGTTATTGTTTACATTATAGGCCTATCTATGATTTGGCTGATAGGTGGTCTCTGGGAATGGTTTCAATTCTAGTTCAGAAGGGTATCTGTCTCAGGAACACAGTCTCTGGGATTCCTCCAGTCTCTGTTGGACCTGTAATCTGGTCTTTTTTGTGTATGTGCTTTTTTACAATTTTTCCCCACTTCTTTCAGGAACCCTGTGTTATAATCCCTGTCAAAACAGTAGGTAGTGGTAGCCGGGCACCATCTTGTTGTTCTAGTCTCAGGGTCATATAGGTTGTGGTTCATGTGGTCCCTTAGTCTTTTAGATTAATTGCTCTCTTGAGTCTTTGGTCTTTGGTTTTCTTCACTCTCCTTCTCTCAGGACAGTAATAGACCAATGGTTGTATCTAAGCTGGCCACTCACAAGCTTTTAAGACCTCAAAAGCTTCTCACCAAAGCAGGATGCAGAACTTTGTCTTTAAGAGCTATACTATGCCAATTGATGTAGATGTCCCCTGAGCCTATATTCCTTCACCTTAAGCCTAGGAACTTCATCTCACAACATGTTTGGTTATGTCTAAGAAATTGCCCTGACTGTGGCCCTTGTGTGTTCTACAGTTATATATGTACAAATATCCACCACCAAACCTAAATCTGCAGGCAGGTGTGTTCCCTTATATCCTCCCATACCTTTTGACATAGTTATCTACCTAAGTATCAATTTGTAAATTAGTGTTTGTTAATAATATTGCTGCAGGATTCTCTATGCTGTAGTAATCACCAATTACTGTTGTTGCCTTCTGTACTTGCGTTCCTCTCAGTGTCCTCCTATGCCTTAGTCATATTTTTCTGACTTCCTCCATACTGTGTATTGCCTTTTTCTTCACCAATACTAATACATGGCATCTATCTGTCTGGTAATTTTCCCTCCCTGTCTGTCCCATTCCTGGTAACCATCAAAGAATTTTTGTTTTTCTTCTGTGTAAACCTTTTCTTGTTTTTTTACAATAGTGGTCTCATAGGATATTTGTCCTTTTGTGATTGACTTATTTCACTTAGCATTAAACAAAAAAAAAATTAAAACAAATGAACATTGCTGTCAAGTTGATTCTGACTCATAGCGACCCTATAATGCTCTCCAAATTCAACCATGTTGTCAGATGTTTTGTAGATTTGTCATTTTTCTTTATTGCTTTGTAGTATTCCATTGTTGTGTATAGACCAGAGTTTGTTAATTCATTCATCTGTTGATGGATGCTTATTTGTTTCCATTTTTTACTATTGTGAATAAAGTTGCAGTGAACATGGGTATGTATATATCTATTCCTGTAATGGCTCTTATTTCTCTTGGGTATATTCCTAGGAGTGGGATTGCTGGATCATATGGTATTTCTTTTTTCCAGCTTCTTGAGGAAGCACCAAAATTTTTCCATAGTGGTTATACCATTTTATATACCCACCAGCAGTGTATAAGATTTCCAATATCCCCACAATCTCTTCAATGTTTGTTATTTTCTGTTTTTTGATTAGTGTCAGTAGTTTTGAAGTGACATAGTATCTCATTGTAGTTTTGATTTGCATCTCTCTGTAGGGTTGCTATGAGTTGGAATCGACTCCAAGGCAACAGGCTTGGTTATTTTTTTTTTTAATGGCTAATGATGGGGAGCATTTCTTCATGTGCTTGTAAGCAGCCTGAATGCATTCTTTGGTGAAGTGTCTGTTCATATTCTTTCCCCATTTTTTTTTTATTAACTTTTATTAAGCTTCAAGTGAACGTTTACAAATCTAATCAGTCTGTCACATATAAGTTTACATACATCTCACTCCCTACTCCCACTTGCTCTCCCCTTCTTGAGTCAGCCCTTTCAGTCTCTCCTTTCGTGACAATTTTGCCTGCTTCTCTCTCTCTCTATCCTCCCATCCCCCCTCCAGACAATAGTTGCCAACACAATCTCAAGTGTCCACCTGATATAATTAGCTCACTCTTCATCAGCGTCTCTCTCCCACCCGCTGACCAGTCCCTTTCATGTCTGATGAGTTGTCTTTGGGGATGGTTCCTGTCCTGTGCCAACAGAAGGTCTGGGGAGCATGGCCGCCGGGATTCCTCTAGTCTCAGTCAGACCATTAAGTTTGGTCTTTTTATGAGAATTTGGGGTCTGTATCCCACTGATCTCCTGCTCCCTCAGGGGTCCTCTGCTGTGCTCCCTGTCAGGGCAGTCATCGATTGTGGCCGGGCACCAACTAGTTCTCCTGGTCTCAGGATGATGTAGGTCTCTGGTTCATGTGGCCCTTTCTGTCTCTTGGGCTCTTAGTTGTCGTGTGACCTTGGTGTTCTTCATTTTCCTTTGCTCCAGGTGGGTTGAGGCCAATTGATGCATCTTAGATGGCCGCTTGTTAGCATTTAAGACCCCAGACGCCACATTTCAAAGTGGGATGCAGAATGACTTCATAACAGAATTATTTTGCCAATTGACTTAGAAGTCCCCGCAAACCATGTTCCCCAGACCCCCGCACTTGCTCCGCTGACCTTTGAAGCATTCATTTTTTCCCGGAAACTTCTTTGCTTTTGGTCCCTTCCAATTGAGCTGACCTTCCATGTATTGAGTGTTGTCTTTCCCTTCACCTAAAGCATTTCTTATCTACTGATTAATCAATAAAAAAACCCTCTACCACCCTCCCTCCCTCCCCCCCCCTCGTAACCACAAAAGTATGTGTTCTTCTCAGGTTTACTATTACTCAAGATCTTATAATAGTGGTCTTATACAATATTTGTCCTTTTGCCTCTGACTCATTTCGCTCAGCATAATGCCTTCCAGGTTCCTCCATGTTATGAAATGTTTCAGAGATTCGTCACTGTTCTTTATCAATGCATAGTATTCCATTGTGTGAATATACCACAATTTATTTACCCATTCATCCGTTGATGGACACCTTGGTTGCTTCCAACTTTTTGCTATTGTAAACAGAGCTGCAATAAACATGGGTGTGCATATATCTGTTTGTATGTAGGCTCTTGTATCTCTAGGGTATATTCCGAGGAGTGGGATTTCTGGGTTGTATGGTAGTTCTATTTCTAACTGTTAGAAGATAACGCCAGATAGATTTCCAAAGTGGTTGTACCATTTTACATTCCCACCAGCAGTGTATAAGAGTTCCAATCTCTCCACAGCCTCTCCAACATTTATTATTTTGTGCTTTTTGGATTAATGCCAGCCTTGCTGGTGTGAGATGGAATCTCATCGTAGTTTTAATTTCCATTTCTCTAATGGCTAATAATTGTGAGCATTTTCTAATGTATCTGTTGGCTGCCTGAATATCTTCTTTAGTGAAATGTGTGTTCATATCCTTTGCCCACTTTTTGATTGGGTTGTTTGTCTTTTTGTGGTTGAGTTTTGACAGAATCATGTAGATTTTAGAGATCAGGTGCTGGTCGGAGATGTCATAGCTGAAAATTCTTTCCCAGTCTGTAGGTGGTCTTTTTACTCTTTTGGTGAAGTCTTTAGATGAGCATAGGTGTTTGATTTTTAGAAGATCCCGGTTATCGGGTTTCTCTTCATCATTTTTGGTAATGTTTTGTATTCTGTTTGTGCCTTGTATTAGGGCTCCTAGGGTTGTCCTTATTTTTTCTTCCATGATCTTTATCGTTTTAGTCTTTATGTTTAGGTCTTTGATCCACTTGGAGTTAGTTTTTGTGCATGGTGTAAGGTATGGGTCCTGTTTCATTTTTTTGCAAATGAATATCCAGTTATGCCAGCACCATTTGTTAAAAAGGCTTTCTTTTCCCCAATTAATTGACACTGGTCCTTTGTCAAATATCAGCTGCTCATACGTGGATGGATCTATGTCTGGGTTCTCAATTCTGTTCCATTGGTCTATGTGCCTGTTCTTGTACCAGTACCAGGCTGTTTTGACTACCGTGGCTGTAGAATAGCTTCTGAAATCAGGTAAAGTGAGGCCTCCCACTTTCTTCTTCTTTTTCAGTAGTGCTTTGCTTATCCGGGGCTTCTTTCCCTTCCATGTGAAGTTGGTGATTTGTTTCTCTATCACCTTAAAAAATGACATGGGAATTTGAATCGGAAGTGCATTGTATGTATAGATGGTTTTGGTAGAATAGACATTTTTACTATGTTAAGTCTTCCTATCCATGAGCAAGGTATGTTTTTCCACTTAAGTATGTCCTTTTTAATTTCTTTTAGTAGAGCTTTGTAGTTTTCTTTGTATAGGTCTTTACATCCTTGGTAAGATTTATTCCTAAGTATCTTATCTTCTTGGGGGCTACTGTGAATGGTATTGATTTGGTTATTTCCTCTTCGGTGTTCTTTTTGTTGACGAATCCAAGTGATTTTTGTATGTTTATTTTATAACCTGAGACTCTGCCAAACTCTTCTATTAGTTTCAGTAGTTTTCTGGAGGATTCCTTAGGGTTTTCTGTGTATATAATCATGTCATCTGCAAATAGTGATAACTTTACTTCTTCCTTGCCAATCCGGATACCTTTTATTTCTTTGTCTAGCCTAATTGTCCTGGCTAGGACTTCTAGCACGATGTTGAATAAGAGCAGTGATAAAGGGCATCCTTGTCTGGTTCCCGTTCTGAAGGGAAATGCTTTCAGGTTCTCTCCATTTAGAGTGATATTGGCTGTTGGCTTTGCATAAAAATGATGTTGAATAAGAGCGGTGATAAAGGACATCCTTGTCTGGTTCCCGTTCTGAAGGGAAATGCTTTCAGGTTCTCTCCATTTAGAGTGATATTGGCTGTTGGCTTTGCATAGATGCCCTTTATTATGTTGGGGAATTTTCCTTCAACTGCTATTTTGGTAAGAGTTTTTCTCATAAATTGGTGTTGGACTTTGTCAAATGCCTTTTCTGCATCAATTGATAAGATCATGTGGTTTTTGTCTTTTGTTTTATTTATGTGATGGATTACATTAATGGTTTTTCTGATATTAAACCAGCCTTGCATACCTGGTATAAATCCCACTTGATCAGGGTGAATTATTTTTTTGATGTGTTGTTGGATTCTATTGGCTAGAATTTTGTTGAGGATTTTTGCATCGATGTTCATGAGGGATATAGGTCTATAATTTTCTTTTTTTGTAATGTCTTTACCTGGTTTTGGTATCAGGGAGATGGTGGCTTCATAGAATGAGTTGGGTAGTATTCCGTCATTTTCTATGCTTTGAAATACTTTCAGAAGTAGTGGTGTTAACTCTTCTCTGAAAGTTTGGTAGAACTCTGCAGTGAAGCTGTCCGGGCCCGGGCTTTTTTTTCTTGGGAGTTTTTTGATTACTGTTTCAATCTCTTTTTTTGTTATGGGTCTATTTAGTTGTTCTACTTCTGAATGTGTTAGTTTAGGTAGGTAGTGTTTTTCCAGGAATTCATCCATTTCTTCTAGGTTTTCAAATTTGTTAGAGTACAATTTTTCATAATAATCTGAAATGATTCTTTTAATTTCATTTGGTTCTGTTGTGATGTGGTCCTTCTCGTTTCTTATTCGGGTTGTTTCCTTTCCTGTATTTCTTTAGTCAGTCTAGCCAATGGTTTACCAATTTTGTTAATTTTTTCAAAGAACCAGCTTTTGGTTTTGTTAATTCTTTCAATTGTTTTTCTGTTCTCTAATTCATTTAGTTCAGCTCTAATTTTTATTATTTGTTTTCTTCTGCTGCCTGATGGATTCTTTTGTTGCTCACTTTCTATTTGTTCAAGTTGTAGGGACAGTTCTCTGATTTTGGCTCTTTCTTCTTTTTGTATGTGTGCATTTATCGATATAAACTGGCCTCTGAGCACTGCTTTTGCTGTGTCCCAGAAGATTTGATAGGACGTATTTTCATTCTCGTTGCTTTCTAAGAATTTCCTTATTCCCTCCATGATGTCTTCTATAACCCAGTCTTTTTTCAGGAGGGTATTTTTCAGTTTCCAAGTATTTGATTTCTTTTCCCTAGTTTTTCTGTTATTGATCTCTAGTTTTATTGCCTTGTGGTCCGAGAAGATGCTTTGTAATATTTCGATGTTTTGGACTCTGCAAGGGTTTGTTTTATGACCTAATATGTGGTCTATTCTAGAGAATGTTCCATGTGCGCTAGAAAAAAAAGTATATTTTGCAGCAGTTGGGTGGACAGTTCTGTATAAGTCAATGAGGTCCAGTTGGTTGATTGTTGTAATTAGATCTTCCGTGTCTCTATTGAGCTTCTTAGTGGATGTCCTGTCCTTCTCCGAAAGTGGTGTGTTGAAGTCTCCTACTATAATTGTGGAGGTATCTATCTCACTTTTCAATTCTGTTAAAATTTGATTTATGTATCTTGCAGCCCTGTCATTGGGTGCATAAATATTTAATATGGTTATGTCTTCCTGATCAATTGTCCCTTTTATCATTATATAGTGTCCTTCTTTATCCTTTGTGGTGGACTTAAGTCTAAAGTCTATTTTGTCAGAAATTAATATTGCTACTCCTCTTCTTTTTTGCTTATTGTTTGCTTGATATATTTTTTTCCATCCTTTGAGTTTTAGTTTGTTTGTGTCTCTAAGTCTAAGGTGTGTCTCTTGTAGGTAGCATATAGATGGATCGTGTTTCTTTATCCAGTCTGTGACTCTCTGTCTCTTTATTGGTGCATTTAGTCCATTTACATTCAGGGTAATTATAGATAAATAAGTTTTTAGTGCTGTCATTTTGATGCCTTTTTATGTGTGTTGTTGACAATTTCATTTTTCCACATACTTTTTTGTGCTGAGGAGTTTTTCTTAGTAAATTGTGAGATCCTCATTTTCATAGTGTTTGACTTTATGTTTGTTGAGTCGTTACGTTTTTCTTGGCTTTTATCTTGAGTTATAGAGTTGTTATACCTTTTTGTGGTTACCTTATTATTTACCCCTATTTTTCTAAGTAAAAACCTAACTTCTATTGTTCTATATTGCCCTGTATCACTCTCCATCTGGCAGTTCAATGCCTCCTGTATTTAGTCCCTCTTTTTGATTATTGTGATCTTTTACCTATTGACTTCCATGATTCCCTGTTAGGTGTATTTTTTTTTTAATTAATCTTAATTTGTTTGTTTTTGTGATTTCCCTATTTGAGTTGATATCAGGACGTTCTGTTTTGTGACCTTGTGTTGTGCTGGTATCTGATATTATTGGTTCTCTGACCAAACAATATCCTTTAGTATTTCTTGTAGCTTTGGTCTGGTTTTTGCAAATTCTCTAAACTTGTGTTTATCTGTAAATATCTTAATTTCGCCTTCATATTTCAGAGAGAGTTTTGCTGGATATATAATCCTTGGCTGGTAGTTTTTCTCCTTCAGTGTTCTGTATATTTCATCCCATTCCCTTCTTGCCTGCATGGTTTCTGCTGAGTAGTCTGAACTTATTCTTATTGATTCTCCCTTGAAGGAAACCTTTCTTTTCTCCCTGGCTGCTTTTAAAATTTTCTGTTTATCCTTGGTTTTGGCGAGTTTGATGATAATATGTCTTGGTGTTTTTCTTTTTGGATCAATCTTAAATGGGGTTTGATGAGCATCTTGGATAGATATCCTTTCGTCTTTCATGATGTCAGGGAAGTTTTCTGTCAGGAGTTCTTCAACTATTTTCTCTGTGTTTTCTGTCCTCCCTCCCTGTTCTGGGACTCCAATCACCTGCAAGTTATCCTTCTTGATAGAGTCCCACATGATTCTTAGGGTTTCTTCATTTTATTTAATTCTTTTATCTGATTTTTTTTCAGCTATGTTGGTGTTGATTCCCTGTTCCTCCAGATGTCCCCGTCTGCATTTTAATCGCTCAAGTCTGCTCCTCTGACTTCCTATTGCGTTGTCTAATTCTGCAATTTTATTGTTAATCTTTTGGATTTCTACATGCTGTCTCTCTATGGATTCTTGCAACTTATTAATTTTTCCACTATGTTCTTGAATAATCTTTTTGAGTTCTTCAACAGTTTTATCAGTGTGTTCCTTGGCTTTTTCTGCAGTTTGCCTTATTTCATTTGTGATGTCTTGAAGCATTCTGTAAATTAGTTTTTTATATTCTGTATCTGATAATTCCAGGATTGTGTCTTCATTTGGGAAAGATTTTGATTCTTTTGTTTGGGGGGTTGTAGAAGCTGTCATGGTCTGCTTCTTTAAGTAGTTTGATATGGATTGTTTTCTCCGAGCCATCACTGGGAAACTAGTTTTTCCAGAAAATCCACTAAAAAAACAATGCAGTCAGATCCCTATCAGAGTTCTCCCTCTGGCTTAGGCTATTCGGATGTTAATGAAGCCGCCTGGAGAGGGTGGGGGAGGGAACAGAGAGATAGGAGAGTAGCACCTCATAATATAGCCAGAGTTGCTTGTCTTGCTTAGAATGACTATTATATCTGAGATTCCCACGGGGCGCGTCGCCTATGTGTGCTGGCTGTGTGGAGATTACCCCCGGGGGGTCTGGCCCGCTGGAGTCAATGTCAGATCCTCCGCTTCCAGCCCCACGCCCAAAATCAAGGCTCCCCTACTGGGACGGTGCACTCTCGACTCCAAAATCAGTCGCTGCCTCCTGGGGACTTCTCGTCCCTCCAGCCGCGTGGCCGTGCAGCACCCGAGAGCTAGTTGGGCCTCCTCCCGGGGTTAGTTCAGATGGGTGGAGCAGCTCCCCGTGCTTGTGCCGTGACCGAGTGTCCCGGCTGGGACGCTGTTCTCCCCGCTCCAATTCCAGTAGCTGCCTCCCGGGGACTTCTCCTACCAGCTGCGTCCCACGCCACCCGCGCAACCCGGCTGGTCCCCTTCCCAGGGTTAGTTCAGGGGGGTGGAGCAACTCTCTGTGCTTATGCCGTACCTGCGTCCAGTCCAAATCCCTGCGGGAAGGTTCCCCGGCTCGGACGCTGCTCTTCCTGCTCCGAGACCAGTCACTGCCTCCCGGGGACTTCTCCTACCGGCTGCATCCCACGCCACCTGCGGAACCGGCTGGTCTCCCTCCTGGGGTTAGTTCAGGGGGGTGGAGCAGCTCTCTGTGCTTGTGCGGTACCTGACTGGTACGCTGGCTCCAGGCTCTGGAAACAATCGCTGCTTCCCCGTATTAGTTTGTTCTCTGTCTCTAAATCTGTGTTTGTTGTTCAGGGTTCGTAGATTGTTATGTATGTGATCGATTCACTTGTTTTTCCGTGTCTTTGTTGTAAGAGGGATCCGAGGTAGCGTCTGCCTAGTCCGCCATCTTGGCTCCGCCCCTCTTTCCCCATTTTTTAATTACATTGTTTGTCTTTCTGCTATGAGTTGCTGAAGTTTTCTATAAATTTTAGAGATTAGACCCTTATCAGATATGTGATAGGCAAAACTTACTTCTCCAGTCTGTAGTTACTCTTTTTAATCTTTTGAAGAAGTCTTTCAATAAGCTTGAGTGTTCAATTTTTAGGACATCTCATTTATCTAGTTCATCTTCTGCTCTTTGTGCATTTTTAGTTATGTTTTGCATTTTATCTATGCCATATATTAGGCTTCCTAGCATTATCCCTATTGTTTCTTCCTTGATCTTTATAGTTTTAGGCATTATAGTTAGGGTTTTGATACATTTCGAGTTAGTTTTTGTGTATGGTGTGAGGTATGGGTATAGTTTTATTTTTTTTACAAATGGACACCCAGTTTTGCCAGCACCATTTGTCAAAGAGATTGTCTTTTCCCCATTAATGGACTTTGACCCTTTGTCAAAGATCAGCTGTTCATAGGTGGAATGATTTATACCTGGGTCTTAAATTCTTTTTCATTTGTATGTTGTTGTACCAGTACCAGGCTTTCTTGACTACCGTGACTATATAGTAGCTTCTGAGATCACATAGTGTGAGGCTTCTTACTTAGTCCTTCTTCAAAAATGCTTTATTTCTCTGGAGTGTCTTCCCTTTTCTTATAAAATCAGTCATTAGCTTTTGTATCTCATTAAAAAATGCTGTTGGAATTTGATTGGGATTGCATTAGAGCTGTACTTCATTTACGGGAGTATTGTCATTTTCACAATGTTGTGTCTTCCTGTCCATGAGCATAGTACGTTTTTCCATTTTTGTTTGCGCCTTGGTTTCTTGGAGTAGTATTTTGTAGATTTCTTTGTGTAGGTCTTTTATATCCTGGTTAGATTTATTCCTAAGTATTTTATCTTTTATGGGCTATAGTTAATTTTGGAAAGCCTGGTGGTGTAGTGGTTAATAGCTACAACTCCTAACCAAAAGATCAGCAGTTCGAATCCACCAGGCACCCCTTGGGAACACTATGGGGCAGTTCTACTCTGTCCTTTATGGTTGCTATGAGTCAGAATTGACTCGACAGCAATGGGTTATTATAGTTAATGGTATTGTTTTTCTAACACCCTTTATGAATTTCTGTTTGTTGGTATGGAAGTATCAGTGCAATTTTTGTATATTGATCTTGCTCTGTTAGAAGGAATGCCTTCTGGTCAAGATACAGGTTCCTCATGAGCACAATTAAGTGTTCTGGATTTCCCATTCTTTGCAAGTTACCATTAATTTGTTATGATCCACACAGTCAAATATCTTTGCATAGTCAATAAAACACAGGTAAACATTTTTCTGGTAGTCTCTGCTTTCAACCAGGATCCATCTGACATCAGGAATGATATCCCTTGTTCCATGTCCTCTTCTGAATGTGGTTTGAAAATCGGGTATTTTCCTGTCAATGCACTGCTATAGCTGTTTTTGAATGACCTTCAGCAAAATTTTACCTGTGTGTTGTGTTAATGATACTGTTCTAAAGTTTCAACACTCTGTTGAATCACGTTTCTTTGAAATGGGTGAAAATATGAATCTCTTCTAGCCTGTTTTCCAGGTAGCTGTCTTTCAAATTTCTTGACATGGACTTGTGAGCACCTCCAGTGCTGCATGTGTTTTTTGAAACATCTCAAATGGTAGTCCATCAATTTCGGAAGCCTTGTTTTTTGCCAATGCCTTCAGCCCTGCTTGGGCCTCTTCCTTAATTACCGTTGGTTCTTGATCATATGCTATGTCTTGAAATGGTTAAACATTGACCAATCCTTTTTTGTATCGTGACTTTGTGTATTCCTTCTACCTTCTTTTGATGTTTCCTGCCTTATTTAATATTTTCCCTGTGGAATCCTTCAGTATTCAACTCAAGGCTTTAATTTTTTTCTTCAGTTCCTTCAACTTGAGAAATGCCTAGGTGTTCTCTCAAATTTGGTTTCTATATGCAGGTCTTTGCACGTTTCATTATAATATTTTACCTCATCTTCTCGAGCCACTACTTGAAATCCTTTGCTCAGCTCTTTTATGTCATAATTTCTTCCTTTTGCTTCAGCTACTGTACTTTCAGAAGCAAACTTCAGAGTCCCTTTTGACATTCCTTTGGTATTTCTTTCTTTCTTGTCTTTTTAATGACCTGTTACTTTCTTCATGTATAATGTCCTTGATGTCATCCCACAACTTGTCTGGTCCTCAGTCACTAGTATTCAATACAGCAAATCTATTCTTGAGATGGTCCCTAAATTCAGGTGGGTTAAGCTCATGGTCATAATTTGAATATTGTAGAGTTGTTCTAATTTTCTTCAATTTGAATTTGCATATGAGCAATTGATGGTCTCTTCCACAGTTGGCTCTTGATATGAGCTTTTCTATTCTCTCTTCTCACAGTGTAGTTGGTTTGATTTCTGTGCTTTCCATCTGGTGTGGTCCACATGTATAGTCACTGTTTTTGCTGTTAAATGGTATTTGGAATGAAGTAGTTGTTGGTCTTGCAAAATTCTATCATGTGATCTTTGGCTTTGTTTCTATCACCCAAGCCATATTTTCCAACTACTGATCCTTCTTTTTTTCCAACTTTAGCATTCCAATCACCAGTAACTATCAAATCATCTTGCTTACATATTTGATCAATTTCAGATGGAACAAGTTGTTAAATATCTTCAATTTGTTCATATTTGGCCTTCATGTTTGATATGTGACTTTGAACAACAATCATATTAACTGGTCTTCCTTGTAGGTGTATGGATATTATACAGATTTTATCACAATAGCAACAGACATCATAAAATAACCAATCTTAATGAGAAATATTTAAATCCTATAGAAATAAAAATATTACAATATACAAAAAGATTGTCAACCAAGTTAATAATGAGGGATTTGGGAAATGAATCTATGTGATACATTTTCATATACTTTGAACAGGAAAAATTAATACCACCATACAAAAAACCCACTGTTGTCCTGTGGATTCCAACTCCTAGTGATCCTATAAGACAGAGTAGAACCCCTCCATAGGGCTTCTAGAGAGCAGCTGGTGGATTAAAACTGCAACCTTTTCATTAGCAGCTGAACTATGAACCACTATGCCACCAGGGCTCCACCCACCATAGGGATGGCACCAAATCATTGTGCACTCTAGCTCTGGTTTGCTCGGTGTATGAACAGAGTGGTGATGGGATAAAACGAACAGAATGTGCTCTCTTGGATCACGACTGATCTAGCTACTATTGTCACCTGAACGCCAATCTATTTTATTTTGATTATATGTTCGGGGACCATGGATGGGACTGTAGACCCATGGATGGGACTGTAGACCCATGGGCCTACTATCAGCTAAACTTTTTCAGGAATCTATTACTTGATCTCTATATACCCCACTTTCACGCACTTTGTTTTCAAAGGGAAGCTATGCTTCTCACTCATCTGAACCTCATCATAATGCTGTGACCAAAGGCACAAAAGTTTTTAAGATGTCAGTACACGAGAAAAATTTAAATATTGTCTGCTGTGCTAGTTTTGGGTTTATCGTGTCTCAGCTCCAAATTCAGCTTTATGTTGTTTAATTTGGACCCTCAAAACATTTCTCTTTGCCAGCTTATTGAATGTTAAGCTTTATCAAGAGAAAGCACTGGAATGCCATATTCCTGCCAAGTTCCTTCCCCTCTTTATTATTGTTATTGAATGATTACTGTGATTATTGTTGGGTTTTAAGAATAAACATGAAACTTGTGATTAGTAAATTTGTATGACAATATCCTTTAATAAATATTGCATTTTACTTGGAAATTAATTCAGAAAACTCTTGATCTTACTGTCAGTCTCCAACATGGGCAGACTCAGCTTCCTGTATTCTTTTGAAGATTAAGGGCATAATCATTGATATCTGTCTCCAACCACTGTGATGCTTGCATATTCCTGTCTTTAAACAATAGATTTGAAATAAACAATACTAGCACAGAGATAGTAAAGGTGATGAACATTACCTTCATTCTGTGATTCTAGCTGACTATCTGAAGTTTTTATTTGCGTCAAAATTTTTTTGACTGCTGAGAAATTTGAAAGCTGCTGCGAGAATCCTGAGGAAACAACTGCCTGGAAAATATTGTAATTCATGGAATGTAATATATTGTGGGATTTTTATGACTTTCTGCCAAATGTACCTTCATGCTTAAGGCTTTTCCTAACTATATGTATGTTGCCTTATGTGAAAAAAAAAACTGTCAAAATTAAGATAGATAAAAGGAATCTTTAATCATCTATGAGTAGATATAGATTGATATATTTGGTATGTGGTCTAAGAATTACAAAGACAATCAATGTGGGCAGAGTCATTAACAAATGTGCACAAGTTACTTCTTGAAAGCAGAAATAGATAGGAATTTAGCATAGGTAGTATAGGTTGAGCTACATTATTGTCTCAGACTAATGTGCAGGCATAAGATATCCTCCCACTTAAAAACAAAAAAGAAACCAACATTAATGTAATGAAAAGTCATTAATGCATTATTTTTTCTCTTTTGTAATGTGATACTTATTTTTTTCTTTGTAATGGCATGATTCAAAATTTAATGAAAGAGATAATTTTAATAAAAGAAAATATTCATTTACCATTATCATTATAATTAATTTCATTTTCCTGTCCATTATTTTCATTTACTATTATTACTGAAAATATCTATGTTATATAGAAACCAAAGCCCAAACCTAACTAGTTGCCATAGAGTAGAATCCAACTCACTGAGGCAACAGCTATGCAGAGCACTCCACAGAGTTTTCAAGGCTGTGATCTTTCAGAAACATTGCCAAATATTTCCTCCAAGGCACCGCTGGATGGTTTCAAACCACAAACCTCTTAGTACTCAAATGCTTAACTGTGCCATCCAGGGACCCCTAGCTTGTCATAGAAGAATTTTATAAAAATTTTCAGGTATCAAAAATGCTAAACATGACTTTATTCCACCCAAATGTTTAAAATTCTCTTATCTGGCAGAAGAAATCACGAAGAAATGTTTTTTTCTTCTCCGTGGTTTGTTCTGCATTCAAAGGCTCTGACTACTGATATTCAAACAGAAGTTTGGCGAACTTTTTTGCCATTTCAAATACTTTCTAATGCAAAGGTTGTAAAAATTGTTGCACGTACAAAACATGGCTCTTTTTTCTATCTGTAATTTACTTTTTCAATGGGGTTGAGGGAAGAATCTATACAAAAGATTTGTATAGATTTCTGGTTTTTGTATGCTAAGTATTCGAGGTATTAAATATGTGAATTGACAAGTTAAGGCCAAAACTGAAAGATCTTATTACATGGTCTTTTACATTGTAATCCAGAGGCACTGAAATAAATTTGTTGGTCCTCACCTATCATTCCCAATAACAGGAACTGCTCTCTCCTTTTATTTTGTGCCTTACTATCCAATTACAAAGCGTCATTCAATAAAGGGAGAATAATAACTCAAATATAGTCAAGGATGATGGGAAAAATACCTTAAGACTTTCTAAATAAAGACTTCACAGAATTGAACAATTTTAGGTAGGAAGCCAGTTGAAACTAATCAGGTCTTCTGAAAGAAAAAATTTCGTGAAGAAATACTTTATGATTCATGATGGACATATGCATTTCCTATGAATGCACATTATATATGTAGAAAATAATTCTGAAAATTCACAGTGAAAACATCAGGCTTCCTGATCTTTTCAAATCAATAAGTTCAGGCTCAAGTGAGTTTTAGTTTGTGTCCCAGTTATGAAATTATACATAGGACATCACCAAAGTAGAATTTTTTTCTGGATTTACAAAATGAAAATAATACCATGGTTATAATCCAACTAATGAATGGAACTGCCCATTTAAAGAGGAATATTGAGGAGGAATTCATCAAAAAACACACAGGATTATTCCTCCTTAGGGAAGAATGGATTAACTAACATCTTAACAATTAATCAAGGATAAATTTTCTGAGGAATGCAGAAAAGCCTCAGCTCTTGCAAAATGTGGGGGAAAATCTTTCCACAAGTTGAACCACAATGGTTGAATTAAATCTAATGCTCTCACTTATCATGCCTATTAGCCTTAGGCCTTAAAGAGGCCTACTCCTTCTTTTTCTTCTTTCCTGCCTTAAAAAACTTACGATAACCAAACAAGCAACATTTTAGGACAAGAAAAGTAACGATTCCCACACAAGCCAGTAGAAACCCAATCATATCTAAAGAATGGTACTGGTACCAGGTGAGGCTGAGGGTGGCTGGACGAAGATGCTTGGTTCCTTTGTGGAGCATGAAAAACTGGATACAGCAGATGGCTCGGTCCAGGGGCTTAAAAGGCTGATCATGACAAATGGCTGATAACCTAGTAGCATTCTCTTTATAGCTAAAGAAAAATCAAATAGGCAACAACTTAGAGAATAAATCAGAAAAGATAAATAAGTGAAATTTTCATGCAGGTGGTAAAAATGTGTGCCAAATTAGACTGGGAGAAAAAATATGTTATTTTCCTCTGAGATGATTTTAGAGATTTTAGTTTACAGGCTAGAATTTGCTAAATATGTATGATTTCAATGTGTAAAGAAATACAGAAGTTTGGGGAGGACATGTATTTTCAGGATAGAGATTTGAAAGAGCTAAGTTTAAAGCAAAAAATGGAAAAGAAAAGAAAAGCAAAAGACCATCATGTGAGAGTGGAGAGTTTGAATTATCCAGGAAGAAATTGTTAATGGACCAGGTGTACAAGATTAAAAATAACACCATTATGCAGAAATAGGAGGCAGGTCTATCATGAGGTCTAGGCACATGTCCAGGCAGGGCTGATCAGGAGTTAGTGCTTGCCAGGAATTAGTATTGACCTTATGTCAGTGTTTGAGCAGTTAAATGAGTGCAAGTGGGTTGTCTGGGTTTGAATCTTGATTCTGACACTCACTTGCTGCCTGTTTTGTACATTTTTTTTATTAACTTTTATTAAGCTTCAAGTGAACGTTTACAAATCCAATCAGTCTGTCACATATAAGTTTACATACATCTTACTCCATACTCCCACTTGCTCTCCCCCTATTCATTCAGCCCTTTCAGTCTCTCCATTCGTGACAATTTTGCCAGCTTCCCTCTCTCTCTATCCGCCCATCCCCCCTCCAGACAAGAGTTGCCAACACACTCTCAAGTGTCCACCAGATATAATTAGATCACTCTTCATCAGCATCTCTCTCCCACCCGCTGACCAGTCCCTTTCATGTCTGATGAGTTGTCTTTGGGGATGGTTCCTGTCCTGTGCCAACAGAAGGTCTGGGGAGCATGGCCTCCAGGATTCCTCTAGTCTCAGCCAGACCATTAAGTATGGTCTTTTTATGAGAATTTGGGGTCTGCATTCCACTGATCTCCTGTTCCCTCAGGAGTTCTCTGTAGTGCTCCCTGTCAGGGCAGTCATCGATTGTGGCCGGGCACCAACTAGTTCTTCTGGTCTCAGGATGATGTAGGTCTCCGGTTCATGTGGCCCTTTCTGTCTCTTGGGCTCTTAGTTATCATGTGACCTTGGTGTTCTTCATTTTCCTTTGCTCCAGGTGGGTTGAGACCAATTGATGCATCTTAGATGGCCGCTTGTTAGCATTTAAGACCCCAGACGCCACATTTCATAGTGGGATGAAGAATGTTTTCATAATAGAATTATTTTGCCAATTGACTTAGAAGTCCACTTAAAACATGTTCCCCAGACCCCCGCCCCTGCTCCGCTGACCTTTGAAGCTTTCATTTTATCCCGGAAACTTCTTTGCTTTTGGTCCAGTCAAATTGAGCTGACCTTCCATGTATTGAGTGTTGTCCTTCCCTTCACCCAAAGCAGTTCTTATCTACTGATTAATCAATAAAAAAACCCTCTCCCTCCCTCCCCCCTTCGTAACCACAAAAGTATGTGTTCTCCTCAGTTTTTACTATTTCTCAAGATCTTATAAGAGTGGTCTTATACAATATTTGTCCTTTTGCCTCTGACTCATTTCGTTCAGCATAATGCCTTCCAGGTTCCTCCATGTTGTGAAATGTTTCAGAGATTCGTCACTGTTCTTTATCGATGCGTAGTATTCCATTGTGTGAATATACCACAACTTATTTACCCATTCATCCGTTGATGGACACCTTGGTTGCTTCCAACTTTTTGCTATTGTAAGCAGAGCTGCAATAAACATGGGTGTGCATATATCTGTTTGTGTGAAGGCTCTTGTATCTCTAGGGTATATTCCAAGGAGTGGGATTTCTGGGTTGTGTGGTAGTTCTATTTCTAACTGTTTAAGATAATGCCAGATAGATTTCCAAAGTGGTTGTACCATTTTACATTCCCACCACCAGTGTATAAGAGTTCCAATCTCTCCGCAGCCTCTCCAGCATTTATTATTTTGTGTTTTTTGGATTAATGTCAGCCTTGTTGGTGTGAGATGGAATCTCATTGTAGTTTTAATTTGCATTTCTCTAATGACTAATGATGGAGAGCATTTTCTCATGTATCTGTTGGCTGCCTGAATATCTTCTTTAGTGAAATGTGTGTTCATATCCTTTGCCCACTTCTTGATTGGGTTGTTTCTCTTCTGGGGTTGAGTTTTGACAGCATCATGTAGATTTTAGAGATCAGGCGCTGGTCGGAGATGTCATAGCTGAAAATTCTTTCCCAGTCTGTAGGTAGTCTTTTTACTCTTTTGGTGAAGTCTTTAGATGAGCATAGGTGTCTGATTTTTAGGAGCTCCCAGTTATCGGGTTTCTCTTCATCATTTTTGGTAATGTTTTGTATTCTGTTTATGCCTTGTATTAGGGCTCCTAGGGTTGTCCCTATTTTTTCTTCCATGATCTTTATCGTTTTAGTCTTTATGTTTAGGTCTTTGATCCACTTGGAGTTAGTTTTTGTGCATGGTGTGAGGTATGGGTCCTGTTTCATTTTTCTGAATGAATGAATGAACTGCAAATGAATATCCAGTTATGCCAGCACCATTTGTTAAAAAGACTATCTTTTCCCCAATTAACTGACACTGGTCCTTTGTCCAATATCAGCTGCTCATACGTGGATGGATTTATATCTGGGTTCTCAATTCTGTTCCATTGTTCTATATGCCTGTTGTTGTACCAGTACCAGGCTGTTTTGACTACTGTGGCTGTAGAATAGCTTCTGAAATCAGGTAGAGTGAGGCCTCCCACTTTCTTCTTCTTTTTCAGTAATGCTTTGCTTATCCGGGGCTTCTTTCCCTTCCATATGAAATTGGTGATTTGTTTCTCTATCCCCTTAAAATATGACATTGGAATTTGGATCGGGAGTGCGTTATATGTATAGATGGCTTTTGGTAGAATAGACATTTTTACTATGTTAAGTCTTCCTATCCATGAGCAAGGTATGTTTTTCCACTTAAGTAGGTCCTTTTGAATTTCTTGTAGTAGAGCTTTGTAGTTTTCTTTGTATAGGTCTTTTACATCCTTGGTAAGATTTATTCCTAAGTATCTTATCTTCTTGGGGACTACTGTGAATGGTATTGATTTGGTTATTTCCTCTTCGGTGTTCATTTTGTTGATTTAGAGGAATCCAAGTAATTTTTGTATGTTTACTTTATAACCTGAGACACTGCCAAACTCTTCTATTAGTTTCAGTAGTTTTCTGGAGGATTTCTTAGGGTTTTCTGTGTATAAGATCATGTCATCTGCAAATAGTGATAACTTTACTTCCTCTTTGCCAATCCAGGTACCCTTTATTTCTTTGTCTAGCCTAATTGCCCTGGCTAGGACTTCAAATACGATGTTGAATAAGAGCAGTGATAAAGGGCATCCTTGTCTGGTTCCCGTTCTCAAGGCAAATGCTTTCAAGTTCTCTCCATTTAGAGTGATATTGGCTGTTGGCTTTGCATAGATGCCCTTTATTATGTTGGGGAATTTTCCTTCAACTGCTATTTTGGTAAGAGTTTTTATCATAAATGGGTGTTGGACTTTGTCAAATGCCTTTCCTGCATCAATTGATAAGATCATGTGGTTTTTATCTTTTGTTTTATTTATGTGATGGATTACATTAATGGTTTTTCTGATATTAAACCAGCCTTGCATACCTGGTATAAATCCCACTTGATCAGGGTGAATTATTTTTTTGATATGTTGTTGGATTCTATTGGCTAGAATTTTCTTGAGGTTTTTTGCATCTATGTTCATGAGGGATATAGGTCTATAATTTTCTTTTTTTGTAATGTCTTTACCTGGTTTTGGTATCAGGGAAATAGTAGCTTCATAGAATGAGTTGGGTAGTATTCCGTCATTTTCTATGCTTCGAAATACCTTCAGTAGTAGTGGTGTTAACTCTTCTCTGAAGGTTTGGTAGAACTCTGCAGTGAAGCCAGGGCTTTTTTTTGTTGGAAGTTTTTTGATTACCGTTTCAATCTCTTTTTTTGTTATGGGTCTATTTAGTTGTTCTACTTCTGAATGTGTTAGTTTAGGGAGGTAGTGTTTTTCCAGGAATTCATCCATTTCTTCTAGGTTTTCAAATTTGTTAGAGTACAATTTTTCGTAGTAATCTGAAATGATTCTTTTAATTTCATTTGGTTCTGTTGTGATGTGGTCCTTCTCGTTTCTTATTCGGGTTATTTGTTTCCTTTCCTGTATTTCTGTAGTCAGTCTAGCCAATGGTTTATCAAATTTGTTAATTTTTTCAAAGAACCAGCTTTTGGCTTTGTGAATTCTTTCAATTGTTTTTCTGTTCTCTAATTCATTTAGTTCAGCTCTAATTTTTATTATTTGTTTTCTTCTGGTGCCTGATGGATTCTTTTGTTGCTCACTTTCTATTTGTTCAAGTTGTAGGGACAGTTCTCTGATTTTGGCTCCTTCTTCTTTTTGTATGTGTGCATTTATCGATATAAGTTGGCCTCTGAGCACTGCTTTTGCTGTGTCCCAGAGGTTTTGATAGGAAGTATTTTCATTCTAGTTGCATTCTATGAATTTCCTCATTCCCTCCTTGATGTCTTCTATAACCCAGTCTTTTTTCAGGAGGGTATTTTTCAGTTTCCAAGTATTTGATTTCTTTTCCCTAGTTTTTCTGTTATTGATTTCTAGTTTTATTGCCTTGTGGTCTGAGAAGATGCTTTTTAATATTTCGATGTTTTGGACTCTGCAAAGGTTTGTTTTATGACCTAATATGTGGTCTATTCTAGGGAATGTTCCATGTCAGCTAGAAAAAAAAGTATACTTTGCAGCAGTTGGGTGGAGAGTTCTGTATAAGTCAATGAGGTCAAGTTGGTTGATTGTTGTAAGTAGGTCTTCCATGTCTCTGTTGAGCTTCTTAGTGGATGTCCTGTCCTTCTCCGAAAGTGGTGTGTTGAATCTCCTACTATAATTGTGGAGGTGTCTATCTCACTTTTCAATTCTGTTAAAATTTGATTTTATGTATCTTGCAGCCCTGTCATTGGGTGCATAAATATTTAATATGGTTATGTCTTCCTGATCAATTGTCCCTTTTATCATTATGTAGTGTCCTTCTTTATGCTTTGTGGTGGATTTAAGTCTAAAGTCAATTTTGTCAGAAATTAATATTGCTACTCCTCTTCTTTTTTGCTTATTGTTTGCTTGATATATTTTTTTCCCATCCTTTGAGTTTTAGTTTGTTTGTGTCTCTAAGTCTAAGGTGTGTCTCTTGTAGGTAGCATATAGATGGATCGTGTTTCTTTATCCAGTCCATGACTCTCTGTCTCTTTATTGGTGCATTTAGTCCATTTACATTCAGCGTAATTATAGATAAATAAGTTTTTAGTGCTGTCATTTTGATGCCTTTTCATGTGTGTTGATGACAATTTCATTTTTCCACATACTTTTTTGTGCTGAGACGTTTTTCTTAGTAAATTGTGAGATCCTCATTTTCATAGTGTTTGACTTTATGTTAGTTGCGTCGTTACCTTTTTCTTGGCTTTTATCTTGAGTTATGGAGTTATACCTTTTTGTGGTTACCTTATTATTTGCCCCTATTTTTCTAAGTAAAAACCTAACTTGTATCGTTCTATATCGCCTTGTATCACTCTCCATCTGCAGTTCAATGCCTCCTGTATTTAGTCCCTCTTTTTATTATCTTTTACCTATTGACTTCCATGATTCCCTGTTAGGTGTATTATATATATATATATATATTTTAATTAATCTTAATTTGTTTGTTTTTGTGATTTCCCTATTTGAGTTGATATCAGGACGTTCTGTTTTGTGACCTTGTGTTGTGCTGGTACCTGATATTATTGGTTTTCTGGCCAAACAATATCCTTTAGTATTTCTTGTAGCTTTGGTTTGGTTTTTGCAAATTCTCTAAGCTTGTGTTTGTCTGTAAATATCTTAATTTCGCCTTCATATTTCAGAGAGAGTTTTGTTGGATATATGATCCTTGGCTGGCAGTTTTTCTCCTTCAGTACTCTGTATATGTCATCCCATTCCCTTCTTGCCTGCATGGTTTCTGCTGAGTAGTCTGAACTTATTCTTATTGATTCTCCCTTGAAGGAAACCTTTCTTTTCTCCCTGGCTGCTTTTAAAATTTTCTCTTTATCCTTGGTTTTGGCGAGTTTGATGATAATATATCTTGGTGTTTTTCTTTTTGGATCAATCTTAAATGGGGTTCGATGAGCATCTTGGATAGATATCCTTTCGTCTTTCATGATGTCAGGGAAGTTTTCTGTCAGGAGTTCTTCAACTATTTTCTCTGTGTTTTCTGTCCCCCCTCCCTGTTCTGGGACTCCAATCACCCGCAGGTTATCCTTCTTGATAGAGTCCCACATGATTCTTAGGGTTTCTTCATTTTTTTTAATTCTTTTATCTGATTTTTTGTCGGCTATGTTGGTGTTAATTCCCTGGTCCTCCAAATGTCCCCGTCTGCATTCTCATTGCTTGAGTCTGCTTCTGTGACTTCCTATTGTGTTGTCTAATTCTGTAATTTTATTGTTAATCTTTTGGATTTCTACATGCTCTCTCTCTATGGATTCTTGCAACTTATTAATTTTTCCATTATGTTCTTGAATAATCTTTTTGAGTTCTTCAACAGTTTTATCAGTGTGTTCCTTGGCTTTTTCTGCAGTTTGCCTTATTTCGTTTGTGATGTCTTGAAGCATTCTGTAAATTAGTTTTTTATATTCTGTATCTGATAATTCCAGGATTGTATCTTCATTTGGGAAAGATTTTGATTCTTTTGTTTGGGGGGTTGGAGAAGCTGTCATGGTCTGCTTCTTTATGTGGTTTGATATGGACTGCTGTCTCTGAGCCATCACTTGGAAGCTAGTTTTTCCAGAAAATCCGTGAAGAAAAAATGCAGTCCGATTCCTATCAGAGTTCTCCTTCTGGCTCAGGCAATTTGGATGTTAATGAAGCTGCCTGGGGAGGGTGGGGGAAGGATCAGAGAGATAGGAGAGTAGCACCTCAGAATATAGCCAGAGTTGCTTGTCTTGCTTTGAATGACTATTATATCTGAGATTTCAGAGGGGCACATCGCCTATGTGTGCTGGCTGTGTGGAGATTGCCCCCGGGGGATCTGGCCTGCTGGAGTCACGGTCAGATCCTCCGCTGCCAGCCCCACGCCCAATGTCAAGGTTGCCCTACTGGAACGGTGCACTCCTGAGTCCAAAATCAGTCACTGCCTCCCAGGGACTCCCTCTCCGGACAGCCGCGTCGCCGCGCCGCCCCTGCGAACCAGCTGGGCCCCCCCCCCGGGGCCAGCTCAGGCCAGCATAGCAGCTCCCCGCGCCTGCGCCACGACCATGCGTCCCGGCTGGGACGCTGCTCTCCTGGCTCCAAGACCAGTCTCTGCCCCCCCGGGGACCTCGCCCACCGGCTTGTCCCCCTTCCGGGGTTAGTTCGGGGGGTGGAGCAGCTCCCCGCGCTTATGCACTGCCCACGCCCCGCCAAAATCCTGGCGGGACGGCTCCCCGGCTGGGACGCTGCTCTCCCTGCTCCAAGACCTGTCACTGCCTCCCAGGGACTTCTCCCACTGGCTGCGCCACCAAGCCGCCCGCGCGAACTGGCTGGGTCCCCTCCCGGAATGAGTTCGGGGGCCAGGGCTGGGCCCCTTGTTTGTGCCGTCTGCCCCCCGGGCTCTGCCCCAAATTGGGCGCCGAAGGTCACCTGACAGATATGCTGGCTCCAGGCTCTGAAACCAATCGCTGCCTCCCCGTATCTGTTTGTTCTCCATCTTTAAATCTGTGTTTGTTGTTCAGGGTTCATAGATTGTTATGCATGTGTTCGATTCACTTGTTTTTCCGAGTCTTTGTTGCAAGAGGGATCCACGGTAGCGTCCACCTAGTCTGCCATCTTGGCCCTGCCTCTGTTTTGTACAATTTATTTGTTCTCTCTATGCCTCAGTTGTCTCTTTGTTAAAATGGAATAGATGGGATAAGTGCCCCTTTCATCTGATTGTTGTGAAGAATAATAGATTGAGTCGTAGAATACTTAGAACTGTTTCTATCATGTAGTAGAATCTCAGTAAATGTTTGTTATTACTATTTTTGTTTTCCTTGTTAGTATTGTTATTTTACATGTTGGATAGTGCTCAACATTTCACTTTGAGGCATTGCAGTTGTATTTGGTTGTTTCACTGTTGAAAATCATTATGATCAAGGGAGAAGTGTGAATAAAGACATATGGTTTCTGAACTCTGAATCCCAAAGTGCTATGACATGACACTGTAGAAACAGCAAAACAGGTAACTTTCAAAAGCCACCCACCTGTATGCTTTTTGGAACAAGGAAGTGCTTTCCTCAGAGATGCTGGGGGGATGGTTCTCAGCCCCCTGCCTTGTTTAGAGCGTGACCCCCAGCTTCAACCAGATACTGGTGCCTACATCAAACACCCTTGCCCCTCTAAGACTGCGGGACAGAGCCTGTGCCACACACTTGCTGACCAGCTACCTGAACACCTGAGCTAAATCCACACAAGAAAAGTGAATGAACTCATAAGCTCACAAACATGATAACATCTCTAGCCATCTGGTGACAGGATGTCAGAGCGCCAAAGGTGAAAATAATCAAGCTAGCTCACTCAAGCAACCCATTTGGGTATATCAAAACAAAACAAAGCAAGAAACTAGGATACAGAAAGCAAACATCAACTAATACAATAACTTATGGATGGCTCAGAGACAACAGTTAATATTAAATCACATAAAGAAAGAGACGATGATTGCTTCAACAAGCTCTCAAAGGAGAGAATCAAAGGATCTTCTGGATGAAGGTGCCTTCCTGGAATTACCAGATGCAAAATTCAAAAGCCTAATATACAGAATTCTTCAAGACATCAGGAAGGACATCATGCAATATGCAGAACAAGCCAAGGAACACACAGATAGAACAGTTGAAGAAATTTAAAAGGTTATTCGAGAACATAACAAAAAAGTTAATAAGGTGCAAGAATCCATGGAGAGACTGCAATCAGAAATTCAGAAGATTAACTATAAAATTACAGAATGAGACAGCTCAATAGAAAGTCAGAGGAGCAGAATCAAGCAAGTGGAAGGCAGAATTTCTGAACTTGAAGGTAAAGCACTTGGCACTAATATATTTGAAGAAAATCAGGAAAAAAGAATTAAAAAAAAAGAAGAAACCTGAAGAATCATGTGGGATTATATCAATAGAAATAAACTATGAGTGTTTGGAGTACCAGAACAAGAAGGAATAACAGAATATATAGAGAAACTTCTTGAAGGTTTGTCAGCAGAAAACTTTCCTGATATCGTGAAATATGAGAAGATATCTATACAAGATGCTCATCGAACTCCACATGAGGTAGATGTTAAAAGAAAGTCACCAAGACAGATTATAATCAAACTTCCCAAAACCAAAGATAGAGAATTTTAAGAGCAGCGAGGGGTAAACGAAAAGTCATCTGCAAAAGATTGCCAATAAAAATATGCTCGGACTATCTGTCAGAAACCATGCAGGTAAGAAGACAATGGGATGACATATAAAAAATTGAAGGAAAAAAATTCACAGCCAAGAATCTTATATCCAGCAAAACAGTCTCTCAAACATGAAGGTGAAATTAAGACATTTCCAGATAAACAGAAGCATAGGGAATTTGTAATAATCAAACCAAAAATACAAGGAATACTTTGGTTAGAAAATCATTAATATCAGGTGTCCAAGACTCAGACACTGGACAGTACAATCAGATGTTAACCCAGACAGGGAAAATCACAAATTAAATCAAGAAAATAAAATGCTCAAAAGAGGAAATCAACAATGTCATTGTGGAAAAGAAGACAAAATTAAAATAATAAAGAGAAAGGAAGAAGTGTAGTCATAGATCTTTAATATGGAGAGGAAGACAAGGCCATACAAAGATATAAAAGTTAGGTTGAAAGTTACAAAAATGGGGTAAATATTAAGGAAACTACTCAGGAGACGATCTATCCTACTCATAAAAATAAAATGCAAGAAAAATATAGAGACTCAGCAGAAAAAAAAAAAACAACAACGAGTAAGAGGAAAAGACAATATACAAAGATAAACTACTCAGCACAAAAAACTAAGTGTGAAAAAGAAACTGTCAAGAACACAGAAAAAAAAGATATTAAAATGACAGCATTAAACTCATACCTATGCATAATTACGCTGAATGTTAATGGCCTAAGTGCACCAATAAAGAGAGAGAGTCTCAGACTGGATAAAGAAACATGATCCGTCTATATGCTGCCTACAAGAGACACGCCTTAGACTTAGACACACAAACAAACTAAAACCCAAAGGATGGAAAAATATATATCAAGCAAACAACAATCAAAAAGGAACAGGCGTGGCAATATTAATTTCTGACAAAATAGACTTTAAAGTTAAATCCATCACAAAGGATAAGGGAGGACACTATAAAAAAAAAAAAACAATGATTAACGGGACAATATATCAGAAGGATAAAACCATATTAAATATTTATGCACCCAATGACAGGGTTGTAACGTACATAAAACAAACTCTAACAGCATTGAAAAGTGAAACACACCACTTTCGGTGAAGGACACGACATCCAGATAGAAGTTCAGTAAAGACACGGAAGATCTAAATACCACAATCAACCATCTCAACCTTATAGACATGTACAGAACACTCCACCCTACAGCAGCCAATTATACTTTCTTTTCTAGTGCACATGGAGCATTCTCTAGAATAGACCACGTATTAGGGCATATAGCAAGCATAAGCAGAATCCAAAACATTGAAATATTACAAAGCATCTTCTCTGACCATAAGGTCATAAAAGCACAAATCAATAAGAGAAAAACCAGGGTAAAGAAATCAAGCACTTGGAAACTGAATAATAAAATACCCTGCTCAAAAAAGACTGGGTTATACAAGACATTAAGGATGGGATAAAGGAATTCATAGAATCCAAAGAGAATGAAAACACTTCTTATCAGAACTTTTGGGATACAGAGAAAGCAGTGCTCAGAGGTCAATTTATATCAATAAATGCACTCATACAAAAAGAAGGGCCGGAAGCAAAGAATTGTCAATACAATTTGAAAAAATAGAAAGAGAGCAACAAAAGAAACCCTCAGGCACCAGAAGAAAGCAAATAATAAAAATTAGAGCAGAACTAAATGAAATAGAAAACAAGAAGAACAATTGAAAGAGTTAACAAGCCCAAAAGCTGGTTCTTTTAAAAAAATTAACAAAATTGATAAACCATTGGCCAAACTGACAAAAGAAAACACAGGAGAGGAAGCAAACAACCTGAATAAGAAATGAGATGGGCGATATTAAAACAGACCTAACTGAAATTAAAAGAATCATATCAGATTACTACAAAAAATTGTATTCTAACAATTTGTAAACCTAGAAGAAATGGATGAATTCCTAGAAACACGCTACCTACCTAAACTAACACAAACGGACGTTGAACAACTAAATAGGTGCATAACAAAATAAGAGATTGAAAAGTTAATCAAAAAGCTCTCAACAACAACAAAAAAAAGCCCTGGCCCTGGTGGCTTCCCTGCAGAAGTCTACCAAACATTCAGAGAAGAATTAACACCACTACTGCTAAAGGTATTGCAGAACACAGAAAAGGGCAGAATACTCCCAAACTCAACGTATGACACCAGCATATCCTTGATACCAAAACCAGATAAAGACAGCACACACACAAAAAAAATTATACACCTATATCCATTATGAACTTAGATGCAAAAATCCTAAAGGGAGAGAGTCAGAAAGCATTCCTCTTGAGAATGGAAACCAGACAAGGAGGTCCTTTATCACCACTCCTATTCAACACTGGGTTGGAGATCCTCGGTAGAGCAATTAGGCTACATATGGAAATAAAGGGCATCCAGATTGGTAAGGAAGGAATAAAAGTATCTCTATTTGTAGATGACATGATCTTATACACAGAAAAACCTAAGGAATCCTCAAGAAAACTACTGAAACTAATGAAAGAGTTCATCAGTGTATCAAGATACAAGATAAACATATAAAAAATCAGTTGGATTCCTCTACAGCAAAAAAAAAAAAGAACATCGAAGAGGAAATCACCAAATCAATATCATTTACAGTAGCCCCAAGAAGATAAAATATTTAGGAATAAATCTTACCAGAAGCCATTAATAAATACAATGCAATTCTGATCCAATTTCCAAAGACATTTTTTTAATAAGATGGAGAAACAAATCACCAACTTCATATGGAAGGGAAAGAGGCCCTGGATAAGTAAAGCATTACTGAAAAAGAAGAAAGTGGGAGACCTCACTCTACCTGATTTTAGAAGCTATTATACCACCACAGTAGTCAGAACAGCCTGGTACTGGTACATCAACAGATACATAGACCAATGGAACAGAATTGAGAATCCAGACATGAATCCATCCACCTATAAGCAGCTGATCTTTGAAAAGGCCCAAGTCAGTTAAATGGGGAAAAGTCTTTTTAACAAATAGTGCTGGCTTAACTGCATATCCATCTGCAAGAAATGAAACAAGACCCTTATATCACGCCATGCACCAAAACTAACTCAAAAGGGATCAAAGACCTAAATATAAAATCTAAAAGAATAAAGATCATAGAAGAAAATATAGGGACAATGTTAGGAGCCCTAATACATGGCATAAACAGTATACAAAACATTACTAACAATGCAGAAGAGAAACTGGATGACTGGGAACTCCTAAAAATCAAACACCTATGCTCATCCAAGGACTTCAGCAAAAGAATAAAAAGATTACCTATTGACTGATAAAAAGTTTTTAGCTATGCCATTTCTGATTAGCGTCTCTAAAATTTACATGATACTGCGAAAACTCAATTACAAAAAGACAACCCAATTAAAAAATGGGCAATAGATATGATAGACACTTCACTAAAGAAGACATTCAGGTAGCTAACACATACATGAGGAAATGCTCACGATCATTAGCCATTAGAGAAATGCAAATTAAAACTACGGTGACATTCCATCTCACTCCAACAAGGCTGGCATTAATCCAAAAAACACAAAATGAAAATCTTGGAGAGGTTGTGGAGAGACTGGAAGATTTATACACTGCTGGTGGGAATGTAAAATGATACAACCACTTTGGAAAGTGATTTGGCGCTTCCTTAAAAAGCTAGAAATAGAGCTACCATACCATCCAGCAATCCCACTCCTTGGAATATAACCTAGAGATATAAGAGCCTTTACACCAACAGATATATGCACACCCATGTTCACTGCAGCAGTGTTTACAATAGCAAAAAGATAGAGGCAACCACGGTGCCCATCAATGGAAGAATGGATAAATAAATTATGGCAAATTAATGCAATGAAATATTACACACCGATAAAGAACAATGACGAATCTGTGAAACTTTTCATAACATGGAGGAACCTGGAAGGCATTATGCTGAGTGAAATTAGTCTGTTGCAAAAGGACAAATACTGTATAAGGCCACTAATATAAGACCTCAGGAAATGGTTTAATCAGAGAAGAAAATATTCTTTGATGGTTAGGAGAGGGAGGAAGGGAGGGAAAGGGATTTTCACTAATTAGACAGTAGACTCATTTAGGTGAAGGGAAAGACAACACACAATACAGGAGAGGTCAGCACAAGTCGACTAAACCAAAAGCAAAGAAGTTTCCTGAATAAACTGAACATTTTGAAGGCCAGCGTAGCCGGGTGGGGGTTTGGGGACCATGGTTTCAGGTGACATCTAAGTCAATTGGCATAACAAAATCTATTAAGAGAACATTCTGCATCCCACTTTGGAGAGTGGTGTCTGGATTTTTAAACACTAGCAAGCGTCCATCTTATTTGCATCAATTGTTCTCATCCCACCTGGAGCAAAGGACAATGAAGAACACCAACGATAAAAGGTAATTATAAGCCCAAGAGGCAGAAAGGGCCACATAAAGCGGAGACTACGTTAGCCTGAGACCAGAAGAACTAGATGGTGCCCGGCTATAACTGATGACTGCCCTGACAGGGAATACAACAGAGAACCCCTGAGGGAGCAGGACAGCAGTGGGATGCAGACCTCAGATTCTTGTAAAAAGACCAGATTTAATGGTCTTACTGAGACTAAAATGACCCCAGAGGTCATGGTCCCCAGACTCCTTTTAGCCCAAGACAGGAACCATTCCCAAAGCCAACTCTTCACAGAGGGATTGGACTGGACTATGGGAAATACAATGACACTGGTAAAGAATGAGCTTCTTGGGTCAAGTAGACACATGAGACTATGTCGACATCTCCTGTCTGAAGGGGAGATAGAGGGTAGAGTGGGTCAGAAGCTGGCCGAATGAACATGAAAAGAGAGAGTGGAGGGAAGGAGTGTGCTGTCTCATTAGGGGAAGAGCAATTAGGAGTGTATAGTAAGATATTTATAAATTTTTGTATGAGAGTCTGACTTGATTTGTAAACTTTCACTTGAAGCACAATAAAAATTAAAAAAAAAAAAAAGAAACCAAATAATGTATTGCACTGGGCGAATTTGTTGCAAAAGTTCTGTTTAAAGTGTTGAAAAACAAAGACATCAACTTGAAGACTAAGTTGTGCCTCACCCAGGCCACGGTATTTTTATTTTTTTAATAATTTTTATTGTGCTTTAAGTGAAAGTTTACAAATCAAGTCAGTCACATACAAGCTTACATACACCTTACTAAAAATTCCCACTTACTCTCCCCCTAATGAGTCAGCCCACTCCCTCCTTCCAGTCTCTCTTTTTGTGACCCTTTTGCCAGTTTCTAACCCTCTATACCCTCCTATCTCCCCTCCAGACAGGAGATGCCGACACAGTCTCAAGTGTCCAACTGATACAAGTAGCTCACTCTTCATCAGCATCTCTCTCCAACCCATTGTCCAACCCTTCCATGCCGGATGAGTTGTCTTCAGGAATGGTTCCTGTCCTGGACCAACAGAAGGTTTGGGGACCATGACCGCCGGGATTCTTCTAGTCTCAGTCAGACCATTAAGTATGGTGTTTTTATGAGTATTTGGGGTCTGCATCTCACTGTTCTCCTGCTCCCTCCGGGGCTCTCTGTTGTGCTCCCTGTCAGGGCAGTCATTGGTTGTGGCCGGGCACCATCTGGTTCTTCTGGCCTCAGGATGATGTAAGTCTCTAGTTCATGTGGCCCTTTCTGTCTCTTGGGCTCATAGTTATTGTGTGACCTTGGTGTTCTTCATTCTCCTTTGATCTAGGTGGGTTGAGACCGATTGATGCATCTTAGATGGCCGCTTGTTAGCATTTAAGACCCTAGACGTCACACTTCGAAGTGGGATGCAGAATGTTTTCATAATAGAATTATTTTGCCAATTGACTTAGAAGTCCCCTTAAACCATAGTCCCCAAACCCCCGCCCTTGCTCCGCTGACCTTTGAAGCATTCAGTTTATCCCAGAAACTTCTTTGCTTTTGGTCCAGTCCAGTTGAGCTGATCTTCCCTGTATTGAGTATTGTGCTTCCCTTCACCTAAAGTAGTTCTTATCTACTAACTAATCAGTAAATAACCCTCTCCCACCCCCCCACCTCCCCCTCTTATACCCACAAAAGTATGTGTTCTTTTCAGTTTATCCTTTTTCTCAAGATCTTATAAGAGTGGTCTTATACAATATTTGCCCTTTTGCCTCTGACTAATTTCACTCAGCATAATGGCTTCCAGGTTCCTCCCTGTTATGAAATGTTTCATAGATTCGTCACTGTTCTTCATCATTATTTAGTATTCCGTTGTGTGCATATATCATAATTTATTTACCCATTCATCCCTTGATGGACACCTTGGTTGCTTCCAGCTTTTTGCTATTGGAAACAGAGCTGCAATAAACATGGGTGTGCATATATCTGTTCTTGTGAAGGTTCTTATTTCTCTTTTTTTTTTTTTTTTATATTCCAGGGAATGGGATTTCTGGGTTGTATGGTAGTTCTATTTCTAACTGCTTAAGAAAATGCCAGATAGATTTCCAAACTGGTTGTACCATTTTACATTCCCACCAGCAGTGTACAAGAGTTCCAATCTCTCCGCAGCCCCTCCAACATTTATTATTTTGTGTTTTTTAGATTAATTCCAGCCTTGTTGGAGTGAGATGGAATCTCATCGGAGTTTTAATTTGCATTTCTCTAATGGCTAATGATCGAGAGCATTTTCTCATGTATCTGTTAGCCACCTGAATATCTTCTTTAGTGAAGTGCGTATTCTTATCCTTTGCCCACTTTTTGATTGCGTTGTTTGTCTTTTTGTGGTTGAGTTTTAACAGAATCATATAGATTTTAGAGATGAGGCGCTGGTCGGAGATGTCATAGCTGAAAATTTTTTCCCAATCTGTAGCTGGTCTTTTTACTCTTTTGGTGAAGTCTTTAGATGAGCATAGGTGTTTGATTTTTAGGAGCTCCCGGTTATCTGGTTTCTTTTCGTCATTTCAGTAATGTTTTGTATTCTGTTTATGCCTTGTGTTAGGGCTCCTAAGTTTGTCTCTATTTTTTGTTCCATGATCTTTATCGTTTTAGTCTTTATGTTTAGGTCTTTGATCCACTTGGAGTTAGTTTTTGTGCATGGTGGGAGGTATGGGTCCTGTTTCATTTTTTTGCAAATGGATATCCAGGTATGCCAGCCCCATTTGTTAAAAAGGCTAGCTTTTCCCCAATTAACTAACACTGGGCCTTTGTCAAATATTAGCTGCTTATATGTGGATGGATTTATATCTGGGTTCTCAGTTCTGTTCCATTGGTCTATGTGCCTGTTGTTGTACCAGTACCAGGCTGTTCTGACTACTGTGGCTGTATAATAGGTTCTGAAATCAGGTAGAGTGAGGCCTCCCACTTTCTTCTTCTTTTTCAGTAATGCATTACTTATCCGGGGCTTCTTTCCCTTCTGTATGAAGTTGGTGATTTTTTTCTCCATCACATTAAAAAATGTCATTGGAATTTGGATCGGAAGTGCATTGTATGTATAGATGGCTTTTGGTAGAATAGGCCTTTTTACTATGTGAATTCTTCCTATCCATGAGCAAGGTATGTTTTTCCATTTATGTAGGTCCTTTTTAGTTTCTTGCACTAGTACTTTGTAGTTTTCTTTGTATAGGTCTTTTACATCTTTAGTAAGATTTCTGCCTAAGTATTTTATCTTCTTGGGGGCTACTGTGAATGGTATTGATTTGGTGATTTCCTCTTCGATGTTCTTTTTGTTGATGTAGAGGAATACAAGTGATTTTCGTATGTTTATCTTGTAACCTGAGACTCTGCCGAACTCTTCTATTAGTTTCAGTAGTTTTCTGGAGGATTCCTTAGGGTTTTCTGTGTATAAGATCATGTCATCTGCAAATAGAGATAATTTTACTTCCTCCTTGCCAATCCGGATGCCCTTTATTTCTTTGTCTAGCCTAACTGCTCTGGCTAGGACCTCTAGCAAAATGTTGAACAAGTACGGTGGTAAAGGGCATCCTTGTCTGGTTCCCGTTCTCAAGGGAAATGCTTTCAGGCTCTCTCCATTTAGAGTGATGTTGGCTGTTGGCTTTGTATAGATGCCCTTTATTATGTTGAGGAATTTTCCTTCAATTCCTATTTTGCTGAGAGTTTTTATCATGAATGGGCGTTGGACTTTGTCAAATGCCTTTTCGACATCAATTGATAAGATCATGTGGTTTTTGTCTTTTGTTTTATTTATATGGGGGATTACATTAATGGTTTTTCTAATATTAAACCAACCTTATATACCTGGTATAAATCCCACTCGGTCATGGTGGGTTATTTTTTTGATATGTTGTTGAATTCTATTGGCTAGAATTTTGTTGAGGATTTTTGCATCGATGTTCATGAGAGATATAGGTCTGTAATTTTCTTTTTTTGTGGTGTCTTTTCCTGGTTTTGGTATCAGGGATATGGTGGCTTCATAGAATGAGTCAGGTAGTACTCCATCATTTTTTACGCCTTGAAATACCTTTAGTAGTAGTGGTGTTAATTCTTCTCTGAAAGTTTGGTGGAACTCTGCAGTGAAGCTGTCCGGGCCAGGGCTTTTTTTGGTTGGGAGTTTTTTGATTACCTTTTCAATCTCTTTTTTTGTTATTGGTCTATTTAGTTGTTCTACTTCTGATTGTGTTAGTTTCGGTAGGTAGTGTTTTTCTAGGAATTCATTCATTTCTTCTAGGTTTGCAAATTGTTAGAGTACAACTTTTCATAATAATCTGATATGATTCTTTTACTTTCACTTGGGTCTGTTGTGATGTGGCCCATCTCGTTTCTTATTCGGGACATTTGTTTCCTTTCCTGTATTTCTTTAGTCAGTCTGGCCAATGGTTTATCAATTTTGTTAATTCTTTCAAAGAACCAGCTTCTGGCCTTGTTAATTCTTTCAATTGTTTCTCTGTTCTCTAGTTCATTTAGTTCAGCTCTAATCTTTATTATTTGTTTTTTTCTGGTGCCCGATGGATTCTTTTGTTGCTCGCTTTCTATTTGTTCAAGTTGTAGGGACAGTTCTCTGATTTTAGCTCTTTCTTCTTTATGTATATGTACATTTATCTATATAAATTGACCTCTGGGCACTTCTTTTCCTGTGTCCCAGAGGTTTTGATAGGAAGCGTTTTCATTCTCAGTGCATTCTTTGAATTTCTTTATTCCCTCCTTAATGTCTTCTATAACTGAGACTTTTTTCAGCAGGGTATTGTTCAGTTTCCAAGTATTTAATTTCTTTTCCCTGATTTTTCTGTTATTAATTTCTACTTTTAACGCCTTGTGGTCTGAGATGATGCTTTGTAATTTTTTGATGTTTTGGACTCTGCAAAGGTTTGTTTTATGACCTAATATGTGATGTATTCTAGAGAATGTTCCATGTGCACTAGAAAAAAAAGTATACTTTGCAGCTGTTGGGTGGAGTGTTCTGTATAAGTCTTTGAGGTCAAGTTGGTTGATTGTAGTAATTAGGTCTTCCGTGTCTCTATTGAACTTCTTACTGGAAGTCCTATCCTTCTCCAAAAGTGGTGTGTTGAAGTCTCCTACTATAATTGTGGAGGTGTCTATCTCACTTTTCAGTGCTGTTCAAGTTTTTTTTTTTTTATGTATCTTGCAGTCCTGTCATTGGGTGCATAAATATTTAATATGGTTATATCTTCCTTGTCAATTGTCCCTTTAAACATTATGTAGTATCCTTCTGTATCCTTTGTGGTGGATTTAACTTTAAAGTCTATTTTGTGAGAAATTAATATTGCCACTCCTGCTCTTTTTTGATTGTTGTTTGCTTGATATATTTTTTTCCATCCTTTGAGTTTTAGTTTGTTTGTGTCTCTAAGTCTAAGGTGTGTCTCTTGTAGGCAGCATATAGATGGATAGTGTTTCTTTATTCAGTCTGAGACTCTCTGTCTCTTTATTGGTGCATTTAGTCCATTTACATTTTGCGTAATTATAGATAAGTATGTCTTTTTGATGCCTTTTTCTGTGTGTTGTTGACAATTTCATTTTTCCACTTGGTTTTTTTGTGCTGAGACATTTTTCTTTTAAATCATGTGTTCCTCATTTTCATAGTAGTTGAATTTATGTTTCCTGAGTCGTTACGTTTTTCGTGGTTTTTATTTTGAATTATGGAATTGTTAGACCTCTTTGTGGTTACCTTAATATTTACCCCTATTTTTCTGAGTGAAAACCTAACTTGTATCATCCTATATCGCCTTGTTTTCTTCTCCATATGGAAGATCTAAGCTTCCGGTATTTAGTCCCTCTTTTTGATTACTGTGATGTTTTACATTGTAAGTTCAATGATTCACTGTTTGAGCATTTTTTTCTTTTTAAAATTATTTAATTTGTTTTTGTGATTTCCCTATTTGAGTTTATATCAGGCTATGTTCTGTTCTGTGACCTTGTGTTGTGCTGGTATCTGGTATTATTTATTTTCTGACCAAACAATTCCCTTTGGTAATCCTTGTAGTTTTGGTTTCATTTTTGCAAATTCTCTAAGCTTGTGTTTATCTGTAAATGTTTTAATTTCACCTTCATGTATTTGAGAGAGGTTTGCTGGATATACGATCCTTGGCTGGCAGTTTTTCTCCTTCAGTGCTCTATATATGTCATCCCATTGTCTTCTTGACTGCATGGTTTCTGCTGAGTAGTCTGAACTTATTGATTCTCCTTTGAGGGTGGCTTTTATTTTATTCTTGGATCTTTTAAAATTTTCTCTTTATGTTTGGTTTTGGCAATTTTGATGATAATATACCTTGGTGATTTTCTTTTTGGATCAATCTTATATGGGGTTCAATGAGCATCTTGGATAGATATCCTTTCGTCTTTCATGATGTCAGGGAAGTTTTGTCCCAATAGATCTTCAACTATTCTCTCTGTATTTTCTGTTATCCCTCCCTGTTCTGGAACTCCAATCGCACGCAAGTTATTTTTCTTGATAGATTCCCACATGACTCTTAGGGTTTCTTCATTTGTTTTTAAACTCTTTTATCTAATTTTTCTTCAACTATATTGGTGTCCGTTCCCTTATCCTCCACCTCCCCCACTCTGCATTCCAATTGCTCAATTCTGCTCCTCTGACTTCCTATTGAGTTGTCTCATTCTGTAATATTACTGTTTTCTTTTGGATTTCTGAATACTGTCTCTCTATAGATTCTGGCAGCTTATTAATTTTTCCACTATGTTCTTGAATAATCTTTTTGATTTTTTTCAACTGCTTTATCAGTGTGTTCCTTGACTTTTTCTGTAATTTGCCTTATTTCATTTCTGAGGTCATCCCTGATGTCTTGAAGCATTCTGTAAATTAGTTTCTTATATTCTGCATCTGGCAATTCCAGGATTGTATCTTCATTTGGGAAAGATTTTGATTCTTTAATTTGGGGAGTTGTAGAAGCAATCATGGTCTGCTTCTTTATGTGGTTTGATATCGACTGCTGTCTCTGAGCCACCTATAAGATATTATAATGATTTATTTTGTATTTGCTCACTGAGTCTTCTCTTGTCTTGTTTTCTTTCAATATACATAGATGGGCTTCTAGATTGTGCTGTCTTGATTGTTGTAGCCTTTGAATCACTTATGTCCTATTACCAGGTGGTTTGGGCTGTTACCAGATATATAAGCCTAAGAGTCTATTCACTATTCTTGAGTAGAATCAGCTTAAGTGTTCTGATTTTGGGTCACCAAGTGTGTGGTGTAGACTGTCACCTATTAACTTAGAGGAGTAATGGTAATAGTTGTGTGCACCAGATTCTAGTAGCAGCAGGAGCTCACACTCCAGGGATGGGCAGGATGCTGACAGCCTTCCCCCACATGCCAGTGAGGTAGGTGTGTCTCTATTCCTAAAGTGCTTTTGTTGGCACTCTGCAGCTGTACCTTAGGCACCCAATGCATGTACCTCTAAAGACTGGTAGGTATCAGTATCCTCAGACCCCTTTGGCAGGTGGCTAGATGGTTTGGGTGGAGCTTCAGCCCTCAGTTCCCGGTTATGGATCAGTGAGGGGTCGGTTTAATAGGTAGAGACATCAGACCTGGAAAACCTGTCTTTCCAGTGATCTGCTGAAACAATTACAGTCAGATCTCTATCAGAATTGCCTTTGCATTATAATAGCCACCTTGTTCCCTGTGGGGATGAAAGCCAAAGACTGTGAATCTTGTATTCTTGGCTGGAGCTGGTTCTGTATTTTTAGTCCAATTTAGGGAAGTCAGGGAAGTATTTTTTGTCCCTGGGTTTTTAATAGCTGCTTCTCTCAGGTCAGGAGAATGGGTTAGGAAAAGAAAAAAAAAGAGAAACTGTGGAGCACTTCACTACTGGCCCAGGAAATTCCAACATTAATGAAGCCACCTGGGGCAGGGAGGGTAGGGATCAGATAGATAGGAGAGAATAGCACCCAGCAATATAGACAAAGTTACTTATCTTGCTTGGTGATGACTGTTTTATCTGAGATTCCCGAGGGGCGTGTAGCCTGTGTGTATGTGCTGGGTGGGTCAAGAGTGCCCCTGAGTGTCAGGCCCTGTCCTGTGCTTGTGCTGTCTCAGAAGCCATGGCAGCTCCTCCACTCCCAGTCCAAAGCCCAGCACCGAGGTTCCCCGGCTGGAACGCCACACTCCATGCTCCAAAACCAGTCACTGCCTCCCAGTGACTTCTCCTCCAGTCAGCTGCATCGTTGTGCTGCCTGCATGCGCTGTCTGGGCTTCTCCCAAGGTCACTTCAGGGGGCTAGGGCTGCATGTGTATTTGCGCCAAGGTTCGGGTGAATATGCTGCTGCCCATCACGTGCACAGTGCTCAGCACACAGTGTAGATAGGCAGCAAAGAAGGGAGAGGATATGATGTGTGGAGCTAAGTGTGTGACAGAAAGAAGAGAGAGAGACAGAGCAAAAATAAAGTAAATAAAATGGAGTCGTGGAAAGATTTGGTGCATGGAGTAGGGCATACCTGGGGGGACCATGTGCCAGTGGCCCTCTAGCTGAGTGGTGTAGCTTGGACTGTCATGAAGGGGCATGGGTGGTGTACAGTGTAGGTCAGCAGGAGAAAGGAAAGGGAAAAAGAGGAAGCGAGAGAAGAAACAACAAAAAAATAAAACCCAATAATACAAATACAACAACAAAAATAAATATGTTGCTGAGGCAGTTGGCCATTAGAGGTGCCTTGGAAGTTGGTGGTAGTTCACTGATGTCTCTCTTACTGGGTGTAGTGACACTGCCCTTCAGGAAGAGGTGGGGGTAGCACAAGGCCTAGGTGAGAGAGAGAAGGAAAAAAGAAAAGAACAATAAAGAAAAATAAAATATGGTGCTGAGGGAGCTGACCTGTGGGGGAGGTGTAGACCCTTGGAGGCCATGTGCCAGAGGTTTTCTAGCTGAGAGGTTCAGCATAGCCTCCCGAAAAAGGGGGGGGGGTGGTGTTCAGGGCTAGGTGGATGGGAGAAGGAAAGGAAGGGAGGAAGAGAGTAAGAGAAAAGAAAAAAACAAACAAAAATATGGCAGTAAAGGAGCTTGCTGTTGGGGGCAGAATGGGCCTGGGGAGTTAGTGTGCCAGTGGCTCTCTAGCCAAGCAGTGCAACATTGCCTGTTAAGAAGGGACGGGGCAGTGTACAGGATTAAGTGGGCAGGAGAAAGGAAAGGAAGGAAGAGAAAAGGAGAAGAAACTGAAAAAAAAAAAAAGTAGGGTACAGACTTGGCTGGTGAAGCTGGCATAGAACTGGAGAGGCCTGGCTGGTGGTTCTCTGTCTGAACAGTGTTGCACAGCCCTTCAAGAAGTGGTGGGGACTGCACACAGGGCCAGCTGGCCAGAAGAAGGGAAAGGAAGGAAGAGTGAGAGAAAAAACAAACAAAGAAAGGTAAAACAAACAAACAAAAAAACAACAACAAAAAATGGTGCTGAAGGGGCTGACCTGTGAGGGCGGGGTGGACTTGGGTGGAAGTGAGCTGGTGTTTCTCTGGTCGAGTGACAGTGGCCTGTAGAAAAGCTGTAGAGGCCAACTAGAAGGAAGAAGTGTGGAGGTGGATGATCATATCCGTGGTTACCAGGTGCTCTGTCTTCTGGTAGGAGTTCTATGAAGATGCCTTTCTGTATTCCCTGTCTGTGTTCCTTGCTGGCTATAGTCCAAGGTGACAGGTCAGTACCATGTTAGCTGGTAGGGGACCTCCACTCCATTACTCTCCTAATTCTCTCTTCTCTGTCAGCTTCTTATTGCATTTGGTGCTTGATCAAGTTCTTTATCTTGTCTTCAATGCTTAGGGCTTCAGGATTGATGTTTGTATCTGTTTTACTTAGTTTTTCAGGTTTTTGCTGCAAAGGGATGGTATGGTGCTTCTGTGTAGAGTGTCATGTTCCCCAGACTTTATTGTTTTGTGAAATATTTTTTACTTTTATATCTGACCTAGTATTCTAATAACCAAATTAAAATTCTACTACTCTTTTCTGATAATGTCTGCAGTAAGTATAGCGACCTCAGGAATCCTGCAAGAAAGAGGAACAAATGACAGGACAGAATTCAGTGATTCCTGTATACCTGGCTACCACATCATTATAATGCCAAAACTTCACACTGCAACTATGAAACATATGTATTTCGCATTATAATGTTATTGCTGAAGTAATTATCAGTTAAAAAGACATCATATTAACATCTATCACCAAAATTTCTGTTTTCAAACTAAAATTTGAGATAAATAGTTGTTATCATGATAGTTTACCTTTCTGCAGAAAATTTCTATAATCAGAGACTTTATAGAGTTGAAGAGACTAGGGAAGTAATTGCTCACCATTAAGACACTTTATCTACCTTTTGTGGAATCTGGGCAAGGGCTGATGCAATCGTGTGGGCCCTTTCTTCTGTAATGTTCCTGACCATTGACTCAGGAGTTAACACTACAACACCATATTCTCCAGAGCTCTGGACAAATTCTTGTATTTCCTATGAAGAAAGAAGTTGCTTCATCATGAAACAGCAAAAAAATATTGAACAATATGTTTCAATTTGTTGACAAACAACTTAAGAGAAAAAAATCAAACAATGACAACCAAAACCAAAGCTGTTGCTGCAGAGTCGATTCCTACTCACGACAACCCTATGTGTTACAGGGTAGAACTGAGTGCCATGGGATTTTTTGGCTGTAATCTTTATGGAAGCAGATCTCTGGACCTCTCTTCTGAGTGCCATTGGTAGGGTGGAACTGCCAGCCTTTTGTTTTGTAGGTTTGTACCACACAGGGATCTTCAAGTATTGATAGAAATTATCATAATAGTGGCTGCTTTTTAACAAAATTAATCAGTCAATTCCTTTGGAAGGAGATGTGTGATATACCATGTATGGCCTCTATGATGTATATTTGTGTAAATTTGTTTATGTATGTGCCTTGTGGAAGCTAGTAATGAAATTAAGCTACGTCACAGTAGTGAGAGGAATCCTGGCTCTTCATTTATAGTTATTAACTACTAATATACATTCTTGAAAGGAGGGATCACAGCAGGGTCTTAACTCAGTTTTAATTCCATACAGTTATATTTCTACTGGAGTCTCAGCACAGTGCAAATGATTACTGTGCTCAGCTGCTAACCAAAATGCTGAAAGCTCAAGTCCACCTAGAGATGCACCAAAAGAAAGGCACAGTGATCTTATTATGAAAAATCAGCCAAGGAAAACCCTATGGAGCACAGATCTACTCTGATACACATGGGATCACCATGATTTGGAATCAACATAATGACACCTCTTTGGTCATAGTTCTCATATATCACATGTTTTTATTCCAGAACGTTTTCTGAAGAATTCTTTCAGTTGGGAGTCATTAGCATTTTATTTCCTAACTATGAACACTAAGAAAAGTTAGTTATGGTGGTGATGATTGTATTTCCATATTTCTCTAAGTTACATAACCCTACTATGTCACATCTTAAACTTTCTCTTACTTTCCCAAATATTCCCCTAATATACCCCTTATTGTCCAGAGATTAAGAATCTCTAATATTAAAAAAAAAAAAGCTTTGAGTTTGGAATTTCTATGAAATAGTCATAAGACTTCCATTTAAAAACCATGAATATACATTTGTAGTTACATATTGGAATGTCCATATTGTTTCTTCAATTTAAATAAAATTTGGTATAAATATTTTAACTATTGTGATACTCTTCATTGTCCTTTTCCTCCTCTGTTTCTTCCTCCTCCTAACGCTGTCATTTTCCTTTAATGTGAATAGGAAAATTTTTCCCCAATAAGATTAGATTGGATAAAATTATCATTAATCATACCATAACTTTTGAACTCTACAAAAGATATTCCATATAGCCTAAACAATTTGCACTCGAGATAAGTTTTGACTTTTAATCCTTGAATAGGATCTCAGTTTTATGTTGCTGCCAATAAGAAGGTAAACAAAATGGATCTCTTAATAGACTGCTTACTAGTGCAAAAATGATTGCTTTTTATTTATGTCTTAAAGTTGTAATATTAATTTAAAATATATTAGTTTCTTCCTTTCCTTCCTAAGGTATGTTATTCTATATGCTGACAGAATTATTTTGTAATTTTGAACAAAGAATTTTCAGAAAAAAATTGGTAGAAATTAGTTGATCTTTATTATGTATACAGAATTTATTGTCCTTATTAGATGCACGGGATACATTTTCTTTGTTCATTTTATCAGGCAGCTATGATATAGATACCTATATACTCAGTGGAGCTCTGCTGGCACAGTGGTTCAACATTCGACTCCTAATCAAAAGGTCGGCAGTTCAAATCAGTTCTAAGGTCGACCATTCCTTGGAAACCCTGTGGGGCAGTTCTGCCCTGTTCTATAGGGTTGCTATGAGTTGAAATCGACTCAAAGGCAACTTTTTTTTTTTTAATACAGAAACGGAGTTTTACTATAGGGCTGATATACAGCAGAAAACACTTCCTTTGATAGATATGCTAAACAATTCCTTTTATTCTCAAAGATGCAAAACCCTGAGTTTTCAAATGATGAGTAGTTTCAATGCTGTAAACCAAGGCACTGAAGAAAAACACTTTGGGTTGGCTGCAAATATTTTGGGGAGCACCCATTTATGCTCAACCATTTATATTGTTTAGGAATGATCTGCCTCTAAGCTACAATACTGGTGAAAAGCCTAAATCCTTACAACAAAATTTAAGTATTTCATCCAGGTTCACCTCTTTGCCAAAATGTATATATTCTCTTTTAAAAATTCCATAGAATCATTTCAATTGAAAATACAAAACCAACAGTAAGAGGTTTACCTTAGGCAAGGGATTGGCGGGTTGGCACTGGAGCCCTCCAACAAAATCAAAATGTGGCAAAAGTGGGCGAGGAAACTCAAAATCCCAGTAAGTTCGAATGAGTCATATTTCAGCTTTCCCATTGTCTCATATAATGTAGTGGGTCTTCCTGAAAAGAGAGAAACAAAAGGTAGAGGCAACTTCAGAAAATTGTCACCTGGGTATCAGAAATTTTCAGAAGGGAGCTTGGAATAATGCAGCTAAAGTTGTTTAAAAGTATGAGAGGAGACTTAGATCTCTAATGCCACATCAGTATATTCACCATCATAAACAGTTATTAAACCTAAGGCACTGTAGAATTAAATATGCATTTGGTTTCTCTAAAGTTGTCTTGGAAGAAATACAAGCAGAATGCTCCTTAGAAATAAGGAAAGCGAGACTACCTTTCAAGTACTTTGGACATGTTATCAGGCGGGATCAGTCCCTGGAGAAAGGCATCATACTTGGCAGAGTACAGGGTCAGAAGAAAAGAGGAAGGCCCTCAACAAGATGGAGTGACATGGTGGCTGCAACAATGGGCTCAAGCATAACAACAATTATGAGGATGGCCCAGATCCAGGTAGTGTTTTGTTCTGTTGTACACACAGTCGCTATGAGTCAGAACTGACTAGATAGCACCCAAAAACAACAACAACAAAGTTGCAAAAATAACACATGCAATAATGCAAACAACTAGAATTTGAGCTCCCCAATCAATCCTACCACAGCCATGGAAACACCTTTCCCCGAAGTACTAAGTCTAGTTTCTACAATTTGCTAAGTCAGTCCCTGGACACTCAGTTTTCCAACTAAACTGTGAGGTTTTGTAAATATGGCTCAATTCTGTGTATCAACTACTATATCTGGTTCAAGTTCAGAGCTGAGTAAAATTTTATTAACAAATAAAACTCTTGGCAATTAACAACTGGAAAATTTTCAATAAAATTATGGAAATAGATGTGATTTTTATTTTTTAATAGAGAGACATAGTTTTCAAAGAATACAGATTAATAACTTGTATGTCAACCCTTCAAAAGCTTGATGGGCCTGTAAGAAAGAGGAGTTGTAAGCACTTAGTGAAAAATTGTGGAATTGTTAGGGTTCACTAGAAACAAGTTGTGCAGAATTATATTATCTGGATTACGGCTATTTGGTTAGCAGATTAATAAAATGTTGTAGACAAAAAGTATAAATTTTTTGAATTTGGGGTAGAGCCATTTTATCTCTCAACTGAGAAGGAATCCTCAGAAGGTAATATGGAAAAAATATTTCAATTAATGAATAAGAAAATTGAGCTATAGAAGAAGTTATTTTTCCAATGCTACAAAGATAGTTTGAGCCCTGGCGGCACAGTGGTTAAGAGCTCTGCTGCTAACCAGAAGGTCAGTGGTTGAAATCCACCAGCAGCTCTTTGGAAATACTATGGAGTAGTCCTAATTTGTCCTATAGCATCTCTATGAGTCAATATACACTCAGTGGCAACAGGTTTTAGTTACATCGACAGTTTTGCTAGAAATCATGTGTCACTCTTCAATCTACATGTCTATTATCATCCAGACATTCACTGAGGTTTATAATGACTTTTCAAAGATAAAAGTACATTAAACTAGTTATGTAATTAATTAAAGAAATTCTAAGTGTCTTAATTTTTTAGTTTCCAACTTTCAGGTGTCTGTTGTCGTTGTGATGGGCCATTGGGTTCTTCTAACTGACTCTGTAATAGAAACCTCTCTAAAATATTTGTGAGATTGATAGATCATTTCATCTTTTACTTACAAAAAACAAATTCCTCTCTCTTCTTATTTACACAAACTCAAATTCAAAGACACAAGGAAAGTTAAGATTTCATTCTATCAACTAAAAACATGACTTACCTAGTACTTCACTGTAAAACTGATCCCACTTCTTCTCCTTAAATGTCTGGAACAAAAAGTCAAAATAAAGCACATATATCATATTTTTATGCTCTCCAAGAATGTCATTCCATCTTGTAATTCTAACATAACAATAGGTACATAAGAAGGAGGGGTTAAAAGTTCTTCACTGTACTTTTCAAATGTGTAGCCAATAGTGAACAGGACACAATACACAAAGGGTATTTTTTTTCTTTAAATAATTTTTATTGTGCTTTAAGTGAAAGTTTACAAATCAAGTCAGTCTGTCACATATAAGCTTATATAGACCTTACTACATACTCCCATTTACTCTCCCCCTAATGAGTCAGCCCACTCCCTCCTTCCACTCTCTCTTTTTGTGACCCTTTTGTCAGTTTCTAACCCTCTCTACCCTCCCATCTCCCCTCCGGACAGGAGATGCCAACACAGTCTCAAGTGTCCACCTGACACAAGTAGCTCACTCCTCATCAGCATCTCTCTCCAACCCATTGTCCAGTCCCTTCCATTTCTGATGAGTTGTCTTCAGGAATGGTTCCTGTCCTGGGCCAACAGAAGGTTTGGGGACCATGACTGCCAGGATTCTTCTAGTCTCAGTCAGACCATTAAGTCTGGTCTTTTTACGAGAATTTGGGGTCTGCATCCCACTATTCTCCTGGTCCCCCAGGGGTTCTCTGTTTTGTTCCCTGTCAGGGCAGTCATTGGTTGTGACCGGGCACCATCTAGTTCTTCTGGTCTCAGGATGATGTAAGTCTCTAGTTCATGTGGCCCTCTCTGTCTCTTGGGCTCATAGGTATCGTGCGACCTTGGCGTTCTTCATTCTCCTATGATCCAGGTGGGTTGAGACCAAATGATGCATCTTAGATGGCCGCTTGTTAACATTTAAGACCTCAGAAGCCATACCTCAAAGTGGTATGCAGAATGTTTTCATAATAGAATTTATTATGCCAATTGACTTAGAAGTCTCCTTAAGCCATAGTCCCCAAACTCCTGCCCTTGCTCTGCTGACCTTCGAAGCATTCAGTTTATCCTGGAAACTTCTTTGCTTTTTGGTCCAGTCCAGTTGAGCTGACCTTCCATGTATTGAGTATTGTCCTTCCCTTCACCTAAAGTACTTCTTATCTACTGACTTATCAGTAATTAACCGTCTCCCACCCTCCTTCCCTCCCGCCCCTTGTAAACACAAAAGTATGTGTTCTCAGTTTATACTATTTCTCAAGATCTTATAATAGTGGTCTTATACAGTATTTGTCCTTTTGCATCTGACTAATTTCATTCAGCATAATGTCTTCCAGGTTCCTCCATGTTATGAAATGTTTCACAGATTCATCACTGTTCTTCATCACTGCGTAGTATTCCATTGTGTGAATATACCATAATTTATTCACCTATTCATCCATTGATGGACACCTTGATTACTTCCAGCTTTTTGCTATTGAAAACAGAGCTGCAATAAACATGGGTGTGCACATGTCTGTTCATGTAAAGGCTCTTATGTCTGTAGGGTATATTCCGAGGAGTGGGATTTCTGGGTTGTATGGTAGTTTTATTTCTAACTTTTTAAGAAAACACCAGATAGATTTCCAAAGTGGTTGTACCATTTTACATTCCCACCACCAGTGTATAAGAGTTCCAATCTCTCCGCAGCCTCACCAACATTTATTATTTTGTGTTTTTTGAATTAATGCCAGCCTTGTTGGAGTGAGATGGAATCTCATCGTAGTTTTAATTTGCGTCTCTCTAATGGCTAATGATCGAGAGCATTTTCTCATGTATCTGTTAGCCACCTGAATATCTTCTTTAGTGAAGTGTGTGTTCATATCCTTTACCCACTTTTTGATTGGGTTGTTTGTCTTTTTGTGGTTGAGTTTTAACAGAATCGTATAGATTTTAGAGATGAGGCACTGGTCGGAGATGTCATAGCTGAAAACTTTTTCCCAATGTGTAGCTGGTCTTTTTACTCTTTTGGTGAAGTCTTTAGATGAGCATAGGTGTTTGATTTTTAGGAGCTTCCAGTTTTCTGGTTTCTCTTCGTCTTTTTCAGTAATGTTTTGTATTCTGTTTATGCCTAGTATTAGGGCTCCTAACGTTTTCCCTATTTTTTTTTTTTTCCTGTTTTAGTCTTTATGTTTAGGTCTTTGATCCACTTGGAGTTAGTTTTTGTGCATGGTGGGAGGTATGGGTCCTGTTTCATTTGTTTGCAAATGGACATCCGGTTATGCCGGCACCATTTGTTAGAAAGACTATCTTTTCCCCAATTTACTGACACTGGGCCTTTGTGAAATATACGCTGCTCATATGTGGATGGATTTATATCTGGGTTCTCAATTCTGTTCCATTGGTCTATGTGCCTGTTGTTGTACCAGTACCAGGCTGTTTTGACTACTGTGGCTGTAGAATAGCTTCTGAAATCAGGTAGAGTGAGGCCTCCCACTTTCTTCTTCTTTTTCAGTAATGCTTTACTTATCCAGGGCTTCTTTCCCTTCCATATGAAGTTGGTGATTTGTTTCTCTATCACATTAAAAAAGTCATTGGAATTTGGATCGGAAGTGCATTGTATGTATAGATAAGTGCATTGTATGTATAGATGGCTTTTGGTAGAATAGACATTTTTACTATGTTAAGTCTTGCTATCCATGAGCAAGGTGTTTTTCCACTTATGTAAGTCCCTTTTAGTTTCTTGCACTAGTAGTTTGTAGTTTTCTTTGTATAGGTCTTTTACATCTTTGGTAAAATTTATTCCTAAGTATTTTATCTTCTTGGGGACTACTGTGAATGGTATTGACTTGGTGATTTCCTCTTCGATGTTCTTTTTGTTGATGTAGAGGAATCCAAGTGATTTTTGTATCTTTGTCTTATAACCTGAGACTCTGCCAAACTCTTCCATTAGTTTCAGTAGTTTTCTGGAGGATTCCTTAGGGTTTTCTGTGTATAAGATCATGTCATCTCCAAATAGAGATAATTTTACTTCTTCCTTGCCAATCCGGATGCCCTTTATTTCCTTGTCTAGGACCTCTAGCACAATGTTGAATAAGAGTGGTGATAAAGGTCATCCTTGTCTGGTTCCCGTTTTCAAAGGGAAATGCTTTCAGGCTCTCTCCATTTAGAGTGATGTTGGCTGTTGGCTTTGTATAGATGCCCTTTATTACATTGAGGAATTTTCCCTGAATTCCTATTTTGCTGAGGGTTTTTATCATGAATGGGTGTTGGACTTTGTCAAATGCCTTTTCTGCGTCAATTGATAAGATCATGTGGTTTTTGTCTTTTGTTTTATTTATATGGTGAATTACATTAATAGTTTTTCTAGTATTAAACCAACCTTGCATACCTGATATAAACCCCACTTGGTGGTGGTGGATTATTTTTTGATATGTTGTTGAATTCTATGGGCTAGAATTTTGTTGAGGATTTTTGCATCTATGTTCATGAGGAATATAGGTCTGTAATTTTCTTTTTTTGTGGTGTCTTTACTTAGTTTTGGTATCAGGGATATGGTGGCTTCATAGAATGAGTTAGGTAGTATTCCATCATTTTCTATGCTTTGAAATAGCCTTAGTAGTAGTGGTATTAACTCTTCTGTGAAAGTTTTGTAGAACTCTGCAGTGAAGCTGTCCAGGCCAGGGCTTTTTTTTTTCTTGGCAGTTTATTGATTAACTGTTCAATCTCTTTTTTTGTTATTGGTCTATTTAGTTGTTCTACTTCTGATTGTGTAAGTTTAGGTAGGTAGTGTATTTCTAGGAATTCATCCATTTCTTGTAGGTTTGCAAATTTGTTAGAGTACAATTTTTTGTAATGATCTGATATGGTTCTTTTAATTTCAGTTGGGTCTGTTGTGATATGGTCCATCTCATTTCTTATTCGGGTTATTTGTTTCCTTTCCTGTATTTCTTTAGTCAGTCTGGCCAATGGTTTGTCAATTTTGTTAATTTTTTTCTAAGAATCAGCTTTTGGCTTTGTTAATTCTTTCAATTGTTTTTCTGTTCTCTAATTCATTTAGTTCAGCTCTAATTTTTATTATTTGTTTTCTTCTGTTGCCTGATGGATTCTTTTGTTGCTTGCTTTCTAATTGTTCAAGCTGTAGGGACAGTTCTCTGATTTTGGCTCTTTCTTCTTTATGTATGTGTGCATTTATCGATATAAATTCCCCTCTGAGCACTGCTTTTGCTCTGTCCCAAAGGTTTTGATAGGAAGTGTTTTCATTCTCGTTGCATTCTATGAATTTCTTTATTACCTCCTTAATGTCTTCTATAACCCAGTCTTTTTGACCATGGTATTGTTCAGTTTCAAAGTGTTTGCCATCTTTTCCCTAATTTTTCTGTTATTGATTTCCACTTTTATAGCCTTGTGTTCTGTGAAGCTGCTTTGTAATATTTCGATATTTTCGATTCTGCAAAGGTTTGTTTTATGATCTAATATGTGATCTATTCTAGAGAATGCTCCGTGTGCACTAGAAAATAAAAGTATTCTTTGCAGCTGTTGGGTGGAGTGTTCTGTATAAGTCTATGAGGTCAAGCTGGTTGATTGTAGCAATTAGGTCTTCCGTGTCTCTTTTGAGCTTCTTACTGGAAGTCGTATCTTTCTCCAAAAGTGGTGTGTTGAAGTCTCCTACTATAATTGTGGAGGTGTCTATCTCACTTTTCAGTTCTGTTAAAGTTTGTTTTATGTATCTTGCGGCCCTGTCATTGGGTGCATAAATATTTAATATGGTTATATCTTCCTGGCCAATTGTCCTTTTAATCATTACGTAGTGTCCTTCCTTATCCTTTGTGGTGGCTTTAACTTTAAAGTCTATTTTGTGAGAAATTAATATTGCCACTCCTGCTCTTTTTTGATTGTTGTTTGCTTGATATAATTTTTTCCATCCTTTGAGTTTTAGTTTGCTTCTCTAAGTCTAAGGTGTGTCTCTTGTAGGCAGCATATAGAAGGACCATGTTTCTTTATCCAGTCTAAGACTCTCTGTCTCTTTATTGGTGCATTTAGTCCATTTACATTCAGCGTAATTATAGACAAGTATGTGTTTCGTGCTGTCCTTTTGGTGTCTTTATGTGTGTGTTGTTGACAATTTCATTTTTCCACTTAGTTTTTTGTGCTGAGACGTTTTTCTTTGTAAACTGTGTGTTCCTCATTTTCATAGTAGTTCAATTTATGTTTCCTGGGTCGTTATGTTTTTCGTGGTTTTTATTTTGAGTTATGGAATTTTTAGACCTCTTTGTGGTTACCTTAATATTTACTCCTATTTTTCTAAGTAAAAACCTAACATGTATCATCCTATATCACCTTGTTTTCCTCTTCATATGGCAGTTCTATGCCTCCTGTATTCAGTCCCTCTTTTTGATTATCATGATCTTTTACTTAATGACTTCAATGATTCCCTGTTTTGAGCATTTTTTTCTTTATAAAATTAATCTTAATATGCTTTTGTGATTTCCCTGTTAAAGGTGGTATCAGGATGTTCTGTTCTGTGACCTTGTGTTGTGTTGGTATCTGATATTATTGATTTTCTGACCAATTTCCTTTAGTTTTACTTGTAGCTTTTCTTTGGTTTTTGCAAATTCTCTAAGCTTGTGTTTATCTGTAAATATTTTAATTTCATCTTCATATTTGAGAGAGAGTTTTGCTGGATATATGATCCTTGGCTGGCAGTTTTTCTGCTACAGTGCTCTATGTATGTCCTCCCATTGCCTTCTTGCCTGCATGGTTTCTGCTGAGTAGTCTGAACTTATTCTTACTGATTCTCCATTGAAGGACAGCTTTCTTTTATTCCTGGCTGCTTTTAAAATTTTCTCTTTACCTTTGGTTTTTGGTAAGTTGCATGATAATAGGTCTTGCTGATTTTCTTTTTGGATCAATCTTATATGGCGTTTGATGAACATCTTGGATAGATATCCTTTTGTCTTTCATGATGTCAGGGAAGTTTTCTTCCAACAGATCTTCAACTATTCTCTCTGTGTTTTCCATTATCCCTCCCTGTTTTGGAACTCCAATTGCACGCAAGTTATTCTTCTTGATGGATTCCCACATGACTCTTAGGGTTTCTTCATTTGTTTTTTAATTCTTTTATCTAATTTTCCTTCAACTATATTGGTGTCAATTCCCTTATCCTCCACCTCCCCCACTTTGCATTCCAATTGCTCGATTCTGCTCCTCTGACTTCCTATTGAGTTGTCTTATTCTGTAATTTTACTATTAATCTTTTGGATTTTTGAATGCTGTCTCTTTATGGATTCTTGCAGCTTATTAACTTTTCCACTATGTTCTTGAATAATCTTTTTGATTTCTTCAACTGCTTTATCAGTGTGTTCCTTGACTTTTTCTGTAATTTGCCTTATTTCATTTCTGAGGTCTTCCCTGATGTCTTGAAGCATTCTGTAAATTAGTTTCTCATATTCTGCATCTGGCAATTCCAGGATTGTATCTTCATTTGGGAAAGATTTTGATTCTTTAATTTGGGGAGTTGTAGAAGCAATCATGGTCTGCTTCTTTATGTGGTTTGATATCGACTGCTGTCTCTGAGCCATCTATAAGATACTGTAATGATTTATTTTATATTTACTCACTGAGTCTTATCTTGTTTTGTTTTCTTTCAGTATACGTAGATGGGCTACTAGATTGCACTGTCTTGATTGTTGTAGCCGTTGAATCACTTATGTCCTATTACCAGGTGGTTTGGGCTGTTAAAAAAAGTTACCAGATATATAAACCTAAGAGTGCATTCACAATTCTTGAGGAGAATCTGATTTTGGGTTACGAATTGTGTGGTGTAGACTGTCACCTGTTCACTTAGAGGAGTAGTGGTGATAGTTGTGTACACACTTGGGGCACAGGATGCTGACAGGCTTCCCCCATGTGCCAGTGAGGTAGGTGTGCCTCTATTCCTAAAGCACTTTGGTGGGTGGGCTCTGCAGCTGTACCTTAGGCACCCAATGCATGTACCTCTACAGATTGGTAGGAGTCACTCTCCTCAGACCCCTATGGCAGGAGGCTAGTTGGTTTGGGTGGAGCTTCAGCCCTCACTTCCCTATTGTGGGTCTGTGAGGGCTCTGTTTAATAGGTAGAGATATCAGACCTGGGAAACTTGTCTTTCCAGTAATCTGATAAAACAGTTACAGTCAGATCCCTATCAGAATGCCTTTGCATTATAATAGCCATCTTGTTCCCTGTAGGGATGAAAGCCCAAGACTGTGGATCTCATATGCTTGGCTGGAGCTGGTTCTGTATTTTTAGACAAATTTTGGGAAGTCAGGGAAGGATTTTTGATCCCTGTTTTTTTTTGTAGCTGCTTCTCTCAGGTCAGGAGAATGGATTAGCAAAAGACCAAAAAAAAAAAAACAGAACAAAAAACTGCAGAGCACTTCACTCTCTGGCCCAGTAAATTCCAATGTTAAGGAAGCCGCCTAGGAAGAAGAGGGTGGGGATCAGATAGATAGGAGAGAGTAGCACCCAGGAATATAGACAAAGTTACTTATCTTGCTTGGTGATGACTCTTTTATCTGAGATTCTCGAGGGGTGTGTAACCTGTGTGTGTTGGCCGGGTCGAGATTTTCTCCGAGGGTCAGGCCTGCGTCCTGTGCTTCTGCTGTCTTGGAAGCCGTGGTCAGTTCCTCTGCTCCGAGTCCAAAGCCCAGTGCCAAGTTTCCCCAGCTAGAACGCCGCACTCTAGGGTCCAAAACCAGTCACTGCCTCCCAGTGAGTTCTCCTCCTGTCAGCCGCGTTGCTGCGCTGCCTGCGTGCACTGACTGGGCATCCCCCAAGGTCCCTTCAGGAGGCTAGGGCTGTGTCCTGTGTTTGCGCCATCTCAGGAAGCTGTGCTCAGCTCCCCTGCACCTAGTCCAAATGCTGGCTGAGTCTCTGTCACTCAGGTCAACTCTTTAGTTCTGTGTTTGCTGGTCAGGGTTCATAGATTGTCATGTATGTGATCGGTTCAATTTTTTTCCCAGCCTTTGTTGCAAGAGAGATCCGAGGTAGCTTCTACCTAGTCAGCCATCTTGGCCCCACCTCAAAAAGGGTATTTTAAGTAGCTCTGCCAGCAGCTCCCCACAAGGACCAATGGCATCTGCAAGAATGACATCAACCCTTGATTGTTGTGATTTCATCATTAGTTTCTTAATGAAAACTACATTTTTCAAGAGCTGTTGAATATAATCAGAATATTCCCCAGTGATTTCTTGGACTACTGAAAAATATGTCCAAAATGTATCTTTCAGCAGATCATTTGACGATTTCCTGATCCATTTCATGAAAAGAAACTCAAAATCATCTTTAGTAAGAGATGTAGGATACACTTCAAATTTAATAGCAGATGGTGTGCTGAGATCAATAAGAATGGAAGCTGAAGATGTTAGAACAGTCACCTCATGACCCCTCTGAATAAGTTCATCCAATATTGTCTTTATATTGATCCAATGGCTATATTCTGATGGCCACACCAGCACTTTTCCACAAGTTCCACAGTTAAAGCAACAACTCAGTTGTATTAGCAGAAGTGAAATCCATTTCATAGACATCCTGTTCAAATGAATTCTTCTTTTCGAATTGCTGTTCCCTTTTGCTATTGCTCATACTTATATTCCAGGAGAAATCAATCAATAGCCAAAATACAAGTCTTACAGGGCAAAGTAGACACATCATATAAATAGCCAGAGCATACCAAGATCAAAAAAAGCAAAGGGGAGATGACCTTGTGTTTTATGCGGATACTTAACATCCTTTTTATTATAAGTGCTATCACACAACTAAGAGTTGAGGACCTAACATTTGGGTGTCATCTGTGTTATATAATAGTTTCTAAAATAGTGTTAAGAACTGTGGCAGTTTGAAGCCACATGTGACTGCAGTCTCCTTGACACAAGAACTAAAGAAAAAGTAATTATACGATTGCATTAATATATTTTTGGATATCATGCTTCAAGACTTTTTGTATCTGGCAAAATCTTTATTGACATATAATTCATATACCAAAAAATTCATCAATTTAATTGTACAATTCAATGGTTGTCAGTATATGCACAGAGTTGTACAAACACCACCATGATTAATTTTAGAACATTTTAGCCCATCCAAAAAGGATTCCTGTGCCCCTTACCCATCTTCTCTCAGTCTTCCCAGCCTCCTTCTCCATCTAGCCCTAGGAAATTGCTAATCTACTTTCTGTTTCTATAGATTTTTCTATTTTGGACATTTCATATAAATGGAATCATATACTTTTTTTTTGTGAGTAGGTTTTAAGATTTTTCTACGTTATATAAATTGTTGTCGTTGTTGTTAGGTACCATCGAGTCAGTTCCCACTCATAGCTACCCTATGTGCCACAATCCTGTGCCATGCTCACAATTGTTATGCTTGAGCCCATTGTTGCAGCCACTGTGTAAATCCATCTATTTGAGGGTCTTCCTCTTTTCCACTGACCGTGTACTTTACCAAACATGATGTCCTTCTCCAGAGACTAATCTATCCTGACAGCATGTCCATAATATGTAAAACACAGTCTCACCATGATTGCTCTAAGGAGCAGTCTGGTTGTACTCTTCCAAGACAGATTTGTTTGTTCTTTTGGCAGTCCATGGTATATTCAATATTCTTCATAATACCACAATTGAAAGGTGCCAATTCTTCTTCGGTCTTCTTTATTCATTTTCCGGCTTTCACATGCATATGTTGTGATTGATAATGCCATGGCTTGGGGCAGGTCCACCTTAGTTTCAATGTGACATCTTTACTTTTCACTTGGTTGACTATAATCAAGACAGATAATGAAAAGTGTTGTCAAGTATGTGGAGAATCTAAGTAATGGTGGTGAAATAATTTGTGGAGAGATAGTGAAATAATGACCCAATGTGAAGAATGTAATCAAGGTCACTGAAATGTACAAGTAGAAATTGTTGAATGAGTGTGTGTTTTGTTGTGTCTATATTTTCAGCAAAAACAAACCTTTTTAAAAAGAATTAGTATTAGAAAAAAAGAATGTGGAGAAATTGGAACTCTTATACATACCATTCTGGAAAACAGACTGGCATAAAGTTGAACCTAAAGTTACCATATGATCCACCAATTCTACCTCTGTGTATTTTCCCAAGAGAAGTGAATACATGCATTCACACAAACCTTGGAAATGAATGCTCATAAATAGCATTATTCATGAATAGCATAATAGTCAAAAAGTGGAAAAACCCAAATGTCTATAAACTGATTACTGAATAGACAAAAGTGGCATATCCACACAAAGGATATTAAAAAAAAAAAAAAAAAAACAGTGCTTGACAAAAATAAAAAAAATAATGCCCTGTATTTATATAATATAAAACTTATTGTAATATTTGCAATATGATTTTTCTGACCAATAAATACATTCAGGTTTTTCTCAACCTAGACCGCTTTGATCCTATTGCATTTCCCTGATGTGTAAGCTTCAGGGGAACTTGTGGTTTGTTTTACCCATTTTTCTATAAAATTTTAATTTGTATTCTTTGTGCTGTTACAGATTAAACTCAGTCATTGTTTGCCTAGGTCTAAAAGAAAAAGATTATGATATCATTTTCACATCTGCCAGAGGATGCAATGGTTCCATATTAGGAGTGTAGGAAGGATGGGACAATGGGTTTTGGAAGAGAGAAAGAATAAGATATGCTCATCTCAAGTATTATTATTTGGAATAATAATCGTAATTTCAGTCTGTGTTCAACAAACACGTTGAATTTCACAACATATCTGTAAGGCAGCTAAGTGATGCTGTGTCTTGTTTTGAAACACACGGTACAGTTATTATACTGGTTCAATATTATCATAACTTAAATTGAGACAGTGCTTTCATTATCAAAGGGTTAAAATGAGAGTGAAAGTAAACAGTGGAGCCTTTTCAAAGGGTCATGAAGAAAAGAGAATCAGCTACCGAATTCAAAGAATTTCCCAAATACCTCAACTTTATAGTAGGGAGCAAGTAGGAACTGTTATATTTCTTTGTTGTTAGTTGCTGTCATGTCAATTCTGATTCATGGTGACCCCATGTGTGCAGAGTAGAACTGCACTATAGAGTTTTCAAGGTTGGGACCTTTCAGGAGCAGATTGCCAGTCCTGTCTTTCGAGGCACCTCTGGGTGGGTGTGAACTGTCAACATTTCAGCTAGTGGTGCAGTGCTTAATGCTTGCACCACTAAATTCCACATAAATTCTACTTGGAAATAACAAACTCAAAGAAGGCAAATGTCTTTTAAGAGAGAAATGATGCTGAGGCTGATTGCACAATAGAGTTTTGTGGGTTGGATTGTGTCCCTCTGAAAAATATATTCAAGTCTTAAACCTTGTTGCCTGTGAATGTGACCTCATTTGGCAATAATGTCTTTGCAGATGTAATCAACTTACAATGAGGTCTGTGATGATTAATGTCATGTGTCAACTTGACCAGGCCATGATTCTCAGTATTATGTAATCATCCTCCATTCTATGATTTGATGTAATTATCCTTCCATTTGTGATTTCACATAAGTAATATAATGTAATCACCTCCATGATATGATCTGATGCAATCAGCCAATCAGTTGTAAGGGATGTCTCCTTGGGGGTGTGGCCTGCACCCTATCTATCTATCATCTCTCTATCTATCTATCATCTATCTATCTATCATCTATCTATCTATCTATCTGTCTGTCTGTCTGTCTGTCTGTCTACCTACCTACCTACCTATATGTCTATCTATATACATAGGTGTTCTGGCAAAGGTTGTTTACTTCCTCTAGATCCTCTTTCCAGCTTGTCATCATTACAGCTCTGATTCTTGGCAGTTGAGCCAGCGGCTGGTTGACGAACCTTCCAAATTTGGGACTTGCCAGCTACCAAAGCCCTATGGGCCAGCAGCCTGCGATCTTACTTGCCAATTCTTGGTTTGTCACCCCCTGCAACCACTGAGTCAGGAAAATCTTCCAGCGAACATCTGACCCATGAACTTTGGAATTGCAAGCCTCCACAACTGGGTAAGCCATTTCCTTGAGATTAATCCCTACTCTCTATCTGTATCTATACATATGCTTTGCTTGCTTCGCTTATCTAGAGGACCCATCCAAAGTCATTTGGTACTGAGAATGGTTCTAGAGAATCAAAAACATAAGGATGAGTTTTCTAAATTGGCTCACTAGTCTGACTTGACTTGAAACAAAAAATAGTTACCAATGAGTTAACACGGACTCATGGTAACCCCATTTGTGTCAGTCAGAGTAGAAGTGTGCTCCACAGGGTGTCCAATGGCTGGTTTTTCAGAAGTAGATTGCCAGACCTTTCTTCCAAGGCACCTCTAGGTGAACTTGAACTGCCACTCTCTCAGTTTGCAGTTGAGCACATTAACCATTTGCACCACCGGTTTAACTACTAACTATTTTTCTTTCTAGAAATGTTATGTTTGCCTTAAGTCTCTGAGAATATAAAAAAAAACTCTGTTTTTGTGCCCTGCTCTAATTGTTCCATATGCTCTATCTCCTTGAGAGTAAGGTTTTCCATCTGTTGAATTTGATATCTCTTGTGGTTTTGAATTTTCTCCATATTTTGTAGTTTTGGTTCTGTGCTTATCTTGGGGCTGTCTTCTTCACTGCTTCCTGTATTTGTGCTGGGAGAGAGGAATGAAAGAGCACTCTGCAGTAAGAGCTTCTATGTCCAAAGCACTATAATGGTTTCAACACTTCCAAGAACAAATATGAACATGCAGGGAACAATGAAGCCTATGAGTGTTTACAGTGTGCAAATGTTTGGGGTTGGGGTGTCATGAGAAAAGAAGATGGCAAAGAAAACCAGAGAAAGGTGGAAGAAAGCAGACAGGCGGCATCCTCTTTGAAATATATACTTATAGAGATAAGTCAGAGCAATAGGCCATCCTGATGCCTACCCAGGCAGTAGATGGAAAACTCACATGTGGTTTCTAGGGACGTGGTTAAGTACTTGGCTGCTTTGTGAGAGAAACACCTGGTGATCTACCTCCATAAAAATTCCTGCCAAGAAAACCCTGTGGGGCAATTTTACTGTGTCACATGGCTTTGCTATAAGTCAACAATCAATTCAAAGGCACCTAAAAACAAGAACAAGAAAAACTCCTCTAAAGAAAAGCAGAATTAGCATCATTGAGAGGGAAGCCAACTCTGATGCCAGTTCTGTGGGGGTAAAGTCACTACTGTTGTGAACAAAGCTCTTTGTGAGCATGACTGCATCTGGCTCATAAGAGTTTTACTGAATAGCCCATCCCAGCCTCATCACTGCCCATAAGCTATATCCATTGTTCCCACCTTTCCTCCTCTAGAATCAAAGAGGAGATTCCAGAATAATCATGATAAATTTCCAAATTACATAGTGGTGATTACTCAGGAGGCACTGTGCCGTGTGATTTATGTACATTATCTCTTTGAATTTACACAGCATCTCTGTGAATTAGGTATGATATTATACCCATTTTTTATTGGATAAAACCAAAATACATAGATACTATGTAGCTCTCCCAAGGTACAACAGAACCATGATTTAAACCTAGGCAATTCTGCTCCATTATACAATCCTATGCCATCCCAAACAAATGCAGTGCTTGACAGAAGAGAAGCTGATACAGGAGAAATTAAGGAATTTTCCCCGGGCTGTACTGATAACAAAGGGCAGACACCGGGTTAGAAAGTGTCTTCAGTTTTGACCTCTAACCATAAGTTTTTAACAGGATCATCCAAAACTGATACCAACCAAAAAGTGAAGGAGATTTAGAAATTAAGGCCTGATAATACAAAACATAATTAAAGAAAGAAGGGTCCATGAAAGGTGTTCTTGGCGTAGGGGAGTTAGTTGAAATACAGAATTTAGGCTTCTTTGTTTCCTTTATCCCTTTATGGTTTTTCAGTCTCTTCAGGCTCACTCATGAAGTTACAGCTCTTCAGAGAAGGTAAGAAATGCTACCAAGTACAGCAGATACTGGAGCCACCTATATTTGCAGAAGTCACAATCACCATCCTGTGTTTATTTCCTGTTAAAGGTCAGCACATCAAATAAGATACTGTATAGCCAGGTGACATGAAGTTAACCCCAGACCCAGCTCTTTGCTCCTCCTTCTTAGAACAGAGTAAAAATTACAGGGTCTCACAGATCTCCAGTTACTCTTGATATAAACTTTGGACACTTTAATAATGATTATCTAGAATACCCCTAAATTGTATTACAACCAAAAGGAAAACATTGTCACTGTATCTTTGAAGAGAAAAATATACATTTTATTTCATACAAATAAATGTGTTCATTTGCTCTGTACTTGAAATGATGACAAAACAATCATTTTAGGAAAACCTACCTTTGATATGTTTTCATCATATCCAGCTTCATAAGTCAAAATTTTCAAAAGTATTAAGAATACAACTTCTTCTAAAGCAGTGAATGATGGCAATGATTTGCAAAACAATTTGGGTAAAAAACTAGAAGGTAGGTGGATAAAACCAGCTGAAAAATTATGTAAGGACTTGTTCAGATGTGAAATAAAAAGTTCTGAGGATGTGACTTTAAAAAATTGGTTATATGGTGTTTTGACTCATTTGAGATATAAAAAGGAGCCCTAGTAGCACAGTGGTTAAGAGCTCAGGTGTTAACAGAAAGGAGGTTGGCGGTTCAAACCCAAGAGCCACTCCTTGGGAGGAATGCCTGGCATTGCAGCCTAAGAAACCTGCTGGGGCAGTTCTACACTATGCTATAGGGTTGTTAACAGTTGGAATGACCTGATGACAAAGGCTGTTTTTTGTTTTGTTTTGTTTTTTAGTCGAGGTAGGGACAAAGAAATATACACTATCTAAAAAAAAAAAAAAAAAAAACCATTAATCGTTCTTTTTTTCAAAACTTACACCAAGCAATGTATTTAACATGGATCCTTGTCCAATCAGACACTTCCTCAGGATGATATTGGATGAAGATGAAATAAGGGCCAGTATTTGCAATGCTGCAGAGTTCAGGGAGGGAGGGAGGAATGATGGGCTAAAGGTCAGGGGTAAAAAAGGACAAATTATATGCTTATAGAAATTATCATTTTTACTTTTTGATGAGACAGCTTATCAGGTCACAGGCCAAAGGTAAACTCCCTAAGACAACTTTTTTTTCTTTTGAAGGAAATGGAAATCACAGGCAGAAGTATGGGCAGTAGAAGCGACAACACACCTTTCCCAAAACTACTAAAAGGAAGAAAAACCCAACTTGCATCTCCACTTGCTTCTTCACTCACTTCAGCATAAAGAAAAGGGATGATCTCACACCTCTAGCCCGTTAACTCTAATGGTGAACAGGAATGGGTCACTCTTCCTGTATTTTTGTGAGTCAGAGTATGTGTGTTGGTCTGTCTGATTCCCAGCAAAGCAACTTCCTGTTCTCTTTTGCCGCCTAGAAAGGGATGGTGTGAGTGTGTGTGTGCAGGCAGTAGACTCTGATGTTTCCTTCTCCAGGGGCAGGATAGAGGCCAATGGCATATACAAAAAGCTCTTCTCAAGCAGGGATTCTTTCTTTCACAGGTGAAAAAATAAGGCACTCTTATAACACCACAAAGGTCCCTGGGTGACACAAATGGTTTGCGCTCAGTGACTGATCAGAAGATTGATGGTTCAAACTCACCTAGCAGCACCTTGAAAGGTCTGACAATCTGCTTCCATAAACATTACAGGCACGAATGCCCCATGGAGCTCAGTTTTACTTTGTAAGACATGGGATCGTTGTGAGTCAGAACTGACTCTATGGCAATGGTGTTTTTGTTGTTGTTTTTTTTTTTTTTGAGAGCACCCAAAGCTATTACAATTTTGGCACAAAGCTATCACTGTCTATTATTCAGTAAGGAAAAAAGAGAACATGTACCCATGTCTTCAGCCCCAAGAACCTTGCCTTACCTAAACGAAAAACCTCCCTTCCTTGAGGAAGACAACACCAATGTTTTTGGTAGACGGTGGTTATATATGAAGAACCCTAGCGGCACAGTGGTTAAAGTGCTTGGCTGCTAACCCCAGGGTCAGTGAATCGAAGCCACAAGCCACTCCATGTGAGGAAGATGCGGCAATCTGATTCCAGAAAGCTTTACAGTCTTGGAAACCCTATGGGGCAGTTCTACTGGGTCTTACAGGGTCACTCTGAGTTGGAATTGACTCAGTGGCAGTGAGTGTGGTTTGGTTGTACATGAGACTTTAGTATTCATGCTCATTTTGGCACTAGCAATGTTTACTCAATGAATAAGTTGGAAAACCTGAATTTGAACTCAGATGTATCTTCCTGACAGTGAAGTTCATGATATCACTACTTTACATGTTCCTGTTGAAGGCTGATCACCTGGACTTTAGTTAAAAGTAATGACTACGAATTATGAGTTTGCAAGACTAATCATGTGTTAGCTAGTGCTTATCAGGGTCGGAGTCCTGGTGCTGTAATTGTTAAGCACTTGATTGCTCATCGAAAGTTTGGCAGTTTGAACCCACTCTGCCACTCCGTGGGAAAAGGCTTAGCAAAATACGTTATAAAGATTGTAGCCTAGGAAAACCTATGGGGCAGTTCTACTCTGTCACAGGGGTCACTGTGAATCAAAATTGACTAGACAGTATCTAACAACACTTGTCAGGCACACCTAACTAAATAAAATTAATCTGTATTCTATACCTAGGACTAAAAATGCCTATCAATATACCTTATTAACATAAATCTCAAAGCGTTTCATGTATCGCAACTTAATTAAGTGTATTCTAAGGGCTAAACTCAGTGCTAGTATACAGCACCAGCAGGTAGAGTTGTACATGTTGTACACTTTACAATCCCAAGAGATGCTATTCGCACACATTGCAGCAAAAAACCCCCAGTGTCCTAAGTGGAAACTTTCAAGGCATTAACTTTATGAAAAAGAATAAGTCAAAGTTGTTGCCGTCAAGGGATTTTGAACTAGTACTGAGCAAGTAGATTTCTTTGCTTATGACGATACCTAAGGAAGGAATATGCAGATTCTGTTCACCAACTTTTGGATATTTCCATTTAATTCCTTATATCAAGAATTTTTATTTCTTTCAGATATTACTTTATCCAATCATGTCCCCTCACAGTCAGCATCCTTTTTCTTCATTCAAGAGGTGTACTAGAATGTCAGTATTCAGAGAAGGGACTTTTCCAAATCTGAAGAGGGAAGTGAGGGGGGGAAAAATCACAGAGCCCAGAACCTCTGCACAAGAAAATCATATTGGCATTAATGTAATGGGTTCCAATGGTCTCCAGATCTGTGTGTCTGATTCATTTATAAAGATTATGACTCCGCTATGTCATTGTTTTTCATTGCAATTGAGTCTGTTCATCGCAACCTTAAGTATAACAAAACACTGCCCGTTCCTACACCATTTTCATGGTCGTTGGTCTATTTGAGTCCTTGTTTTGGCTATTGTGTCAATGACCACTCATAACCACAACAAAAGACAACTATGCCAGGTTCACATAGTTTTTCCCCACACAAATAAAAAAATAAAAGCAACAACAATACTGGCTGACAAAATTAGAAATCTGTTGGCAACGTCTTTTAAACACACAGACATGATTTAAACGCTTCCCTAAAAATTTACAAGTGAAACCAATGGTCTAAGAGGATGTACTAGCTGTCACCTTGGCTTTCTGACTTCCACAGGCCTGAACAGATATAATCCCCTGGCCTAGGGCTTGTGGTTATAGCTGTACCTCAATTTGAGATATGTGCCCTTGGCAAAAGGATTGATTTGAGCAATTGGGACCTAAGAGAATCTAACAGGGTCCTGAGGTAGGGGGACTGGAGGGTAGGGGGTGTTTTCTGGGCCAGCTCTTTTTCTCCCACACACTGGTAGCTTCTTTACTCCAATTCCATGTATATGTGACTCCCCATACAACAAGCTGAGAGGTTGTGGAAATGATTAGGCTGACACAGCACTGACCCTGCAAGTTTCTTTCCAATATGCATTTCTCTTGGATCCTCTGAAACTTATGGAAATCCTCAGAGTAATCTGTGGCTGCCAACCTAATCCATTTTCTTCTCAGTATTTCCTGGCTCTACCAGGCATTAAAACAGCAGGGCCTAACTCTGTGTATGTGTGTGTGAGTTTCAAACTTTTTATGTCTTAACTGTAAGATACCGAATGTTTTATATCTAACTGTAAAGCCATTAACTACAAAGTTCAGATCTAATCATTAACTTGTTTTTTCCCAGCCACAGGAGTAAGCCTATCTGAATATCCATTGGTCTGCCCTTCTGGTATTACTGCTGGGTCCTGGGTTCCTTTCAGCAGCAACACTAATGACTAAAAATAAGAAGTGAAGAAGGGAATTATCTGTGAGGTAAAATTTGCTTTTTTTTTTTTCCCTTTTCTGGAAGTTTCTGTCTTGCATCCACAGAGTATTATACTTCTTATAATGAAGTCTGTGTTGAAAATATGTTTGTAATTTAAATGTCTTTTGCATTATTACAATTTTACCTCAGGAAATTCAGTGTTATTCTTTATACCATACACAATCTCTCAGACTTTCAGTGATTGCTTTCACTTTGTCTCATTTCAAAGGAAGTCTTTAGGATTGGGGGTCTTCTTAAGAAAGTGTAAGCCACATAAGGAAAGAAGGTCACTGTTATAAGTCCTCACTTTTCTGATTCTATCCTCCCTCCACCCCTACATAAGCACGTACAGACACACACACAGGCACATACAAACACATGTGCAGTGCATGCAACAGCACGTAACACCCTAAGGCACTTTCCAGAATGTAGAATATCTTACTACACATATTTTAGTAGCTGGGCTCCAAAGTGGCCCAGATAGAGCTGGACATCCTTGAAGTGGGACAAATGAAAGAAATAGCCTTTTCACATTAAAAGAAACATTCAGTTTTACTGGCAGATAAGTCAGTTAATTCTTCCTAAGAGGGGCATTCTTTATCACTTTTTTCTTCTGTTTCATTAACCTTCTTTAAATTCAATTTTAGACATTTTAAATTACAGCCTGTGGTTCATTGGCTTAGCCACAACTTGGGTAGGGAACTCGAGGTGTTATATAAACTAAAATTTATAACCATGTAAAATTGATTGTTTCTTTCCTGTGTAGTTTTAAAGGCTTTTATATACTAATTTTTATATTTTCAGGTAAATACAATTGTTAAATCATGTCTCAGTGTATCTGGTACATTGGTTATCTTAAGTCCTTCATCCCATCCCCACCCCCTAGCCCTCTCCTCACAGAATTCTGCAGTTGTCATCACACACTGGTTACAAGGAGTAAATGCTAATTTAGGACTAATACCCTGCTTGTTCCTGAATTGGTTACACCTACTTCCCTGATATAACTAGACTGTATTTCAAAGCTGCATTATTTTCATGTTGTTTCTCAGTCCATCGTTCTCTGACATTTTTCTAGCACGAGGAACTTGAGATTTTTACAAGATGTTTCTTTAAAGAAAAATTTTCTTACAAACTGTAAACTCTTTTACTTGAATAAGATAAACAATGGACATTTTTTTTGACTTCGGATCTGGCCCACAGTGGATTTTCTCTAGGCCAAATGAGTAGAGTTGGGCAAACCGAGGCCCATTTGACTGTTGCCAGTCACTTGCTTTGTGTCTTTGAATAGGCCTTCAGCTTCTGAATCTTAATCCCAATCTACAAAATGAAGGTAAGATTTATTTATTTTCAGGGTTGGCAACGATTAGCTTATTGGTCCAGTTGTGAGGATTTTTTTTTTTTTCTTTATGTTGAGGTGTAATACATACTGAAGGCTGTGGTCTTTGATCTTCATTAGTAAGTGCTTCAAGTCCTCTTCACTTTCAGCAAGCAAGGGTGTGTCATCTGCATAACACAGGTTGTTAATGACTCTTCCTCCAATGCTGATGCCCTGATCTTCTTCAAATAGTCCAACTCCTCAGAATATTTGCTGAGCATACAGTTTGAACAGGTATGGTGAGAAAATAGAACCCTAATCTACACCTTTCCTGACTTTAAACCACGCAGTATCCTCTTGTTCTGTTCGAAAGACTGCCTCTTCATCTATGTACAGCTTCCTAATGAGCACAATTAAGTGTTCGGGAATTCCCAGTCTTCACAATGTTAATCATAATTTGTTATGATCCACAGAGTAGAATGCCTTTGCATAGTCAATAAAACACAGGTAGACATTTTTCTGGCATTCTTGGCTTTCAGCCAGAATCCATCTGATATCAGCTATGATATCCCTAGTTCCACATTCTCTTCTGTATCCTGCCTGAATTTCTTGTAGTTTCCTGTTGATATACTACTGCAGTCGCTTTTGAATGATCTTCGGCAAAATTTTACTTTCAAGTGATATTAATGATATTGTTCAGTAATATCGACATTTGGTGGGATCACTTTTCTTGGGAATAGGCATAAATGTAGATCTCTTTTAGTCATTTGGCCAGGAAGCTGTCTTCCACATTTATTGGTATGGACCAAGTGAGTGCTTTCAGCACTGCATCCATTTGTTGAAACATCTCAAACGGTATTTCATCAATTCCTGGAGCCTTGTTTTTCTCCAATGCCTTCAGTGCAGCTTGGAATTCTTCCTTCAGTACCATTGGTTCCTGCTCATATGGTACCTCCTGAAAAGGTTTAATGTCGACCAATTCTTTTTGGTATAGAGACTGTGTGTATTCCTTTCATCTTCACTTGGTGCTTCCTGAGTCATGTAATATTTTCCCCATAAAAAATATTTTCCCCATAGAATCCTTCAATATTACAACTCGAGGCTTGAATTTTTTCTTTGGTTCTTCCAGCTTGAGAAATGCTCAGCGTGTTCTTCTGTTTTGGTTTTCCATCCATAATAATTAGGGAAATGAAAATTAAGACAATAATTTCACAGAGATTTGTGAAACAAGAATCTGAGAAAACTATGTTTGAAGGAGTATAATACGGAATAATCAGTCCAAATGAAATTAGTTTGACCCAGTAATTCTACATGTAGGAACTTGTGCTGCAGAAATACTTGAACATGATTATATATGAGATGTATGGCAAGATGCTCCCTACAGTACCTAAATGGGTATCAATCAGAGAACACATTTGCCTCTAATGAAAGGGATAAATTATATAGTCCTTAAAGAGAATAGGCAGGTTGGTTACAGGCAATATTGCTGAATGTTGTCTAGATCATATTGCTTTGTAAAAAAAAGTTTCAGAAATATTTTCAATACTATGATAATCTTTTTCTTGAAAAAAATGAAATGTATGTAAACTTGTATAAGCATATAGAAATTCAAGGGATCTAAAATGGCCAAAACAACCTTGAAAAGAAAACACAAAGTTGAAATGGTTACATTTTCTAATTTCAAAACCCTTCAAATCTACAGTTATTAATCAAGACGATGTGGTACAGGGATACACAGATGTACAGATTATGAACTAGAACAGAGAATGCAGAAACAGAGCCACATGTTTATGGTCAATTTTTTTTTCAACAAGAGTACCAAAATAATTCAATGTGTGGAAAGAACGGTCTTTTTAACAAGGGGGATCGGAAACCTGAATATCTACTTGCAAAATAATGAAGTTCAACTGCCTATCTCAACCCATATATCAAAATTAAACATGTTGTTTCAAAGAGTAAAATCAAGAAAGTGAAAGCACACCCCTTCAAAGGCGGGAAGTATTTGCAAATCATGTATCTGATAAGGGACTTCTGAAAGGAATATATAACTTACAACTTGATAATAAAGACAAATAGCCAAAAGAAAAAATGGACAAATAATCTGACTAGACATTTCCCCAAAGAAAGCGTACAAGTGGCCAATGAACACATGAAACAGAATCATTACCATTCATCATCAAAAATGTGTAAGTAAAATCACTAGGAAATACAACTTCACACTCACCTAGTTGACTATAATCAAGACAAATAATGGAAAGTGTCAAGAAAGTGGAGAATCCAAGCTGATAGTGGTAAATTAATTTGGGTAGAGATAGCAAGAGTGATGACACAATGTAACCAAGATCACTGTATTGTACATGTATAAGTTGTGAATGTGTGTATGATTTGCTGTGTCTATATTTTCTCCAGAAACCCTGGTGGTGAAGCAGAAAAATAAATATTTTTAAAAAGAATGTGGAGAAAATGGAACCTTCATGCATGAACACATGTGGAGGGAAAGGATGGTAAGAGTGAGGGGTGATTGGCAAAGGGCACAGGATTTCTATGTGGAGTGACAAAAATTTTCTAACATTAATCATGGTGATGGTTGTACAACTCTGTGCATGTACTAAAAACCATAGATTGGTACACATTAAAATTGAAGAATTGTTTGCTTTGTGAATTATATGTCAATAAAGATTTTACCAGACACAAAAAGTCTTGAATCATGATATCCAAAAAAATGTTGATGCAAATGTGTACTTACTTTGTCTTTAGTTCTGTGTCAAAGAGATTGCAATCACAAGTGGCCTCACACTCACCAATGGTCTTAACACTATTCTAAAATCAATCATATAACATGCGTAACTCTGAAATATTAGGTCACCCATTCTTAGCTGTGTAATAACACTGATGATAAAAGGGACCTTAAGTACCCTCAGGCAACCACAGGTCATCTACACTTTGCTTTTTCCACTTGGCATCCACATGCTCTGACTATTCATGTTATGTGTTTACTTTGACGTGTAAGGGTTATATTTTAACTTCTTGATTGATTTCTCCTGGGATATAAGCATGAGCAATGGCAGAAGGGAACAGATTTTTTTGAAAGAAAGATATTCATTTAACCAAGATGTCTACAAAATGGATTTCAGTTCTTCTGCTGATACCACTGAGTTGTTGCTTTAGCTGTGGAACTTGTGGAAAAGTGCTGGTGTGGCCAACAGAATATAGTCATTGGATGAACATAAAGACAATACTGGATGAACTTATTCAGAGGGGTCATGAGGTGACTGTTCTAACATCTTCAGCTTCCATTCTTATTGATCCCAGCAAACCATCTGCTATTAAATTTGAAGTGTATCCTACATCTCTTACTAAAGATGATTTTGAGTTTCTTATCATGAACGCGATCAGGAAATGGACATACGATATGCCAAAGGATACATTTTGGACATATTTTTCAGTATTACAAGAAATCTTTTGGGAATATTCTGACTGCCTTGAAAGGCTTTGTAAAGATGTAGTTTTTAACAAGAAACTTATGATGAAACTACAAGAATCAAGGTTTGATGTTGTTCTTGCAGATGCTATTGGCCCTTGTGGTGAGCTGTTGGCGGAGCTACTTAAAATACCCCTTGTGTATAGTGTCCGGTTCACTTTTGGCTACACAATTGAAAAGTACAGTGGAGGACTTTTATCCCCTCCTTCTTACGTACCTATTGTTATGTCAGAATTACCTGATCGAATGACATTCATGGAGAGGGTAAAAAATATGATATATGTGCTTTATTTTGACTTTTGGTTCCAGACATTTAATGAGAAGAAGTGGAATCAGTTTTACAGTGAAACACTAGGTAAGTTATGTTTTTAGTTGGTCGAAGGAAGTCCTAACTTTTCCTGTGCCTTTGAAGGTGTGTTTGTGTAAACAAAAAGTCAGAGGAATTTTTTTTTTGTAAGTAAAAGATGAAATGAAAATATGAAATGATCTAACTGACAAATATTTATAGAGAACCTTCTATTACAGAATCAGTTACAAAAACCCAGTAGCTAATCTCTAGGACAGGGGACTCCCGAGAATCAGAAATGCCCAAATGAAGACACTTGGAATTTCTTTAATCATTTACATACCCATTTTATTGTAGTTTTTATCTTTAAAAAATTCATTTTGCATTTCCATGAATGTCTGGATGAACAGACATGCCGATTGAAGAGTGATACATATTTCTAGCATAACTATGTATGTAGCATTGGGAAAAATACCTGTGTAGCTCAGTTTTGTTATTTATTAACTAGAATATTTTTCCATAGTAACTTCTCAGGATTCCTTCTCAGTTGAAAGATATACTGGCTTTAAGCCAGATTCGAAACTTATAATTTGTTTCTACAATATTTTATTAATCTGCTAGCCAAATAGCCATAAGCAAAATAGTCTAATTCTATATAAGTTGTGCCTAGTGGACCCTGAGGTTTCTAATGATTTCACATTTCTTCACTAACTGTTTACAAATCATCTATCCTACATGTCTCTGACGTTATGGAGGGGTTGGCATATAAGTTATTAGTCTGAATTTTTTGTAAACTATTTCTCTCTTTTTAAAAAAATCCACAGTGAGCACATTTATCTTCATAATTTTTTGAAAATTTACAGCATTTACTTGCATATAGTATTACTTAATAATGGAATATAATTCAGCTCTTCACTTGAACTGAATGCCCTAGTTGGTACAAGGAATTGAGCCACACTCACAAAAACCTCAAATTTTAGTTGGGAAACTGAATATCAAGGATTGGTTTGTTAATTTGTAGAAACTAGACTGAGTACTTCTGGGAAAGGTGTTCCCGTGGCTATGGGAGGCTTAATTGATTGGGGAGTTCAAATTCCAGTTGTTTGCATCTGTAGACCTGTTACATTTGCAACTTTAGATAATGTAAATACATATTTAATTCTACAGTGGCTTAGGTTCAATAACTGTTTATGGTGGTGGAAGTATTGATGTGACATTAGAAATTTAAGGCTCCTCTTTTTCTCACACTTTTAGGCATCTTTAGCCAACTCTTGCAAGCTTCCCTCAGAAGATTACTTGGACATTCAGATGTCAATTTTTTCAAGTTTCCTCTACTTTTTGTTTTCTCTTTTCTTTGCAGGAAGACCAACTACATTATCTGAGACAATGGGGAAAGCTGAAATATGGCTCGTTCGAAACTATTGGGATTTTCAATTTCCTCGCCCTTTTTTGCCACATTTTCAATTTGTTGGAGGGCTCCACTGCAAACCTGCCAATCCCTTGCCTAAGGTAAACTTATTACACTTGGTTTAGTATTTTCAATTGAAATGATGCTACTTTCTTCATTCAGAATGTCTAAGTAAGAAAGATGTGAAAAGTGTGCTAAAGTGAACTACAAATTAGAAATTCATATATTTCCATGCCACCAGAAGTATCTGAATATCATTACCATGACAGAAATAAGGGGAATACCTATAAGACTTTGAGAATAGTCTAACAAATTAAAGACTTCTTTATTTAGCACATAAGAAAGTATCAGTCATTCACTGAGAGGTTATTTTTAGAGTGACGACCATATTCTAGGTAAACTAGTGCTGGTTTGACATAAACAGAAACTAAACAGACATGGTCCCTGCCCCCTCCCATGCCCCACCTCACACACACACATCTTATATTCCAGTTGGAAAAATAGAACCGAAGCAAGTAGTAAACATACAGCATGAAAAGTGTTATAGTAAGGAAAGACCACAATGGTAAGGGAACACCCAGCAGGGATCATACAAAGTAAACCAGAGTCATTGGTAATTAAGGTGAAGGGTGTGCAGGAATAGGTAGAGAAGGTGGGGGAAAAAAGAAGACAAAATGAAAGCAGCTATAGTAGTAATGGCAGTCCCCAAGATCTCCTAATGAGCAGGAAGAGGAGGTGTAAAGAGGCAGATGATGTGGAAGAACTTAGTTGGATCCAGAAGGAGTTTGAAGCATCTATTAAGGGGATTGGGGAGCCAGTGGAAAGAATTAAGCCAGAGAGAGATATGAGCAGGTTTCTTTTACAAAAGAGCCCTCAAGATGCAGTTACTGGATTGGATTCTGAAAAAGCAAGACTAGAATGGTAGACCTTTTAGGAGATTGTTTCAGGCAATCAGGCACCAGATGATGTGAAACTGGAATGGTCATAGAGTGAACACTATTCCTATAATACTACCAACCTCATATGATTGTTGTAAGAAAATATTTGTTAATATATATAAAACACTCCAAATGCCTCTGGCACAAAGTAATCCAAAAGTAATATTAGCTATTGTAATTATTGCTATTTTTGTTACTATTACTAATACTATTAATCATTTCATATGTGTCAGGCACTTTATACTTCTCATTTAATAGGAACTGGTTTTCTGGTAGATCAAAATTATATTCTCTAGCAAAGTCCTAAAGAGCAGATATCCTCTGAGGTTTTTACAAGTGGAGGTATACGTCTTAGCAACCAGATGAGCAGGTGAAAATGCTTAAATTTTGTTTTAAGGATTTAGGCTCTTCATCTGTTTTATAGCTAAGGGGAAGACCATTCCTAACCATTATAAATGGGCGAATATAAATGGGTGTTCCCAACAATATTTGCAGCCAAAGCCCAGTGTGCTTGCTTGCAGCCTTAGTTTACAGCATTGAAACCATTCACCATTTGAAGCCTCACAGTTTAACATCTTTGAGAATAAAAGGGATGGTTTATCCTACCAGATGAATTGTTTTCTACTGTATACCAACCCTGCAGGAAATCACAGTAAAACTCCCTTTGAGTATGAAAAAAAAAAAAAAAACTCACTCCACAGGATTTCCAAGGATGGGCTGGTGAATTCCAACTGCTGATCTTTTGTTTAACAGCCATACATTTAGCCATTGCAGCACCACAGCTCCCCTTTGAGTATATGCGTGTCTGTAGCATAGCTGCCTGATAGAATGAACACAGAAAATGTATCCTGTGCATGTAATGAACACAAAAAGTTCTGTACACATAATAAAGACTAAAGAATTTCTGCTACTTGTATCTGAAAATTTCCATTAGTCTGAACTTACAAAATAATTCTGTCAGCATATAGGGTAATATTCCTTATGAAGGACAATAAGAATCGATTTTAAATTACTCCTACAGCTTTAAGACATAAATAAAAACAAGCATTCTTTATTGCACTAGTATATAATCTATTAAAAGATCTGTTTAGTCTCTCTTCTTATTGGCAGCAACATGAAACTGAAATCCTCTTCAAGGATTAAAACTCAATAGTTATTCTGAGTGTAAATTGTTTAGACTATATACATATAATGTCTTTCAAAGGGTGCAAATGCTGCAGGAAGTTTAATAACTTTCTGCCGTCTAACCTTATTAATGGAGAATTTTCCCATTCATATTAAAGGAAAATGACAGTCTTAGTAGCAGAAGGAAAGAGAGGAGGAAAGAGAGGATGAATAATAGTGTGAGAGTTAAAATAAATATTTACAGTGGTTGTTATTGACATCATAGAAACAAGATTTGAATCAAAGTCAATAATGTGAAGACTGTTATTCATTATTATAAAAAGTCCCCCATATCACTTGCTTTTCCATTAATTGTTAGACTTTCAGTTTATTTGAGTTTTTATCAAGAAAAGAAAGCATTTGGCAAAATGCATCAAAAGATCTACAAATAATTATAACCTTGGACCTCATTGTATACTTATATGAACCTACACAGACAAAAATAAATAAATAAATAAGTGGTGCAGAATCAATCTGTATGGCAGTGTAATTTATAAAGTAAACATTGACAATAATTTAAATTCCAACATTTATGAGAGGTTAAATAACTGATGTGTATCCACACTATTGCAATCACTTCATCAAAGAATGCTTGATTACACAAAAGCAATCATTATATGAGTTGGAAATGAAGAGGCAAATTGTTAAAAACAATTTGAGGCCAAATTTATTATACAAAAAAGGTATACACAGTGGGATTACAGTTTTCTAAATATATGTCGTATGTATACATCAGAAACTCTAGTGGTATAGTGGTTAAGAGCTATGGCTGCTAACCAAAAGATTGGCAGTTTGAATCTACTAGGCGCTCCTTGGAAACTCTATGGGGCATTTCTACTCTGTCCAATATGGTGTCTATGAGTGGAATTGACTTTACGGCAACAGGTTTTTGTTTTTTTTTTAAATACATTTCTGCATATGGATCATGTAAACACTAGAATGAATGGGAACAGAGTTTAAACACTTTCAGGATGGAATTTATGGGTGAAACTTTCTTTTTTACATTTTCCATTCTTACCCAAAATGTTTTGCAATGTGTTTGTATTATTTTTATTAAGATATCACAGAATTTGGAACAAACCAGTTCAAGTAAGTGATTAATCTATAAAGAAAAATTGTATTACTACAAAACTATCAGGGTCCATTTTGCACAGCAAAGGGAGCACAAGTCAGAATAATTCTCAAACAATTCCAGATGAACATGTCTTCACCAGAAACTCTATACAGTTCCAAGTGAGCTGCTCAAGTGGGTGACCAGATCCCTTCTGGAGAAAGACCAGGTGTACCTCTCCCACTGGGGAGACGGTGCTCTCCCCACGACACAGTGAGATGATAATGAAGGCCTCTTTTAGCCACAGTTCTGCACAGCACATTCAACAGGTACATCGGTTTCATAATATGACTTCAGGTCAAGAAATACCACAAGGAAGAAACCAAGAAATATGGACATTCTGATACGTAATTACAAATGTGTATTTATGGATTAAAAATGGAAATTTTATGACTATTTCAAAGCAATTCTAATCTCAAAGTTGTTTTGAATGTTAGAGAATCTTAACCTCTGGGCATTAAATGGTATATTAGAGGAATATTTGGGAAACCACGAGAAAGTTTAAGGTGTGAATAAAGGGTTATGTAACTGAGAGAAATATACAATCATCCCCCACCATAACTAATTTTTCATTAGGGTTCATAGTCATGAAGTAAAATACTAACAACTACCAACTGAGAGCTCTCTCCAGAAAACCTTCTGGAATAAACACATGTGATTTTGGTAGAACTATAACCAAACAGGTGCAGTCTAGTTGATTCCAACTCCTGGTGTCCTCATGTGTATCAGAGTAGAACTACGCGCCATACAGTTTTCATTGGCTGATTTTTCAAAAGTAGATCACCATGACTTTCTTTTGGGGCACCTCAAGATGGATTTGAACTTCCAAACATTGGTTGGCAGCCAAGCACAGCAATTATTTGTACTGATCTGGTGCCGCAGTAGAAATAGAACTACATACAATTAAATCTGAGTTAAGATCCTGCTATTGTGTCTCCTTCCAAGAATATATACTAGTAATTAATAACTGTAAATGAAGAGGGAGTGTCCTCCTCACTACTGTGTAACTGCTTAATTTCATTTCATGCTTATATCACACCCCATCCCCTCCCACATTTACGCAAATATACCTAATAAAGGCAATAGATCTCATATCACACATCGCCTTCCAAACTGACTGATTAGTGTTGTAAAAAAGCAGCCGCTATTCTAATAATTTGTCTCTGTCAATGAAAATCCCTGGGTAGCACAAATGGTTCCACCTTCACAGTTCCAATCTTCACAGTGGCACCACGGAAGAAAGGTCTGGAGATCCCAGTCTGAAGAAATGCGTCCTTAAATGTTACCGTGGAAATAGAAATTCTGTGGAGATTTGTTCACGAGTCAGAATTGATTCTACAGCAGTGGGTTTGGTTTTAGTTGTCAGTTCTTGACTTTCTCTCTTAAGTTGTTTGTGGCCAAATCTTTAAATGTTGTTCAATATTTCGTTGCTGTTTCATGATGAAGCAAATGCTGTCTTCACAGGAAATAGAAGAGTTTGTCCAGAGCTCTGAAAAACACGGTGTTGTGGTGTTTACTCTTGGGTCAATGGTCAGTAACATCACAGAAGAAAGGGCCAATACGATTGCATCAGCCCTTGCCCAGATTCCACAAAAGGTTAGATAAAGTGCCATCATGGTGACCAACTACTTTGCTAGTCTGTTCAACTCTGTACAGGGTCTAATGATTATGGAAATTTTCTGTAACTATTATGATAGTCCCCCACTTGTCTGTCAGTGTGTCCTACTGTGAGGTTTGAGTGTTGCTGTGATGCTGGAAGCTACGCCACCGATATTCAGATACCAGCAGAGTCAGGCATGGCAGACAGTTTTCAGCTGAACTTCCAGACTAAGACAGACTAGGAACAAGGATCCAGCAATCTACTTCTGAAAGTCTGGAATAAGTGAACATAAGTTAACTCCCTTCCGTGTCATTCAAAAAATAAGAAAGAAACAGGTTAAAATGAAATTTAGGAAATGAAAGCCAGGGTAACACATAGATATGAGAACATAAATATGTATATCATTGGGAATGCACACTGTTTTTTACAGTAGATATATGAGTGCTTAACAATGCCCAGATGCTTGAATTTGTCATTTCTAATCTCAATGTTTTTAGCTACCGTGGGAGAAACATCATAATTACTTATTAGAGAATTACCTGATGCTATTTTTTTATATAAAAATAAGTTCCTTCAACTTTGTGTTGTTTTTTGATATAAAAATAAGTTCCTTCAACCTGAGTATTCCTACTTACTTCGGTGTTTTAGTAGTTCTGATTTCTAGCATCTCTTGTTCTCAGTTCCTTTGTCATAGGAAGGGGTTTGGCTAGATGATCTTTTCATGTTTACAGAATTCTAACTTGCTATAACTTTTCAGTTCTATTCATGGAATAAAGTATTTTCTTCATCTTCATAGGTGCTGTGGCGATTTGATGGCAAGAAACCAGATACCTTAGGACCCAATACTCGACTCTTCAAGTGGATTCCCCAGAATGACCTTCTTGGTAAGACCAGAGAACAAATAATGAAAATACGGGTAACAGCTAATCAGAGGGATACAAGTTAAACAGAAAATCAATTCTTGAGCAGTTATTATAGAAGAATTTAAAAACTAAAGCATAAGTTCTGTATATTTATTTTCTAGTTTTAGAGGGAAAAGATGAAATATAATAATTGGCATTTTATAATATACAGTCATAATCCTTTTGGCCAGAAGTAAAAAAAAAAAAAATTTAAATTTATGTATCTATATTTCACATGTAATCCCAACTCAAACAAGATTTTTAATAGCCTCCTGTATCATCATCCTAATACTCTCACCTCATACCTATTCTTTCCATTGCTGAAGCGGTATTTCAAATGCTTCTTAACGGTAAGAGCACCTCCTTTACAACCAGTGATCCCCACCCCCATTTTGTATAGGAAAATATCCACAATCTTTATCATGAAGTGATGAAATGTTTCATGATAAAGGATCACCATCCCTTCTTCTGAGTCCAGCACCATCATCATCACACTTCCTCCTGCCTTGAACACGCCACATATCAGACTCCATCTTTTTTCTCACTGTTTCTCTAAGACAATATACTCTAATGTGTCCTCTTCTTTTGTTCATTTGTTACTTTTATCCAGAATATTCTCCTTCAGCTTGTACACCTGACAATCTTCTATTCACTTTTCAAGTGTCCAGGCACACATCATTTCTTTCATGAAGCCCTCATTTACTATTTCAGTAGGCCTAGTTGCTTCCTGCTCAGAGATCTAAAAAAAATTTAAACAGAGTTTCATGGGCATGATCATCTGTTTCTTAGAAAACACTGCCTCATTGAGCTCCCTATATTTCTCATTTTATTTCTAAGAATTATAATGAATAATTTTGCTAAATTTCACCCCTTCCTAGGTCACCCAAAGACCAAAGCTTTTATAACTCATGGTGGAGCCAATGGCATCTATGAGGCTATCTACCATGGGGTCCCTATGGTGGGCATTCCCTTGTTTGCTGATCAACCTGACAACATTGCTCACATGAAGGTCAAGGGGGCAGCAGTGAGTCTGGACATGGACACAATGACAAGTACAGATTTGCTCAATGCTTTGAAGACAGTCATCTATGACCCATCGTGAGTAGTTTTAATCGGTTGTTTATTTTTGGCGTGGAGGGCAATGCTGGAGAAATAATATGTAAGAGGTTTGAGGACAATGAGAGGTTTGAGAACAAGGATGAAGTTTTGAAAAGCCAGTAAGGAGGATGAGAAGAATTACTGAAGTTGGACCTGGAAGAATTACAAGGTGAGAACAAAGTTGAAAAGGGACCATGAATGTTAAAACAATAGGACTCTGCAAGGCCCTGTAACTTTCTCTCAGTATGAGGCTCATTAATTCTTTTTAAACTCTTCTAAACTGTTTTAAGTAAATGAGCAAGAGATAATCAATCTCAAATTTCTTTTACATTTAATGCTTTCCAAAATGTCTACCCTAATATTTAGATCCCATTACCAGAAATGGTAAACAACTAAAACCAAACCAAACAAACCCATTGCCACGGAGTCGATTCCGACTCATACTGACCGTATAGGACAGAGTAGAACTGCCCCATATTGTTTCCTGGGAGAGCCTGGTAGATTCCAACTGCAGGCCTTTTGGTTAGCAGCAGTAGCACTTAACCACCAGGGTTTCGTTAAACAACTAGGGCTGAAAATTTATGCAATTGAAACCATGAAAAATGAGGATATCAAACCAAACCCATTGCTGTCATAAATGTATGAAAAGTCTTAGTTCTTTTGAGTGTGATTAGCTTGATTATATTTGGAAGAGTTTTAAAATTAAAAAGGAATTGATTTGGAAGATAAATACTGTAATGTGGTGGTTAAGTGTCACCGTGTCCCTTCCGACTTATAGCAATCCTGTGTACAACAGAAAGAAACACTGCCCGGTCCTGCACCATCCCCACAATCATCACTCTGTGAGAGTCCATTGCTGCAGCCACCGCATCAACTCATCTCGCTGATGGTCTTCCTCTTTTTTGCTGACCCTCTACCTAACATGACGTCCTGCTCCAGGGACACTTCCCTTCTGATAACATGTGCTAAGTACATGAAAGGAAGACAGTGTCATACTATAGCACTTTGGGATTCAGAGTTCATAAACCATATGCCTTTTTTCAACTCTTCTTGCTTGACCATAATCATTTGCAAAAGAATGAAACAAATATAATTGCAATGCCTCAAAGTGAAATGTTGAGGACTCTCCAGATTCTAAAATAACAAAACTAACAAGAACAACAACAATAATAATAGCAAACATTTACTGAGAGTCTACTATATGTTTGGAACAATCTAAGTATTCTAAAACTCCGTCCATTATTCTTCACAATAGTCAGATTAAAAAAACACTATCCACAGCTAGTTCATTTTAGCAAAGAAACAACTGAGGCACAAAGAGACAACTGGGGCACAAAAAGAATAAATAACTGCAGAAAGCAGACAGCTAGTGAGTTTCAGAATCAGGGTTCAAACTGAGGCAAGTCACTTTCACCCTTTTAACCACTCAATGACTGATATAAAGTCAATACCAATTCCTGACCAGCCTTGCCTGGACATGTCCCTGGACCTCATCATGGATCTGCCTCCAGTATTCAGATAATGATATTATTTTGAACCTTGTACACCAGATTCATTAACAATTCCTCACTGGATAATTCAAACTCTGCACACTCAGATGATGATTTTTTCTTTTCTTTTAATTTTTTTGTCCTTAAGACTTAGCACTTTCCATTCTCTATCTTAAAAATACATGGCCTACCCCAACTTCTTTCTTTCTTTACATCCTGAAATAATATGCATTCAACAAATTCTAGCCCATATACTAAAATGTCTATCATCATCTCAGAGGAAAATAATGCATTTTTCTTCCGATCTTGCGAGTCACATATTTTTACAACCTTCATGAAAATTTTACTTACTGATCTTTTCTGATTTATTCTCTAAGTTGGTGTCTATTTGATTTTTCTTCAGCTATAAAGCGAACGCTATGAGGTTATCAGCCATTCAGCATGATCAGCCTGTTAAGCCCCTGGATAGAGCCACCTTCTGGATCGAGTTTGTCATGCGCCACAAAGGAGCCAAACACCTTCGCCCAGCTGCCCTCAGCCTCACCTGGTACCAGTACCACTCTTTGGATGTGATTGGGTTTCTACTGGCTTGTGTGGCAATTGTTAGTTTTCTTGTCATAAAATGTTGTTGGTTTGGTTTTCAAAAGTTTTTTAAGATGGGAAAGAAGAAAAAGAGGGAGTAGGCCTCTTTAAGCAAAAGACTAACAGGCATGATAAGTGAGAGCATTATATTTCATTCAACCATTACGGTTCAAGTTGTGGAAAGATTCTGCTCCATATTTTGTAAGAGCTGAGCCTTTTCTGATTTCCGAAGATATGTTACTCTTGGTTTATTGTTCTGGTTGGTGTTTGTTAATTCTTCCCTAAGGAAGAATAATCTTGAGTGATTTTAAATAAATTTCTACTCAGTATTCCTCTTGAAATAGTTCCAGCCATCAGGTGGATTATATTCAAGGTATTATTCTCATCTGGTAAATTGTGAAACAATTCTATGTTTGTGATGAGTTATGCACATTTTTATAACCGGAAAACAACATGAAACTCACTGGAACTGCAACCTGTTGATGGTAAAAGATCAGGAAGCTTGATGTTTTCACTGTGCATTTTCAGAAGCATTTTCTATATAAATGATGTGCATTCATACAAATATATGTATGCCTCATGAACCATAAAGTATTTCTTCCTGAAATTTTTCTTTCTTTCAGAAATTCTGAGTGGTTTTAAGTGGTTTCCTTCCTAAAAGTATGTAATACTATGAAGTCTTTGATTGGAAAGAGTAAAAATATTTTCCACACTGCCCTTGAATATGCTTGAGTTATTGTTTTCCCTTTATTGAAAGATCCTTTGCAATTTCATAGTAAAAACCAAAAAAATCCCACACACAGAATGACAGAATTAAAGCAACTTTCTTCACCTTTACCATCTGTGCGCTACTTTTGCTTATTTCCATCTAATGTTTAATGGCAGGCATATGGAAGTACCACAGTGGATGGAGACAAAAATCAATGATTATGAACTTAATCTTGAAAAGAACAAAATGAGCTGAGTATTCCTATGTTGGAGACTGACATTATAATTAGGAGTTTTCTGAATTAATTTCTATGTAAAATGAAATATTTATTAAAGACATGTAATACAAATATACTAATCAGAACTTTCATATTTAATCTCAAAATTCAGCAATAATCACAGCCGTTACTCAGTAATAATAATAAAGCAGGGAAGGACTTTGTAAATGATGTGTCATTCTGGTGCTTTTTTTTTGATAAAGCTTACCATCCAACCAGCTAGCAAAGAAGAATGTTTAGAAGGTCCAGAATCAATAGCAAAGAGCTGAATTTGGAGCTGAGATACAGTAACTCGAAAACTAGCACAGCAGACGATATTCAAATTTTTCTCATGTATTGACATCCCAAAAGCTTTTGTGCCTTTGAGCACTGCCTTTTGATAAGATTCAGATGAGTGAGAAGCATGGTTTACTTTTGGAAACAAATATGTGAAAGTGGGGTGTACAGAAATCAAGTAACAGATTCCTGACAAAAGTCAGCTTATAGAAGGTCTGTTAGGCCTGCAGTCCCACCCGTGGTCAATTCCCTGTTCCCCAAATGTATAATCAGAATACTAGCAGATTGGATTGTGGGTGGCAGCAGTAGCTAGATCACTTGGCTCATTACAGTCCATTCTGTTGGGCAATCCCATCACCACTCTGTTCATGCATCCAGCAACAGCACTGCAGTGACCAACGATTTAGCATCCTCCCTATGGTGGGTAATAATTTTTACCAATTCAAGGTGCATGGAAATGTATCTCGTTTGTTTAATTGGGAAATCCTTCACTATTAAACTGCTTGATCTTTTTTTTTTTTTTTTGTATGTTTATTATCCACTCAGGTGTTTTATTCTATGTCCTGTATGAACTCCAGTTTTATTTTGGTGTTTTTCTGCTGACTCTTATTTGGTGTCCAGAGGTTACAAAAGGCAAATTTGTTATTTGTAAAACCCTAGAAGCCCAGGTCATGGACAACAGTGGCTCAAAATGACTGGCAAAGACACAAGATCAATAAAGGTAAGGTAAACTCTGGAAAAATATTAAAAATCTGAGGTCACAGAAGATAAGATTTTAGAGATGAGTAGATCAGTTATAGTGAGGACATGCAGGTTGCAGGAGTCAGGATACAATGAAATAAAAGTCATGGCAAACATGGTGATTAAAGTAAAAAATACAGCAGTGAAGTACAGAATGGAAGATTAAAACCAGGAAAACATTTAGAAGCAAAGGAGCTTTAGAAGTATAGCAGGTTGTTAGGAGGGCCTTAATGTAAGATGTCAGCAAACAACTTATATACTAAACCATTATGTGGCAACTCCTAGAGCCTTCAGGTGATTCCTAGAGGAGGGATTATCAGTCAAGTTTCACCCAGAGGAACAAATTTAAAATAAGTAATTAGATGCTTACAATACCATTTTCCAGTGTGCTAGAACAAAAGTCTGGAAAGATCATCACATATTTTGGGTTTGCCTGCTGTTCAGAATTTAGGATATTCCTACTACTGATGCTTAGGTCACGAAACCCCATCATGGTTCACAGCTGTTCCACAGCCTCGGGGTGATTCTTGGGGAAAATGCCACGTAGCATAGCAAAACATCATGTCTGCTAAAGCTCATTCATCTTCCCACTACTGCTCAATGAAGAATAACATGTCTTCTTTCTCTATTGTATTTTCCCAATCCTAAAAGAGTGCATCTCATTGACAGACTATGACTCATACCCAGGACCCTAAAGCAAGGACCCTAGAAAATTTAATCCCAAGTGAAACATGGGAGAACATAGAAGACAGTGGTCAATGCTAGTGCCAAAAATGAAGACCAGATAACTTCCAAGACAGACAGAGAACCCCATCTCAGAATTCAGAGACAAAAAAGAATTTAGAGACAAAAACAAACTAAAACTCAAAGGATGGAAAAATACATATCAAGCAAACAACAATCAAAAAAGAGCAGGAGTGGCAATATCATTTTCTGACAAAATAAACTTTAAAGTTAAATCCATCATAAAAGATAAGGAAGGACACTATATAATAATTAAAGGGACAATATACCAAGAAGCTATAACCATATTAAATATTTATGCACCCAATGACAGGGCTACAAGATACATAAAACAAACTCTATCAGCATTGAAAAGTGAGATAGACAGTTCCACAATAATAGCAGGAGACTTCAACACACCACTTTCGGTGAAGGACAGGACATCCAGATAGAAGCTCAATAAAGACACAGAAGATCTAAAAGTCCCAATCAACCAACTTGACCTCATAGACATATACAGAACACTCCAACCAACAGCAACCAACTGTACTTTCTTTTTCTAGTACACATGGAACATTCTGTAGAATAGGCCACATATTAGGTCATAGAGCAAGCCTTAGCAGAATCAAAAACATTGGAATATTACAAAGCATCTTCTCTGACCATAAGGCCATAAAAGTGAAAATCAATAACAGGAAAAGCAGGGAAAATAATCAAACACTTGGAAGCTGAAAAATACCCTGCTCAGAAAAGACTGCATATAGGAAACATTAAGAATGGAATAAAGAAATCCATAGAATCCAGTGAGAATGAAAACACTTCCTAACAGAACATTTGGGACACAGTGAAAGTGGCGCTCAGAGGCCAATTTATATCAATAAATGTACAAATCCAAAAAGAAGAAAGGGCCGAAACCAAAGAATAATCCCTACAACTTGATCAAATAGAAAAAGAGCGTCAAAAGAAACCCTCAGGCAACACATGAAAACAAACACTAAAAATTAGAGCAGAATAAAGTGAAATAGAAAACGAAAAAGAATTGAAAGAATTAACAAGACCAAAAGCTGGTTCTTTAAAAAAATAAAAAAATTGATAAACCGTTGGCCAAACCGACAAAAGAAAAACAGGAGAGGAAGCAAATAACCTAAATAAGAAATGAGATGGGCGATATTACAACAGACCCAACTGAAATTAAAAGAATCATCATATCAGATTACTATGAAAAGTTGTACTGTAACAAATTTGAAAACCTAGAAGAAATGGATGAATCCTAGAAACACACGACCTACCTGAACTAACACAAATGGAAGCAGAAGAACTAAATAGACGCATAACAAAAGAAGATATTGAAAAGGTAATCAAAAAACTCCCAATAAAAAAAAAGCCCTGCCCAGGACAATTCAGGGCAGAGTTCTACCGAAATTTCAGGGAATAGTTAACACCATTACTGTTGTTGTTCTTAGGTGCCATCGAGTCAGTTCCAACCCATAGCGACCCTATGCACAACAGACTGAAACACTACTGGGTCCTGGGCTGTCCTTACAATTGCTGTTACACTTGAGCTCATTGTTGCAGCTGCTGTGTCAAACCACCTCGTTGAGGGTCTCCCTCTTTTCCGCTGACCCTGTACTCTGCCAAGCATGATGTCTTTCTCCAGGGAGTGATCCCTCCTGACAACATGTCCAAAGGATGTAAGACACCATCCTTGCCTCTAAGCAGCATTCTGCTTGTACTTCTTCCAAGACAGATTTGTTCATTCTTTTGGCAGTCCATACACGGTATGTTCAATATTCTTTGCCAACACCACAATTCAAAGGCATCAGTTCTCCTTTGGTCTTCCTTATTCATTGTCCAGCTTTCACATGCATATGAGGCAACTGAAAATACCACGGCTTGGGTCAGGCGCACCTTAGTTTTCAGAGTGACATCTTTGCTCTTCAACACTTTGAAGAGGTCCTTTGTAGCAGATTTACCAAATGCAATGCTTCTCTTGATTTCTCGACTGCTGCTTCCATGGCTGTTGATTGTGGATCCAAGTAAAATGAAATCCTTGACAACTTCAATCTTTTCTCCATTTATCATGATGAGGATTTCTGTTTTCTTTATGTTGAGGTGCAATCCACACTGAAGGCTGTGGTCTTTGATCTTCATTAGCAAGTGCTTCAAGTCCTCTTCACTTTCAGCAAGCAAGGTTATGTCATCTGCACAATGCAGGTTGTTAATCAATATTCCTCCAATCCTGATGCCCCGTTCTTCTTCATATAGTCCACCTTCTAGTATTATTTGCTCAGCATACAGATTAAATAGGTATGGTGAAAGAATACAACCTGACGCACACCTTTTCTGACTTTAAGCCAATCAGTATCCCATTGTTCTGTCCCAACAACTGCCTCTAGATCTATGTAAAGGTCCCTCATGAGCACAATTAAGTCTTCTGGAATTCCCATTCTTCTCAGTGTTATCCATAGTTTCTTATGAACCACAGAGTCGAATGCTTTTGCATAGTCAATAAAACACAGGTAAACATCCTTCTGCTATTCTCTGCTTTCAGCCAGGATCCATCTGACATCAGCAATGATATCCCTGGTTCCACGTCCTCTTCTGAAACCTGCCTGAATTTCTGGCAGTTCCTTGTCGATATACTCCTGCAGCCATTTTTTAATGATCTTCAGAAGATTTTGCTTTCCTGTGAAATTAATGATATTGTTCTATAATTTCCACATTTGATTGGATGACCTTTCTTGGGAATAGGCATAAATATGGATCTCTTCCAGTCAGTTGGCCAGGAAGCTGTCTTCCATATGTCTTGGCATAGACAAGTGAGCACCTCCAGTGCTTCATTTGTTTGTTGAAACATCTCAATTGATATTCCATCAATTCCTGGAGCCTTGTTTTACACCAATGTCTTCACAGCAGCTTGGACCTCTTCCTTCAGTACCATCGGTTTCTAATCCTATGCCACCTCTTGAAATGGTTGAACATCGACTAATTCTTTTTGGTATAATGACTCTGTGTATTCTTTCCATCTTCTTTTGATGCTTTCTGCTTCATTTAATATTTTGCTCATGGAGTCCTTCACTAGTGCAACTCAAGGCTTGAATTTTTTCTTCAGTTCTTTCAACTTGAGAAATGCCAAGCATATCCTTCCCTTTTGGATTTCCATCTCTAGCTCTTTGCACATGCCATTATAATACTTTGTCTTCTTGAGACACCCTTTGAAATCTTCTGTTCAGTTCTTTTACTTCATCAGTTCTTCCTTTTGCTTTAGCTGCTCAACGCTCAAGGGCAAGTTTCAGAGTCTCCTCTCACATCCATCTTGGTCTTTCCTTTCTTTCCTGTCTTTTCAATGACCTCTTGATTTCTTCATGTGTGATGTCCTTGATGGCATCCCAGATCTCGTCTGGTCTTCAGTCACTGGAGTTCAAGGAGTCAAATCTATTTTTCAGATGGTCTCTAAATTCAGGTGGGAAAAACTCAAGGTCATATTTTGGCTCTCGTGGACTTGCTCTGATTTTCTTCAGTTTCAGTTTGAACTTGCATATGAGAAATTGATGGTCTGTTCCATAGTCGGCCCCTGGCCTTGTTCTGACTGATGATATTGAGCTTTTCCATTGCCTCTTTCCACAGATGTAGTCAATTTGATTTCTGTGTGTTCCGTCTGGTGAAGTCCATTTGTATAGTCGTCATTTATGTTGGTGAAAGAAGGTATTTGCAATGAAGAAGTCGTTGGTCATGCAAACTTCTATCAGTCAATCTCCGGCATTGTTTCTATCACCAAGGCCATTTTTTTCCAATGACGGACCCTTCTTTTTTGTTTCCAACTTTCGCATTCCAATTGCCAGTAATTATCAATGCATCTTGATTGCATGTTCAACCAATTTTGGATTGCAGCAGCTGATAAAAATCTTCTTTTTCTTCATCTTTGGCCCTAGTGATTGGTGCTTAAATTTGAATAATAGCCATATTAACTGGTCTTCCTTGTAGGCATATGGATATTATCCTATCACTGACAGCATTGTACTTCAGGATAGAACTTGAAATGTTCTTTTTGACGTTGAATGGAAAACCATTCCTCTTCAAGTTGTCATTCCCAGCATAGTAGACTATATGATTGTCTGATTCGAAATTGCCAATACCTGTCCATTTCAGCTCACTAATTCCTAGTATATCTATGTTTATGTGTTCCATTTCATTTTAGATGATTTCCAATTTTCCTAGACTCATACTTTGTACATTCCAGGTTCTGATTATTAATGGATGTTTGCAGCTGTTTCTTCTCATTTTGGGTCACTCGACATCAGCAAACGAAGGTCCCAAAAGCTTTACTACATCCATGCCATTAAGATCAACTCTACTTTGAGGAGGCAGCTCTTCCCCAGTTATGTTTTCTATGCCTTCCAACCTGGGAGGCTCATCTTCCAGCAGTGTATCAGACAATGTTCTGCTGCTATTCATAAGGTTTTCACTGCGTAAAGCTTTTCAGAAGTAGACTTCAGGGTCCTTCTTCCTAATCTGTCTATTTGTCATACTCTGGGGGCTTGCCTGTTGCTGTGATGCTGGAAGATATGCCATGGGTATTCACATACCAGCAGGGTCACCCATGGGGGACACCAGTACTACTAAAGGTATTTCAGAGTGTAGAACTGGACGTAATACTCCCGAACTCATTCTGTGAGGCCTCCATATCCCTGATACCAAAATGAGGTAAAAAGGCCACCAAAAAGAAAATTACAGACCTGTATCCCTCATGTACTTAGATGTAAACATCCTCAACAAAATTCTAGCCAACAGAATTCAATAACATATCAAAAAAAAAAAATAATAATTCACCATGACCAAGTGGGATTCAAGCCAGGTATGCAGGCATGGTTCAACATTAGAAAAACAATTAATGCAACCTGTCACATAAATAAAACAGAAGACGAGAATCACACGATTTTATCAATTGACACAGAAAAGGTATATGACAAAGTAGAAAACCTAGTCAAGATAAAAACTCTCAGCCAAATAGAAATAGAAGGAAAATTCCTCAGTGTAATAAAGGGCCAATAGCCAACATCATCCGAAATGGAGAGAGCCTGAAAGCATTCCCCTTGACTTCGGGAACAAGACAAGGATGCCCTTTATCACCACTGTTATCCAACATTGTGCCGGAGGTCCTACTCAGAGCACTTAGGCTAGATAAAAAAATAAAGGGCATCCAGATTGGCAAGGCAGAAGTAAAATTATCTCTATTTGCAGATGACATGATCTTATACATAGAAAACCCTAAGGAACACTCAAGAAAGCTACTAAAAGTAATAGAAGAGTTCAGCAGAGTATCAGGATACAAGATAAACATATAAAAAGAACATGGAAGGGGAAATCACCAAATCAATACCATTCACAGTAGCCCCCAAGAAGGTAAAATACTTAGGAATAAATCTTACCAGAGATGTAAAAGACCTATACAAAGAAAACTACAAGACACTACTGCAAGAAACCAAAAGAAACCTACGTTAAGTGGAAAAACATACCTCGCTCATGGATAGGAAGACTTAACATTGTAAAAATGTCTATTCTACTAAAAACTATCTGTAAATACAATGCAATTCCAATCCAAATTCTAAAGACATTTTTTAATGAGATGGAAAAACAAATCACCAACTTCATATGGAAGGGAAAGAGGCCCCAGATAAGTAAAGCATTACTGAAAAAGAAGAACAAAGTGGGAGGCCTCACTCTACCTCAAGAACCTATTATACCGCCACAGAAGTCAAAACAGCCTAGTATTGGTACAACAATAGACACACAGACCAGTGGAACAGAATTGAGAATCCAGGCATAAATCCATCCACATGCGAGTAGTTGATATTTGACAAAGGCCCCAAAACAGTTAAATGGGTGAAAAGAGAGCCTTTTTCACAAATGGCGCTGGCATAACTGGATATACATATGCAAAAAAATGAAACAAGACCCATACCTCACTCTATGCAGAAAAACGAGCTCAAAATGGATCAAAGACCTAAATGTAAAATCTAAAACGATAAAAATCATGGAAGAAAAAGTAGGGACAACGTTAGAAACCCTAATACAGGGCATAAACGGTATACAAAACATTATGAAAAATGCAGAAAAGAAACTAGATAACTGGGAGCTCCTAAAAATCAAACACCTATACTCATCCAAAGACTTCACTGAAAGATTGAACAGATTACCTACCTACAAACTGGGAAAAAGGTTTTAGCTATGAAATTTCCAATTAGCACCTGATCTCTAAAATCTTTGCTGCCTATGTACACTGTGTGCTGAGCACTGTGTGCCTGAGGGGCACCAGCATATTCACCCCAACCTTGGGCCCTAAACCATAAATGACTCATCCCTTCCCAGCCTCACTTGCTGGATATTCCCTGTTACACTATAGCTGAGTGACTGACCTAGCTGATGGCAAATTTAGGACAATTCCAGTAAAGCAGAAATTAAGGGAATATGTAAAAACCAAACCAAACTCAAAGGAATTGTTAAAGGGACTCCTTCAGTTAGAGAATCAACAACAGTAGACAACAACTTGAATCTAGGACATGGGACAGCATCAGTCAGACAGCAACCTGGGTAATGAACTCTCAAGAATACAACAAAACTAAAATATTTACAACATGGAAACAGAGTGGTCAATCTGTAAATGACAACAACATCAGAACAATGAAAAAGAGAACAAGTGGTGCACATATAGAACTTTCAAATGGAGAGGAAGTCAATTCAAGTAATAAAAGACTGGTTTAAACTTAGAAAGGTAGGTTAAGAAATCTGCTCATAAAAATAAAGCAAAAAAACATGAAATCTCAGTAAACACAAAATCTACTAAAATTAAAGAAGTAAAAGAAAAATCCAGAAATCAAAGGAATTCAGCTCAGGACAGTAAGGGGAACAAAGAAAACAATAGCACCACACACACAAAAAAAGCCCTATAAAATGACAGCAATAAACTCACCCTTGTCAATAATCACACTAGGTATAAATGACTTAAATGCACCAGTAAAGAGACAGAGAGTGACAGAATGGATTAAAAAACGTGACCCAGGTATACGCCGTCTACAAGACACACACCTTAGACATGAAGACATAAATATATTAATAATCAAAGGCTAAATATATAAACATATATATGTGTGTGTGTATATATATATAAAGCAAAGAGCAACCAAAAAAGAGTAGAACTGGCAATCTTAATCTTAGATAAAAATAGTCTTTAAAACAAAAGCCATCATAAAAGACAAGAAAGGATGTTATACATTATTGCAACAGACAATCTACCATAAGGATATAAGCAAAAATAAATATCTATGCATCCAACAACAGGGCTTCAAAATATGTAAAACAAACTCTAACATACTAAAAAGAAAAATTGACAGCTTCTCAATAATAGTAGGAGACTTCAACACACCACTCTCGGTAAAAGGCAGAAAATCAAGAAATAAACTGAACAAAGATACAGAAGATGTAAAGGCCACAATCAATCAACTGGACCTTGTAGACATACACAGAACACTCCATCCAACAGCAGCAAAGTACACATTCTTTTCCAACACCCATGGAACGTTCTACAAAATTGACCATATTTTAGACCACAAAGCAACCTTCAACAAAATCCAAAACATTGAGATAATACAAATCATCGTCTCTGATCTCAATACCATAAAAGTAGAAATTAACAACAGGAAGAGCCAGGAAAAAAAAAATCACATACAAGGAAACTGAATAACATCTTGCTGAAAAACCACTAGGTAATAGAAGAAAACAAAGATGGAATCAAAAATTCCTAGAATCAAACAAGAATGAAAATAGATTATAGCAAAAATTTTGGGACACAGCAAAGGCACTGCTCAGAGGTCAATTTATAGGAGTAGATGCACACATGAAAAAAGAAGAAATGGAAAAAATCAAAATGTTAGCTATACAACTTGAACAAATAGAAAACAGCAAAAGAAGCCTGCAGCCACCAGAAGAAAGGAAATAATAAAGATCAGAGCAGAAATAATTGATATAGAGAATAAAAAACAATACCAAGAATCAACAAAACCAAAAATTGGTTCTTTGAAAGGATCAACAAAATCAACAAACCATTGGCCAAACAGACAAAAGAAAAATGAGAGGAAGTAAACAGCCCAAATAAGAAATGAAATGGGGGACACTAAAACAGACCCAACTGAAATAAAATGGAATATAAAAGAACGCCACGAAAAACTGTAATCCAGCGAATTTGAACTCTTATACACTGCTGATGGCAATGTAAAATGATACAACCATTTTGGGAAACTATATGGAGCTTCCTTAAAGACCTAGAAATACAAATACCATACCATCGAACAACCCCACTATCCAACAGAAATAAGAGCTGTCACTTGAATAGACATAGGCACACCCATGTTCATTGCAATGTTACGATGTATGTACCCATTAACAGATGAATGGATGAACACACTATGGTACATACACACAGTGGAATGTTATGCAACAATAAAGAACAATGATAAATCTGCAAAACATCTCACAACATGTAGGAATCTGGAGGACATTATGCTAAGTGAAATAAGACAATCATGAGCAGACAAATACTATTTGAGACCACTATTATACAAACATCATGGAAAGGTTTACATGGAAAAAGAAACAATCTTTGATGGTTAAGGAGGAGCAAAGGAATGGGAAGGGATAAACACTAACTAGAAAGTAGATAAGTGGTAACTTTGGTGAAGGGTAAGACGGTACACAATACCAGGGGAATCAGCACATCTTGACCAAGTCAAGGTCATGGAAGCTTTATAGACATAACCAAACTTCCTGGAGGACCGAATTACTGGGTTGAGGACTGGGTATCATAGTTTTGGGGCATATCTACCTCAACTGGCATAAGGCAATTTATAAAAAAAAATGGTCTACATCCTACTTTGGTGAGTGGCTTTGGGTTCTTAGAGGCTTGCAAGCAACCACCTAAGATGCTTCAACAGACCCCAACCCAGCTGGGGCAAAGGAGAATGAAGAACACCAAAGACACAAGGAAAACATGAGCCCAACAGACAAAAGAGCCACATAAACCAGAGACTTCGTCAGCCCGAGACCAGAAGAATTAGAGGGTGCCCGGCTACGACCAACAAACACCCTGACTGGGAACATAGCAGAGAGTCCGTGAAGGAGTTGGAAAAATATTTGAAGCAGAGCTCGAATTCCTGTAAGTAGACAACTTAAGGGTCTTACTGAGACTGGAGGAACCCTCGAAGCCATGGCCCCCAGGCACTCTGTTAACCCAGAACTAAAACCATTCCCAAAGTCCACTCTTCAGACAAAGATTAGACAAGACTATAAAACATAAAATAATACTGGTGAACAGTGCACTTCTTAGTTCAAGCAGATACAAGAGACCAAGTGGATGGCTCCTGTCCAGAGGTAGGATGAGAAGGCAGGAAGGGACAAGAGCTGGTTGGATGGACATGGGAAATCTGGGGTGGAATTATACAGATTGCAACTAGTGTAACGTATCAATATGTGTATTGATTTTTCTATGAGAAATTAACTTGAGCTGTAAACAGCCACCTAAGGCACAATAAAAAAAGAAAAAGAAAAAAGATGCATTGGGTTGGGCAAATCTGCTGCAAAAGACCTCTTAAAAGTGTTGAAAAGCAAAGATGTCACCTTGAACACTAAGGTGCACCTGACCCAAAAATGTATGTATCAATTTGACTGGGCTGTGATTCCCCGTATTTTGTTGTTGTCCTGTAATCTGTGATTGTAATTTTATGTTAGAGAGGATTAGGGTGAGATTGTTATTTTATTTTGAAAAGGACTAGGGTGGGACTGTAACACCCTTACCACGTCACGTCCCTGATCCAATGTAAAGGGCGATTCTCTGGGTGTGGCCTGCACCACCTTTTATCTCTAAGCTAACAGAGAGCGGGGACCTCATTCCACAAAGAAAGAGGTGACAAAAGAAGAGCATATCCTTTGGACCTGGGGTTCCTGTGCCTGGGAACCTTCTCAATCAGGGGAAGGTTTATGACAAGGAAACTTTCCTCCAGAGGCAACAAAGAAAGCCGTTCCCTGGAGCTGACACCCTGAATTTGAACTTGTAACGTCTTAGACTGTGAGAGAATAAATTTCTCTTTGATAAAGCCATCCACTTGTGGTATTTCTGTTATAGCAGCACTAGATGACTAAGACAGAAACCAAAACCATTGCCACCATAAATGTATGCAAAGCCTTAGTTCTTCTGTTTATGATTATTTTTGTCTTATTTGGAAGAAGTATAAAATGAAAAATTGACTTGAAAGACACATGTTGGAATTGTCATCCGGTTTTGTAGAGTCAGCTCCAACTCATAGCTATCCTTTGCACAACAGAAGGAAACACTGCCTGATCCTGCTCCATCCTCACAATCATTGCTATGTTGGAGCCCAGTGTTGCAGTCGCTGAGTCAGTCCATCTCATTGAGGATATTGCTATTTTTCACTGACCCTTTTATTTACCAAGCATGATGTCCTTCTCCAGGGACTGGTCCCTCCTGATAACCTGTCCAAAGTATATGAGATGAAATTTCGCCATACACACTTCTAAGGAGCAATCAGGCTGTACTTCTTCCAAGACAGATTTGTTTGTTCTTCTGGCAGTCCATGGTATATTCAATATTCTTCGCCAATACCATAAATGAAAGGCATCAATTCTTTATTCGGTCTTCCTTATTCATTGTATAGTTTTTGCATGCATATGAGGCGATTGAAAATACCATGGCTTGGATGAGGCACAACTTAGTCTTCAAAGTGATGTTTTTGTTTTTCGACACTTTAAAGAGATCTTTTGCAACAAATTCCTCCAATGCAATACATTATTTGGTTTCTTTAATTTTTATTGTGCTTTAAGTGAAAGTTTACAAATCAAGGTGGACTGTCATACAAAAATTTATAAATACCTTGCTATATACTCCTAATTGTTTTTCCCCTAATGAGACAGCACACTCCTTCCCTCCACTCTGTCTTTTCATGTCCATTCGGCCAGCTTCTTTCCCCCTCTACCCTCTCATCTCCCCTTCAGACAGGAGATGCCAACATAGTCTCATGTGTCTACTTGATCCAAGAAGCTCATTCTTTAACAGTGTCATTGCCTATCTCATAGTCCAGCCCAATCCCTGTGTGAAGAGTCGGCTTTGGGAATGGTTCCTGTCTTGGGCTAACAGAAGGTCTGGCGACCATGACCTCTGGGGTCATTTTAGTCTCAGTCAGACCATTAAGTCTGGTCTTTTTACGAGAATCTGGGGTCTGCATCCCACTGCTCTCCTGCTCCCTCAGGGGTTCTCTGTTGTATTCCCTGTCAGGGCACTCATTGGTTATAGCCGGGCACCATCTAGTTCTTCTGGTCTCAGGCTAATGTAGTCTGTGCTTTATGTGGCCCTTTCTGCCTCTTGGGCTCATAATTACCTCGTATCTTTGGTGTTCTTCATTCTCCTTTGCTCCAGGTGGCATGAGAACAATTGATGCATCTTAGATGGCCGCTTGCTAGCGTTTAAGAACCCAGACACCACTCTCCAAAGTGGGATGCAGAATGTTCTCTTAATAGATTTTATTATGCCAACTGACTTAGATGTCACCTGAAACCATGGTCCCCAAATCCCTACCCCTGCTACACTGGCCTTCAAAATGTTGTTTAATCAGGAAACTGCTTTTGGTTTAGTCCGCTTGTGCTGACCTCTCCTGTATTGTGTGTTGTCTTTCCCTTCACCTAAAATAGTTCTTATCTACTATCTAATTAGTGAAAATCCCTTTCCCTCCCTCCCTCCTTCTCATAACTATCAAAGAATATTCTCTTCTCTGTTTAAAGTATTTGTTGAGTTCTTATAATAGTGGTCTTATACGGTATTTGTCCTTTTGCAACTGACTAATTTCACTCAATATAACGCCTTCCAGATTCCTCCATGTTATGAAATGTTTCAGATTCATCATTGTTCTTTATCGGTGCATAATATTCCTTTGCGTTAATTTGCCATAATTTATTTATCCATTCATCCATTGATGGGCACATTGGTTGCCTCTATTTTTTTGCTATTGTGAACACTGCTGCAATGAACATGGGTGTGCATATATCTGTTAATGTAAAGGCTCTTATATCTCTAGGTTACATTCCAAGGAGTGGGATTGCTGGATCGTATGGCAGTTCTATTTCTAGTTTCTTAAGGAAGCGCCAAATCAATCCCAAAGTGGTTATATCATTTTACATTCCCACCAGCAGAGTATGAATCTTCTAGCTTCTGCACAACTTCTCCAACATTTGTTATTTTGTGTTTTTTGGATTAATGCCAGCCTTGTTGGAGTGAGATGGATTCTCAGTGTAGTTTTGATTTGCTTTTCTCTAATGGCTAATGATCGAGAGCATTTCCTCATGTATGTGTTAGCTACCTGAATGCCTTCTTTAGTGAAGTGTCTATTATACCCATTGCCCATTTTTTAATTGGGTTATTTGTCTTTTTGTAATTGAGTTTTTACAGTATCATATAAATTTTAGAGACACTAATCAGAAATGTTATAGCTAAAAACTTTTTACCAGTCTATAGGTAATCATTTTACTTCTTTAGTGGAGTCTTTGGACGAGCATAGGTGTTTGATTTTTAAGAGTTCCCAGTTATCTGGTTTCTCTTCTGCATTGTTAGTAATGTTCTATATAATGTTTATGCCATGTATTAGGGCTTCTAACATTGTCCCTATTTTTTCTTCCGTGATCTTTATCGTTTTAGATTTTATACTTAGGTCTTTGATCTATTTTGATTTAGTTTTTGAGCATGGTGTGAGGTAAGGGTCTTGTTTCGTTTTTTTGCAGATGCATATACAGTTATGCCAGCACTATTTGTTTAAAAGGCTGCCTTTTCCCCATTTAACTGACTTGGGCCTTTGTCAAAGTTCAGCTGCTCATATGTGGATGGGTTTATATCTGGGTTCGCAATTCTGTTCCATTGGTCTATGTATCTGTTATTGTACCAGTACCAGGCTGTTTTGACTTCTGTGGCAGTATAATAGTTTCTGAAATTAGGTAGAGTGTGGCCTCCCACTTTCTTCTTCTTTTTCGGTAATGCTTTACTTATCAAAAAAAATTTTTTTTTTTTTTTTTTACTTATCCAGGGCCTTTTTCCCTTCCATATGAAGTTGGTGATTTGTTTCTCCATCTCATTTAAAAATGTCATTAGAATTTGGATCGGAATTGCATTATATTTATAGATGGCTTTTAGTAGAATAGACATTTTTACAATGTTAAGTCTTCCTATCCATGAGCAAGGTATGTTTTTCCACTTATACAGGTTTCTTTGGGTCTCTTGCAGTAGAGTCTCGTAGCTTTTTTTTTGTATAGGTCTTTTACACCTCTGTATTTTATCTTCTTGGGGGCTACTGTAATTGATTCTGATTTCGTGATTTCCTCTTCTATGTTCTTTATTTTGCTGTGGAGGAATCCAACTGATTTTTTGTATATTTATCTTGTATCTTGATACACTGATGAACTCGTTCATTAGTTTCAGTAGTTTTTTTGAGGATTCCTTAGGTTTTTCTGTATATAAGATCATGTCATCTGCAAATAGAGATACTTTTATTCCTTCCTTACCAATCTGGATGCCCTTTATTTCTATATTTAGCCTAATTGCTCTAGCTAGGACCTTCAGCCCAATGTTAAATAAGGGTGGTGATAAAGGGCCTCCTTGTCTGGTTTCCATTCTCAAGAGGAATGCTTTCTGACTCTCTCCATTTAGGATTTGTGCATCTAAGTTCATAATGGATATAGGTCTATAATTTTCTTTTTTTTTTTGTGGTGTCTTTATCTGGTTTTGGTATTAAGGATATGCTGACATTGAGTTTGGGAGTATTCTGCCCTTTTCTGTGTTCTGCAATACCTTTAGCAGTAGTGGTGTTAATTCTTCTCTGAATGTTTGGTAGAATTCTATAGGGAAGCCATCAGAGCCAGGGCTTTTTTTTTTTTGTTGAGAGTTTTTTGATTAACTTTTCAATCTCTTTTTTTGTTATGCATCTATTAAGTGTTCTACCTCTGTTTGTGTTAGTTTAGGTAGGTAGTGTGTTTCTAGGAATTCATACATTTATTCTAGGTTTACAAACTTTTAGAGTACAGTTTTTTGTAGTAATCTCATATGATTCTTTTAATTTCAGTTAGGTCTGTTTTAATATTGCCCATCTCATTTCTTATTCAGGTTATTTGCTTCCTTTCCTGCTTTTTCTTTTGTCAGTTTGGCCAACGGTTTATCAATTTTGTTAATTTTTTTCAAAAAACCAGCTTTTGGTCTTGTTAACCCTTTTGATTGTTTTTCTGTTTTCTATTTCATTTTTTTTTTTTTTTATTTCATTTAGTTCTGCTCTAATTTTTATTATTTGTTTTCTTTTGGTGCCTGAGGGTTTCTTTTGGTGCTCTCTTTCTGTTTTTTCAAGTTGTAGGGATATTTCTTTATTTTGGCCCTTTCTTCTTTTTGTATGTGTGCATTTATTGATAAAAATTCACCTCGGAGAATTGCTTTGGCTGTATCCCAATGGTTCTGTAGGAAGTGTTTTCATTCTCATTGGATTTTATGAATTTCCTTAACCCATCCTTAATGTCTTGTATAACACAGTCTTTTTTTCTGCAGGGTATTGTTCAGTTTCCAAGTGCTTGATTTCTTTTCCCTGGTTTTTCTGTTATTGATTTCCACTTTTATGGCCTTGTGGTAAGAGAAAGATGCTTTGTAATATTTCAATGTTTTGGATTCTGCTAATGCTTGCTTTATGACCTAGCATGTGGTCTATTCTAGAGAATGCTCCATGTGCACTAGAAAAGAAAGTATACTTGGCTGCTGTAGGGTGGAGTGTTCCATACATGTCTACAAGGTTGAGATGGTTGATTGTGGCATTTAGATCATCCATGTCTTTATTAAGCTTCTATCTGGATTTTCTGTCCATCATCGAAAGTGTTATGTTGAAGCTTCCTACTATAATTGTGGAGCTATCTCACTTTTCAATGCTGTTAGCGTTTGTTTTATGTATCTTACGGCCCTGTCATTGGGTGCATAAATACTGAATATGGTTATATCCTCCTTGTATATTGTCCCTTTAATCATTTTATAGTGTTCTTCCTTATCCTTTGTGATGGATTTAAATTTAAAGTCTATTCTGTCAGAAATTAATATTGCCACTCCTGCTCTTTTTTGATTGTTGTTTGCTTGATATATTTTTTTCCATCCTTTGAGTTTTTGTTTGTTTCTCTAAGTCAAAGGCATGTCTCTTCTAGGCAGCATATAGAGAGATCACTTTTTTTTATCCATTCTCCCACTCTCTGTCTCTTTACCAGTGCATTTAGTCCGTGAACATCCAACATAATTATGGATAGGTATGAGTGTCATGCTGCCATTTAGATGTCTTTTTTTTGTGTGTTTTTGACAGTTTCTTTTTCCCACTTAATTTTTTGTGCTGAGTAGTTTATCTTTGTATATTGTCTTTTCCTCTTACGCATTGTTGTTTTTCTGCTGAGTGTCTATAATTTTCTTGTATTTTCTTTTTATGAGTAGGATAGTTGGTCTCCTATGTGGTTACCTTAATGTTTACCCCTTTTTTCTAGGTTTAAACCTAACTTTTATTTCTTTATATGGCCTTGTCTTCCTCTCCATATTAAAGATCTATGACTACATTTCTTAGTCCCTCTTTATTATTTTAATGTTGTCTTCTTTTCCATAAAGACATTGTTGTATCCCTGTTTTGAGCATTTTATTTTTTTGATTTAATTTGTGATTTTCCTGTTTGGGCTGACATCTGATTATACTGTGCATTGTTCGAATCTTGGATACCTGATATTATTGATTCTCTAACGAAAGAACTCCCTTTAATATTTCTTGTAGTTTTGGTTCAATTTTTATGAATTCCCTAATCCTCTGTTTATCTGGAAATGTCTTAATTTCACCTTCATATTTGAGAGACAGTTTTGCTGGATATAAGATTCTTGGCTGTCAATTTTTTTCCTTCAATTTTTTATATAAGTCACCCCATTGTCTTCTTGCCTACACGGTTTCTGCCAAGTAGCCCCAGCTTATTTTTATTGTCTTTTTTGCAAATGACTTTTCTGCAAATGACTTTTTGTTTACCCCTCGCTGCTCTTACAATTCTCTCTTTATCTTTGGTTTTGGAAAGTTTGTCTATAATATTTCTTAGCGACTTTCTTTTAACATCTACCTCATGTGGAGTTTGATGAGCATGTTATATAGATATCTTCTCATATTTCATGATATCAAGGAAGTTTTCTGCCAACAAATCTTCAACAATTTTCTCTGTATCTTCTGTTATCCCTTTCTGTTCTGGTACTCCAATCACTCAGAGTTTATTTCTATTGATAGAGTACCACATCATTATTGTGTCTTCATTTTTTTTAATTCCTTTATCTGATTTTTCTTCAAATGTATTAGTGCCAAGTGCTTTACCTTCAAGTTCAGAAATTCTGCCTTCCACTTGCTTGATTCTGCTCCTCTGACTTTCTATTGAGTTGTCTCATTCTGTAATTTCATAGTTAATCATCTGAATTTCTGATTGCTGTCTCTCCATGGATTCTTGTACCTTATTAACTTTTTCATTATGTTCTCGAATAACCTTTTTAATTTCTTCAACTGTTCTATCTGTGTGTTCCTTGGCTTGTTCTGCATATTGCATGATGTCCTTCCTGATGTCTTGAAGAGTTCTGTATATTAGTCTTTTGAATTTTGCATCCGATAATTCCAGGAAGGCACCTTCATCCAGAAGATCCTTTGGTTCTCTCCTTTGAGAGCTTGTTGAAGCAATCATCGTCTCTTTCTTTATGTGATTTGATATTAACTGTTGTCTCCGAGCCATCCATAAGTTATTGTATTAGTCTATGTTTGCTTTCTGTATCCTAGTTTCTTGCTTTGTTTTGTTTTGATATACCCAAATGGGTTGCTTGAGTGAGCTAGCTTGATTATTTTCACCTTTGGAGCTCTGACATCCTGTCACCAGATGGCTACAGCTGTTACCAGGTTTGTGAGCTTATGAGTACATTCACTTTTCTTGTGTGGTTTCATCTCAGATGTCTGGGTAGCTGGACATCAAGTGTGTGGCACAGGCTCTGTCCTGCAGTCTTAGAGGGGAAAGGGTGTTTGGTGTAGGTACCAGTATCTGGTTGAAGCTGAGGGTCATGCTCTGAACAAGACAGGGGGTTAAGAACCATCCCCCCAGTGTCTCTGAGGCAAGCATGTCCCTGTTCCCTAAAGCATACAGGTGGGTGGCTTTTGCAAGTTACCTGTTTTGCTGTTTCTACAGTGTCATGTCATAGCAGTTTGGGATTCAGAGTTCATAAACCATAAGCCTTTATTCACACTTCTCCCGTGATCATAATGATTTTCAACAGAGATACAACCAAATACAACTGCAATATTCGAAGTGAAATGTTGAGCACTATCCAACATATAAAATAACAATACTAACAGGAAAAACAAAAATACTGATAGCAAACATTTACTGCGTGTGTACTACATGATAGAAACAGTTCTAAGTATTCTGAGACTCAATCCATTATTCTTCACAATAATCAGATAAAAAAGACACTGATCCCGTCTATTTCATTTTAAGAGAGAGACAACTGAGGATCAAAGAGAATAAGTAACTTGTATAAAACAGGCAGCAAGTGCATGTCAGAATCAAGATTGAAACCTAGACAACCCACTTTCACTCATTTAACTGCTCAAACACTGACATAAGGTCAATACCAATTCCTGGCCAACACTAACTCCTGCTCAGTCCTGCCTGGGCATGTGCCTGGACCTCATGATATACCTGCCTCCTCTTTCTGGATAATGGTGCTATTTTTAATCTTGTACACTTGGTCCATTAAAAATTTCTTACTGGATAATTCAAACTCTCCTCTCCCACATGATGGTCTTTTTGTTTTCTTTTCTTTTTCATTTTTTGCTTTAAACTTAGCTCTTTCAAATCTCTGCCCTAAAAATACACATCCTCCCCAAACTTCTTTATTTTTTTCACATTGAAATCATATATATTTAGCAAATTCTAGCCCGTAGACTAAAATCTCTAAAATCACCTCAGAGGAAAATAATATATTTTTCTTCCAGTCTACTGTGGCACACATTTGTACCACCTGCATGAAAATTTCACGGATTTATCTATTCTGATTTATTCTCTAAGTTGACGTCTGTCTGATTTTTCTTCAGTTATAAAGAGAATGCTGTGAGGTTACCAGTCATTCATCATCATCAACATGTTAAGCCCATGGACTGAGCCATCTTCTAGATAAAGTTTGTCATGTGCCACAAAGGAGCCAAGCATCTTCGTCCAGCCACCCTCAGCCTCACCTGGTACCAGTACCACTCTTTAGATGTGATTGGATTTCTACTGGCTTGTGTGGCAATTGTTACTTCTCTTGTCCTAAAGTGTTGCTTGTTTGGTTATCATAAGTTTTTTAAGACAGGAAAGAAGAAAAAGAAGGAGTAGGCCTCTTTAAGGCCTAAGACGAATAGGCATGATAAGCGAGAGCATTACATTTAACTCAACCATTGTGGTTCAACTTGTAGAAAGATTCTCCCCCACATTTTGCAAGAGCTGAGCCTTTTCTGCATTCCTCAGAAATTTCACCCTTGATTAATTGTTAAGATGTTAGTTAATCCATTCTTCCCTAAGGAAGAATAATCTTGTGTGTTTTTTGATAAATTTCTCCTCAATATTCCTCTTTAAATGGGCAGTTCCATTCATCAGCTGGATTATATTCAAGGTATTATTTTTATTTTGTAAATCCAGAAAAAATTCTACTTTGGTGATGTCCTATGTATAATTTCATAACTGAGACACAAACTAAAACTCACTTGAGCCTCAAGTTATTCATTTGAAAAGATCAGGAATGCTGATATTTTCATTGTGAATTTTCAGAAATATTTTCTGCACATATAATGTGCATTCATATGAAATACATGTATCCCTCATGAACCATAAAGTATTTCTTCATGAAATTTTTTTTCTTTCAGAAGGTCTGAGTGGTTTCAACTGGCTTCCTATTTAAAATTGTGCAAGTCTGTGAAGTCTTTAGATAGAAAGTCTAAAGATATTTTCCCCACCAGCCTTCAATATATTTGAGTTATTGATCTCCCTTTATTGAATGACCCTTTGTAGTTGGATAGTAAGGCACAAAATAAAAGGAGAGAGTAGTTCCCTTTATTAGGAATGATAGGTGAGGCCCAACAAGTTTAGTCCAATGCCTCTGGATTATAATGTTAAAACATCCTGTAATAAGATCTCTCAGTTTTGGCCTTAGCTTGTCAATTCACATACTGTAATAACTAGGATACTTAGGATAGAAAAACCAGAAGTCTATACAAATCTTTTATATAGATTCTTCCCTCAATCCCATTGAAAAAGTAAATTGCAGGTAGAATAAAGAGCCATGTTTTGTATGTGCAACAATTTTTACAACCTTTCCATTAGAAAGTATTTGAAATGGCAAAAAATGTCTCCAAACTTCTCTTTGAATATCAGTAATCAGAACCTTTGGACGCAGAACAAACAAACCACAGAGGAGAAGAAAAAACATTTCTTTGTGATTTCTTCTGCCAGATAAGAGAATTTTAAACATTTGGGTGAAATAAAGTCATATTTAGCATTTTTGATACCTGAAAATTTTTACAAAATTTTTCTATGACAAGCTAGGGGTCCCTGGACGACACAATTAAGCATTTCAGTACTAAGAGGTTTGTGGTTTGAAACCATCTAGAGGTGTCTTGGAGGAAATATTTGGCAATGTTTCTGAAAGATCACAGCCTCGAAAACTCTGTGGAGTACTCTGCATATCTGGGGCCTCAGTGAGTTGGATTCTACTCTATGGCAACTAGTTAGGTTTGGGCTTTGGTTTCTATGTAACAAAGATATTTTCAGTAATAATAGTAAATGAAAATAATGGACAGGAAAATGAAATTAATTATGATAATAATGGTCAATGAATATTTTCTTTTATTAAACTTATATCTTTCATTAAACTTTGAATCATGCCATTACAAAGAAAAAAAATAAGTAGCACATTGCAAAAGAGAAAAAAGTAATGCATTAATGATTTTTCATTACATTAATGTTGGTTTCTTTTTTGTTTTTAAGTGGGAGCATACCTTATGCCTGCACATTAGTCTGAGACAATAATGTAGCTCAACGTATACTACCTATGCTACATTCCTATCTATTTCTGCTTTCAAGAAGTAACTTGGGCACATTTGTTAATGACTCTGCCCACATTGATTCTCCTTGCAATTCTTAGACCACATACCAGATATATCAATCTATATCTACTCATAGATGATTAAAGTTTCCTTTTATCCATCTTAATTTTGACAGTTTTTTTTTGGCATAAAGCAACATACATATAGTTAGGAAAAGCCATAAACATGACAGTACATTTGGCAGAAAGTCATAAAAATCCCACAATATATTAAATTCCATGAATTACAGTATTTTCCATGTAGTTGTTTCCCCAGGATTGTCCCAGCAGCTTTCAAATTTCTCAGCAGTCAAAAAAATTCTAACGCAAAAAAAAAACTTCAAGTAGTCAGCTAGAATCACAGAATGAAGGTAACGTTCATCACCTTTACCATCTCTGTGCTAGTATTGTTTATTTCAAATCTATTGTTTAAAGACAGGGATAGGCAAGCATCACAGTAGTTGGAGACAAAAATCAATGATTATGCCCTTAATCTTCAAAAGAATTCAGGAAACTGAGTCTGTCTATGTTGGAGACCGACAGTACGATCAAGGGTTTCCTGAATTAATTTCTACGTAAAATGCAATATTTATTAAAGAATATGTCATACAAATTTACTAATCACAAGTTTCATGTTTATTCTTAAAACCCAACAATAATCACAGTCATCATTCAATAAAGATAATAAAGAGGGGAAGGAACTTGTCAAGAATATGTCATTCCAGTGCTTTCTCTTGATAAAGCTTAACATTTAATAAACTTGCAAAGAGAAATGTTTTGAGGGTCAAATTAAACAGCATAATGCTGAATTTGGAGCTGAGATGCAATAACCTCAAAACTGGCACAGCAGACAATATTTAAATTTTTCTCATGTACTGACATCTTAAAAACTTTTGTGCCTTGGTCACAGCATTATGGTGAGGTTCAGATGAGTGAGAAGCATAGCTTCCCTTTGAAAACAAAGTGTGTGAAAGTGGAGTATACAGAAATCAAGTAATACATTCCTGAAAAAGGTTAGCTGATAGTAGGCCCATGGGTCTACAGTCCCACCTGTGGACCCCAGATATATAATCATAATAATAATAGGTTGGCGTTTGGGTGACAATAGTAGCTAGATCAGTCTTGGTCCAAGAGAGTACATTCTGTTCATACTATCCCATCACCACTCTGTTCATACACTGAGCAAACCAGAGCTAGAGTGACCAATGATTTGGTGTCATCCCTATGGTGGGTGGAGCCCTGGTGGCATAGTGGTTAAGAGTTCAGCTGCTAATGAAAAGGTTGGCAGTTTGAATCCACCAGCTGCTCTCTGGAAGCCCTATGGAGCAGTTCTACTCTGTCTTATAGGATCACTACGAGTTGGAGTGCACAGGACACCAGTGGTTTTTTGTATGGTGGTATTATTTTTTTCAGTTCAAAGTATATGAAAATGTATCACATAGATTCAATTGCCAAATCCCTCATTATTAACTTGGTTGACAACCTTTTCGTATATGTTAATATTTTTATTTCTATAAAAAAAAAATTTATTTCTATAGGATTTAAATGTTTCTTAAGATTGTTTATTTTATGATGTCTGTTGCTATTGTGATAAAATCTATAATATTTTATGATTAATTTTTGCTGACATTTAGGAAATCCATTGACTTCCAATATTATTGTATTTGAACTTCTTACAGAACTTTTAATAGAATATTATAATTTTTCAGTTGCTACTTTTAAATTTTCTCAATAGACAACCACATTATCCACATGTGATGACAAATTCTCCTGTGTTCGAGATTTTATTCTTTTCTCATATATTTCTTGACTTTGGAATTGGCCAGTACTTTCAATACAATACTGAAAAGTAAGACAGTCAACTAAACAGTGTTGTCACGTTCTGGACTTTCATGATAATGAGTCATTAGGAAAAAGAACAAACCTCAGCAAATTTAAGTAATTCAAACATGTGCTTAAACAAATACATTAGTAAGTATGTATTTTTAGTTGAAAACCAATACCTCCTTCTGACCTCAGCCTTATTTAATCATTTTAATTTTGATTTCTTCTGATGTTAATCACATCATACACTTCAGTTAAACAAATTGTGATAACGAACCTCACGTATGCCTATGTCTTTTCATATGGAGAAAGAAATGAAAGGATACAAATGAGGTAATTCCAGTCACTCTAAGGTGCTACTGCATGCTGGTTGGACAGGAGGAGGGAGGAAATTGGAGGTAAGCCTAAAGAGTAGGTAATTTTTTAAAAAGTGCATTTGATAGAATTATGATACTTTGTTTAGGTAAAATTAAATATCTGCATATATATGTTGACTTTTAAAAAATTTATTTTCTGTTGCTGTTGTTTAAAATAGACACAACCTTACACCATTTCAGCAGTTTCTACAACTACAATTCAGTGACACAGATCACCTTCTTCAGAGTTGTGCAACCATTCTCACTCTCTTTTTCCAGTTTGTTCCTTCCTGTCTTAGACTGAATTGTGTACCATAAAAGTGTGTGTAGAAATTTGGCTGGGCCATGATTTCCAGTATTGTGTGATTGGCCAACATTATGTCATCTGATATGATTTTTCTATATGTTGTAAATCCTGTCTTTATGATGTTAATGAGGAGGGATGGGCAGCAGTTGTGTTGATGAGGCAGGACTCAATCTGTAGGATTAGATTGTGTCTTGAGTCAGTTTCTTTTAGGATACAAAAAAGATGAGCAACCAGAGAGACTAGGGGACCTCATGCCACCAAAAAATCAGTGATGGGAGCAGAACGCATTGTTTGTACCTGTAGTTCCTGCATGAGAAATCTCCTAGTCCAGGGGAAGATTGATTACAAGAACCTTTGTCCAGAGGCAACAGAGAGATAAAGCCTTCCCCTGGAGCTGATGCCCTAATTTTGGACTTCTAGCCTACTAACCTACTAGACTGTGAAAAAATAAATTTCTCTTTGTTAAAGTCATCCACTTGTGGCATTTCTGTTATAGCAGCACTAGATAACTAAGAAACTCCCCCATTAACATAGATCCCCTCCAATGTTGTCGGGTTGATTCTGAATCATAGCTACCCTATAAGACAGGATAGAACCAACCCATAGTTTTCAAGACTGTAATCTTTACTGAACAATAAGCAACAGCATGGTAAATGGAGAAAACATTGAAGTTGTCAAGGATTTCATTTTACTTAGATCCTCAACCAACATCCATGGAAGCAGCAGTCAAGACATCAAACAGTGTATTGCCTTGAGCAAACTTGCTGCAAAGGACCTCTTTTAAGTGTTAAAAAGCAAATATATCACTTTGAAGACCAAGGTGCACCTTACCCAAACCACGGTATTTCAATAGTCTCCTATGCATGCAAAAGCAGAACAATGAATAAGGAAGACAGAAGAAGAATGATCCCTTTGAATTATGATGTCTTGGTGAAGAATATTGAATGTACCGTGGACTGTCAGAAGAACAAACAAATCTGTCTTGGAAGAAGTACAGCCAGAATGCTCCTTAAATGGGAGAATAGCAAGATATCAACTGACAAACTTTGGACGTTAACAGGAGGGACATGTCCCTGGAGAAAGACATCATACTTGTTAAGTAGCAGGTCACCAAAAGAGAGGAAGACCCTCAGGGAGATGGATGGACACAGTGACTAAAATGATGGGCTCAAGCTTAGCAACAATTGTGAGGATGGTGCAGAACCAGGAAGTGTTTTGTTCTGTTGTATATTGGGTTTCTGTGAGTCAGAAAGAACTCAAGGGCAGCTAACAACAATAGCAATCTTTACAGAAGCAGACTGCCACACCTTTCTCATACAGAGCAACTGGTGGGTTTGAACAACCCACCTTTTGGTTAGCAGCCAAACACTTAACCCATTGAACAATCAGGTCTTCTTAATATAAACTCACTAATGCCTAAGTTTCTTACCTCACCTTGCAATGAAACTTCTTAAACTTGAGTTTTTATTTCTTGGGAATTAATACTTCAACTATCTCTAATGCCTAAAAATATACTATAAGTGACTGAAAGCATTCCCCTTGAGAATAGAAATCAGACAAGGATACCTTTTATTACCACTCTTGTTACACATTGTGCTGCAAGTCCTTGCTAGAGCAATAAGGCATGAAAAAGAAATAAAAGGCATCCAAATTGGTAAGGTCACCACATGTCTGTCAGTTTGTTATACTGTGGTGGATTGCAGGTTGCTGTGATACTGGAAGCTTTGTCACCCATATTACAAATACCAGCAGGGTCATTCTAGGTGAATAGGTTTCAGCAGAGCTTCTAGACTAAAATAGACTTGGAAGACAGATCTGGGATCCTACTTCTAAAAAAACTGGCCAGTGAAAACCTTACGAATAGCAGCAGAACATCGTCTGATGTAATGTTGGAAGATGAGCCACCCAATTTGGAAGGTACTCAAAATAAAACTAGAGGAGAACTGTCCCCTCAAAGTAGACTTGATCTTAATGATGTGGATGAATTCAAGCTTTCAGGACCTTCATTTGCTGGTGTGGCATGTCTCAAAATGAGAAAAAAGAGTGGCAAACATCCATTAATAATGGGAACATGGAATGTGGGGAGTAAGACGCTAGGAAAATTGGGAGTGAACAAAAATGAAATGAAATGCATAAAGATCAATATCCTAGGACTTTGTGAGCTGAAATGGCCTGGTTGGACTGGCCATTTTGAATCAAAAAATCACAAGGCCTACTATGCCAGGAATGACAAATTGAAGAGGAATAGTGTTGCACTAATCGTCAAAAAGGGCATATCAAGATATATCCTGAAGCACATCACTGTCAGTGACAGCATAATATCCACACACTTACAAGGAAGACCAGTTAATATGACTATTATTCAAAGTCACGTATCAAACATGAAGGCCAAATATGAACAAATTGAAGATATTTACCAACTTGTTCCATCTGAAATTGATAAAACATGTAAGCAAGATGATTTGATAATTACTGGTGATTGGAATGCTAAAGTTGGAAAAAAAAAAAAAAGAAGGATCAGTAGTAGGAAAATATGGCTTGAGTGATAGAAACAAAGCCAAAGATCACATGATAGAATTTTGCAAGACTAACAACTTCTTCATTACAAATACCATTTAACAACAAAAAGAGTGACTATACGTATGGACCACACCAGGTGGAATACACAGGAATCAAACGAAATACACTGTGGAAAGAGACGATAGAAAAGCACAATATCACCAGTCAGCCGAGGACCGACTGTGGAACAGACCATCAATTGCTCATATGCAAGTTCAAGTTGAATTTGAAGAAAATTGGAACAACTCTACAAATTCAAATTATGAACATGAGCTTATCCCACCTGAATTTAGGGACCATCTCAAGAATACATTTGATGTATTGAATACAAGTGACTGAGGACCAGACAAGTTGTGGAATGACATGAAGAAAGTAAGAGGTCATTAAAAAGACAAGAAAGAAAGAAAAGGCCTAAGGAATGTCAAAAGAGACTCTGAAATTTGATCCAGAACGTACACTAGCTGAAGCAAAATGAAGAAACGATGACGTAAAAGAGCTGAGCAAAAGATTTCAAGTAGTGGCTCGAGAAGATAAAATAAAATTTTATAATGAAATGTACAAAGACCTGGAAATATAAACCAAATTTGAAAAAACACCTATGCATTACTCAAGTTGAAGGAACTGGAGAAAAAAGTAAAGCCTCAAGTTGAATATTGAAGGATTCCACAAGGAAAATATTAAATGACACAGGACATATCAAAAGAAGGTGGAAGGAATACACAAAGTCACCGTAGCAAAAAGAATTGGTCAATGTTTAACCATTTCAAGAGGTAACATATGATCAGGAACCAATGGTACTAAAGGAAGAGCCCCAAGCTGGGCTGAAGGCACTGGCAAAAAACAAGGCTTCAGAAATTGATGGACCACCATTTGAGATGTTTCAACAAACAGATGCAACACTGGATGTGTTCACTAATCCATGTCAAGAAATTTGAAAGACAGCTACCTGGAAAACAGGCTAAAAGAGATCCATATTTTTACCCATTTCAAAGAAAGGTGATCCAACAGATTGCTGAAATTTTAGAACAATATCATTAACACAATGCACAGGTAAACTTTTGCTGAAGATCATTCAAAAACCGCTACGGCAGTACATTGACAGGAAACTACCAGAAATTCAAACCAGATTCAGAAAAGGACATCAAACAAGGGATATCATTCCTGATGTCAGGTAGATCCTTGCTGAAAGCAGATAATACCAGAAAGATGTTTACCTGTGTTTTATTGACTATGGGAAGGTATTTGACTGTGTGAATCATAACAAATTATGGGTAACATTGCAAAGAATGAGAAATCCAGAACACTAAATTGTGCTCATAAAGGGTGTTAGAAAAACAATAACATTAAGTATAATAACCCATTGCTGTTGAGTCAATTCTGATAGAGTCCCTAAAAGACAGAGTAGAACTTCCCCATAGGGTTTCCAAGGAGTGCCTGGTGAATTTGAACTGCTGACCTTTTGGTTAGCAGTTGTAGCTATTAACCACTATGCCACCAGGGTTTCCAAAATGAACTATAACCCCTCAAGAGATAAAATACTTGGGAATAAATCTAACCAGCATATAAAAGACCTATACAAAGAGAACTATAAAATACTACTCCAAGAAACCAAGGGACAAACAAAAATGGAAGAACATAAGATGCTCATGGACAGGAAGACACATTGTGAAAATGACAATACTACTCTAAATGAAATGTGACTCTAATGCCATCCCCATCCAAATTCCAATAGCATTTTTTAATGAGATAGAAAAACTAATCACTCATTTTATATGAAAAGGGAAGACACTCCAGAGAACTTAAGCATTACTGAAGAAGAAAAAAGTAAGAAGCCTCACACTACGTGATCTCAGAAGCTACTACACAGTCACGGTAGTCAAGAAAGCCTGGTACTGGTACAAGAGACAAACGAAATAGAATTTAGATCCCAGGTGTAAATCCATTGACCTGTGGACAGCTGACCTTTGACAATGGGTCAGAGTCCATTAATGGGGAAAAGACAGTCTCTTTGACAAATTGTGCTGGCAAAACTGGATGTCAATTTGTAAAAAAAAAATAAAACAATGCTCATATCTCACATCATACACAAAAACTAACTCAAAATGTACCAAAATCCTAACTATAAAACCTAAAACTATAAAGATCATGGAAGAAACAGTAGGGATATGACCCTAATATATGGCATAAAGAAAATACAAAACATAACTAAAAATGCACAAATAGCAGAAGATGAACTAGATTAATGATATCTCCTAAAAATTAAACATGCTTATTGAAAGACTTCTCCAAAAGATTAAGAAGAGTACCTACAGACTGGAGAAATTAATTTTGGCTATGACATATCTGACAAGGGTCTAATCTACAAAATTTATAAAAAATTTCAACAACTCAAAGACAAAAAGACAAACAATCCAATTAAAAAATGAGCAAAGAATTTGAACAGACACTTCTCCAAAGAATGCATTCAGGATGCTGACAAGCACATGAAGAAATGCTCCCAATCGTTAGCCATTAAAACAAAAAATAACCAAACCTTTTGCCTTGGAGTTGATTCCAACTCATAGCAACCCTGTAAAAATAGAGGGATGCAAATCAAAACTACAGTGAGATACCATGGCACTCCAAAACTACTGACACTAATCAAAAAACAGAAAATAAATGTTGAAGAGATTGTGGGGAAATTAGAAATCTTATACACTGCTGGTGGGAATATAAAATGATATAACCACTATGGAAAAATTATGGTGCTTCCTCAAGAAGCTAGAAATAAGAAATACCATATGATCCAGCGATCCCTCTCCTAGGAATATACCCAAGAGAAATAAGAACCATTAAATGAATAGATATATGCATACTCATGTTCACTGCAACATTATTGACAATAGTAAAAAGATGAAAACAAGCATCCATCAACAGATGAATGAATTAACAAACTGTGGTATGTACACAACAATGGGATACTACAAAAAAAATAAAGTATAATGACAAATCTACAAAACATCTCACAACATGGTTGAATTTGGAGGGCATTATAGAGTTGCTATGAGTCAGAATGGACTTGACAGCAATGGGTTTGTTTGTTTTTAATTTTTTTGGTTTTATGCTATGTGAAATAAGTCAATCACAAAAGGACAAATAGCATATGAGACCACTTTTGTAAAGAAACAAGAAAAGGTATACACCGAAGAAAAACAAACGAAAAAAATTCTTTGATGGTTGCCAGGAACGGGACAGACAGGGAGAGAAAATTACCAGACAGATAGATGACACATATTAGTATTGGTGAAAGAAAAGGAAATACACATTATGGAGGAAGTCAGAAAAACATGACTAAGGTATAGGAGGACACTGAGAGGAATGTAAGTACAAAAGACAACAATGGTAATCGGTGATTGCTATAGCATAGAGAATCCTGCAGCAATAGTATTAACAAACACTAATTCACAAATTGATACTTAGGTAGATAGGTATGTCAAGAGGTGTAAGGGAACACACCTACCTGCAGATATAGGTTTGGTGATGGCTATTTCTACATACATAACTGTAGAACACACAAGGGCCACAGTCGGGGCAACTTCTTAGACACAATCAAACACATTGTGGGATGAAGTCCCTAGGCTTAAGGTGAAGGAATGTAGTCTCAGGGGACATCTATGTCAATTGGCATAACATAGCTCATTAAAACAAATTTCTGTATCCTGCTTTGGTGAGAAGCTTTTGAGGTCTTAAAAGCTTGTGAGTGGCCAGCTTAGATACAACCATTGGTCTCTTACTGTCCTGAGAGAAGGAGAGTGAAGAAAACCAAAGACCAAAGACTCAAGAGAGCAATTAATCTAAAAGACTAATGGACCACATGAACCACAACCTACAGGACCCTGAGACTAGAAGAACAAGACGGTGCCCAGCTACCACTGCCTACTGTTCTCACAGGGATTATAACACAGGGTTCCCGAAAGAGGTGGAGAAAAACTGTAAAAAAATCACATTTCCAACAGAGACTGGAGGAATCCCAGAGACTATGTCCCTGAGACAGACACCCTTCTGAACTAGAACTGAAACCATTCCCAGAGACCACCTATCAGCCAAATCATAGATAGGCCTATAATGTAAACAATAACACCCAAGGCGAAAGCGCTCCTTAGAACCACCTATAGGAGATCAAAAGCAAAGATGAAAAGGAAGGAAGGGTTGAACATCACAACAAAAAGAAATGGGGGAACATGAATGGAAACGGGGAGGGGGCTGACACATTGTGGGGAATGAAATCAATGTCTTGGAATACTTATGTACAAACTATCAAATGGGAAGCGAATATGCAATGTTATCCCTCACCTAACATACAATTAAAAAAAAATTTTTTTTAAGTGCAGGGGAAGCAAATACATATATATGCATGTATATGTATATCTGGAAACCCTGGTTGCATAATGGTTAGGTGCTATGGCTGCTAACCAAAGGTTGGCAGTTCATATCCACCAGGCGCTCCTTGGAAACTCTATGGGGCAGTTCTACTCTGACCTATAGGGTCGCTTTGAGTCAGAATTAACAGGACAGTAATAGGTTTGTTTTTTTTTTTAATAGGTTTGGTTTTTTTCTTTTCTTTTTTTTTTTTTTTTTTTTGAGGTATATATCCTCTAAGAACATTCCATTTTCTTAAAGAAAGAAAATAATAATTAGGAAAAATCAGAACTTAATTAAGCTTATTTTAATTCAGAGATAATTTTACATGTATCAGCAGGCACTATGCCAACTTTCAGAAACCCTGGTAGCATAGTGGTTCAGCGCTATGGCTGCTGAAGAAAATATCAGGAGTTCAAATACTCCATGTGATCCCTGGAAACTCTATGGGACAGTTCTACTCTGTCCTATAGGGCCACTATGAATTGTAATCAAATTCACAGCAAAGGGCAATGCATATACTATCCTTGGAGACTGGGGGTGCAGTGGTTAAGAGCTCAGGCTGCTAACCAAAATGTCAGCAGTTTGAATCCACCAGCCATTTATTGGAAACTCTATAGAGGCAGTTCTATTCTGCTCTGTGGAGTCACTATGAGTCGGAATCCACTTGCCTACAAGGAGATTGACTTTTTGTCAGGTGTGCTAACATCTTCAGGTGTTATGTAAATTTTTCTTCTCAGCACTTCTAATGAGGTTGATGCTATTCCACTAAATTGTAAGCACACAAGGACAGGCGTGATGTACATTTCTTTCACCATATACCTAAACACAATGCTTTGCACATTGTGTGGCTGTTGTTAGGTGTCATCAAGTCGATTACAACTTACATTAGCAAACCTCTGCGCAAAAGAACAAGACACTAGTCCTGAGCCATCCTCACAATCGTTGTTATGCTTAAGCCCATGTCAATATTGTCAAGAGTACACCTCTTTTTTGCTGACCGTCTACCTTACTAAACATGATGGCCTTCTCCAGGGACGGATCCCTACTGATAACTGCCTCAAGTATGTTAGATGAAGTCTCGCCATCCTTGCTTCTAAGGAGCACTCTAGGTATATTTCTTTCAGGACAGATTTGTTCATTCATTTCGCAGTTCATAGTATGTTCAATATTCTTCAGCAACACCATAATTCAAGGCGTAAATTCTACTTCAGTCTTCTGTATTCATCATCCAGCTTTCACATGCATATGATGTGATTGAAAACACCATGGCTTGGGTCAGGTGTGCATTAGTCTTCAGGGTCACAACCTTGCATTTTAACACCTTAAAGGGGTCTCTTGCAGCAAATTTGCCTAATACAATGTGTCCTTTGATTTGTTAACTGCTATTTTTTATTTTACTTCTACGGGCATTGATTGTGAATCCAAGTAGACTGAAGTGCTTGACAACTTCATATTTTACATTTATCATAATGGTGCTTACGGGTACAGTTGTGAGGATTTTTGTTTTCTTTATGTTGAAGTATAATGCATACTTGAGGCTATAGTGTTTGATTTAAATCACTAAGTGCTTCATGTCCTCTTCATTTTCAGGAAGGAAGGTTGTGTCATCTGCATATCAAAGGTTGTTAAGGAGTCTTCCTCCTATCCATATGCCATGTTCTTCTTCATATAATGCAGTTCCTGGAATTATTTGCTTAGCATAAACATTAAGTATGGTGAAAGGATACAACCCTGACACACAACTTTACTAACTTTAAGTGGGTAGTATCCCCTCGTTCTATTTGAACAACTACCTCTTGATCTATGTGCAGGTTCAGAATGAGTGTGATCAAGTGTTCTGGAATTCTTGTGCTTCTCAATGTTATCCATAATTTGTTATAATCCACACATTCGAAAGCCTTTGCATAGTCAATAAAACACAGGTAAATATCTTTCTGATATTCTCTGCTTTTACCCAGGATCCATCTGATATCAACAATGATATTCCTTGTTCTGCATCGTCTTCTGAATCTGGTTTGAATTTCTGGCACATACCTGTGGATGTACTGCTGTAGCTGTTTTTGAATTATTTTCAGTAAATTTTTACTTACATGTGATATTAATGATATTGTTCAATAACTTCCACATGCCTGGAGGGGTGAGCCACACCTTCATTCCTGAACAGTGTGGACCATTATTAGTCATATCAGAATTGGGTGGCGGTAGTTTTCCATTGCCTTTAATCACAGTGCATATTGGCACTAAGAGATAGCCTAAGTGATCTTCTGTATTCCAGACATATTCTTTTTTACCACCAATGTGTAATATTTACGCATTTCCACCTGGAAATCAGGGTCATTCACACCACCCAAAATAGTATCTCCCTTCTCTGCTTGTGGAAACCCTTTGTGGTGTAGTGGTTAAGTGCTATGGCTCCTAACCAAGAGGTAGACAGTTCAAATCTGCCAGGTGCTCCTTGGAAACTCTATGGGGGAGTTCTACTCTGTCCTGTAGGGTCGCTATGAGTCGGAATCGACTTGACGGCAGTGGGTTTGGTTTGGTTTTGGTTCTCTGCTTGTTGATCCAGAGTCATGTGAAGCCCAAAGTAGCCAGGTGGCATTCTTCCAGTTAAATGGAATCAGTTTTGTGTCTCCTGCTAGGAGCATTCCTACCTTTGGGACCTGTGGTACATAGGATCACTGAGAAAAGAAGCAAATATCTTGTGAGTGGGTTACTTGGGGTAAGAGTGAGTGGTGCCACTTCCATTTCCACCCCTGCATTCCTGGACTTGCAAATCTTGGTTATGGGAGAAAGAACACCATATACTGAATATTGGTTTAGAGCAGATACAGCCCCCTAGAGAACAATGGTACAACCCCACAAAGTATTACCAAATAGCTGGCACAATAATTGTGTCTTTAAGAGGTCTTTTTATTGTTCTATGAAGTCAGCTGCTTCAGGATAATAGGGAACATGGTAAGACCACTGAATCCTAAGAGCATGGGCCAACTGCCACGCTTCATTTGCTGTAAAATGAATCCTTTGATCCAAAGCAATACTGTATAGGATACCATGATGGTGGATAAGACATTCTGTGAATCCAAACACAGTAGTTTTGGCAGACGCATAGCAGGCAGAGAAGGCAATTCTGTATCTAGAGTGTCTGTCCCAGCAAGAAAGAAACGCTGCCCTTTTCAAGACGGAAGAGGTCTAAATATAAGCAACATGCCACCAGGTTGTGGGCTGATTGCCTCAGGAAATAGTGCCTTATGAGGGACTCAGTGTTGGTTTCTGCTGCTGGTAGATTGGGAGCTCAGCAGTGGCTGTAGCCAGGTTGGTCTTGGTGAGTGGTTATATATGTTGCTGAGCCCATGCATAACGTCCATCCCAGCCACTATGACCACATTGTTCACTAGCTTATGGGCAACGACAGGAGTGGCTGAGGAAACCAGACAATGGGTTTCCACAGAAAGTATGATCCAATCTAATTGATTGTTAAAGTCATCCTCTGCAAGGTGACCCTTTGGTGATCATTCACATAGGATACAAATATTTTCAATTCTTTGGCCATTTCAGAGAGGTCTATCCAAATTTCTCTTCTCCATACCTGTTTGTCACCAGTTTTCTGATCTTGTTCTTTCCAAGTCCCTGACCATTCAACTAATCTGTGGCCATCACCCATGAAATCAGTATATAATCTCACATCTGGCCACTTCTCCTTCAAGGAAAGTGAACAACCAGGTACATTACTCCAAGTTTTCTCCATTGGAAGAATTTACCTTCAACACTCTCCTTCAGGGAGGTCCCAGATAGGGGCTCCAGTGCTGCCACTAGACATATTTGAGTGGTGCTTGCATAGCATGTGGAACTGTCTATAAACCAGGCACAAGTATTCTCTTCTTCAGTCAACGGATCGTAATGAACTCCCCATCAGTCCATTCTTGCAGACTGGGGGGGAAGGGAAGGAAGGTACCATGACAGCAATGGAGACCATGGGCATTTAAGACACTTCCTCATGCAACTTACTTGTGCCTTCAGGTCCTGCTAGAGCCCAATCTCATGTATACCACTTCCATTTCATGATGGAGTGCTCCTGTACACATCCAAAATTATCACTTCATGGGTCAGACAATACCCAGTTCATGATAGGCAGTTCACGGGTCAAACAACACCCAATTGATGATATACAGCGTGGTGACTTGGTGGCCCATGGTTAGGCATTCAGGCTGTACTAAGGCACTGTAACAAGCTAAAATCTATTTCTAAAAAGGAGAATAGTTATCTGCAGAGGATGGTGGGGATTTGCTCCAAAATCCTAAGGGTCTGCACTGTGATTCACCAATAGAGGCCTAAAAAACTACAAAATGTAACTCTACCTGCCACTAACATGTGAACTCCCACTGGATCAGCCAGATCATGTGACCTAAGGGGCAGGATGGCTTGCATGGCAGCCTGAACCTGTTTCAGAGCCTTCTCTTGTTCTGAGTCCCACTCAAAACCCACAGATTTTGAGGTAGAGCCAAGATGGCAGACTAATCAGAAGCACTAAGACATCCCACTGCAATAGAGACCCAAATGACCGAGTAAAACAGATACAGATGTCAATCCTGGAACCCTGAACCTTAAATGAAGGGATAAAGTATAAGTTCGGAAGTCCCTGAGGAGAAGAAACAGATATCAGGGATGAAATAGAGATACAAAATAGACTTTCCTGGCCAAGGTGCATGTCTCAGTATGGTTGTCTTGGAATAAAACCAATAACCCTGCACACGGAAAAACACCTCTACAGAACTCCCTGTAGGGGAAAAGGTATAGTGCAGACACATCCAGGGCTAAGTAAGACCACATTTACTGGCTGTACCTCAAGGAAGAGCACAGACTCCTCCAGGAGAATTATCCTACAACCCTTACCCCTCTGGTGAACACCAGCTGCAACTGTCCCCACCCTGGCAACCATGACTGCAGGGAACGAGAGTACCCACCCACATTATTGCCCTCCTGTGTAAGTCCCCTGTGCCTCTGCCTTCTCCCCCGATTCTTAGCCTCTCCTCATCCCTGTCACCCATGGCCCCAAGGGAAGTAGTCCAGACCCCAGGCCCTTCCCCACCATCTCCAGACCTCTCCACAACAATGAACACACTCATACCTATAATCACACTGAATGTAAATTACTTAAATGCACCCAGAGAATGACAGAATGAATTAAAAAAAAAGTCCCACCAATCTGCTGTCTATAAGAGACACACCTTAGACACAAAGATATAAATATATTAAAGATCAAAGGATAGAAAAAATATATCAAGGAAATAGCCAAAACAGAGCAAAAAAAAAAAATGAAACCAGTCCCATACCTCACACCATGCACAAAAACTAACTCAAAATGGACCAGAAACCTAATGATCAAATCTAAAGTTACAAAGATCATGGAAAAAGAAATAGGGACAATGCTAGGAGCCCTAATACATGGCATAAACAGTATACAAAACATTACTAACAATGAACCAATACCAGAAGAGAGACTAGATAACTGGGAGTGCCTAAAAATCAAGCACCTATGCTCATCCAAAGACTTCAACAAAAGACTAAAAAGGCAAACTGCAGACTCGGAAAAAGATTTTGGTTTTGACAATTCTGACCAGCATTTGATCTCTAAAATCTACACAACACTGCACAAACTCAACAACAAAAAGACAAATAACCCAATTAAAAATGGGCAAAGGATGTAAACAAGCACTTCACAAAGAAGACGTTCAGGCAGCTATCAGATATGTGAGGAAATGCTCATGATCATTAGCATCATGGATTGAATTTTGTCTCCCCAAAACATCTTTTAAGTTGGCTAGGTCATGATTCCCTTGTATGATTATATGATTGTCATTTTATCTTTTGATGTGATTTCCCTTTGTGTTGTAAATCTCATCACTATGATGTAATAAGATGGATTAAAAAAAATAATAATAAGATGGATTAGCAACACTTATATTGATGAGCTCTACAAGATTAGACTTGTTTTAAGCCAATCTATTTCGAGATATAAAGAGACAAGTGAGCAGAGAGACATGGGAACCTCAACACCACCAAGAAAACAGTGCTAGGAGCAGAGCACATCTTTTGGACCAGAGGTTACTGCACTGAGATGCTCTCAGGCCAAGGCAAGACTGATGACAGGGACCTTCCTCCAGAGCCAAAAGAGAGAGAAAGCCTTCCTCTGGAGTTGGCAACCAGAATTCAGACTTCTAGCTTACTGGACTGTGAGAGAATAAACTTCACTTTGTTAAACCTATCCACCTATGGTATTTCCGTTATAGCAGCACTAGATGACTAAGACAATCAGATATTAGAGAAATACAAATCAAAACTACAAAGAGATACCATCTCACCCCAACAAGGCTGGCATTAACACCTCTTGAAATGGTTGAGCATCGACGAATTCTTTTTGGTATAATGACTCTCTGTATTTCATCCATCTTCTTTTGATGCTTCCTGCATTATTTAATGTTTTCCTCATAGAATCCTTCACTACTGCAACTCAAGGTTGAAATTTTTCAAGAGTGGAAAGGTACTTTTATTTTGTTGCACAAGGAAAGGAGTCAGTCAGGGCTGCAGGCACCAAGACTGTTCATCGAGGGTGAGGGGAAAGATTACTTTTAACGCTTTTATAAGTAGGAAGTTCATACAAGTTACACCAGCAACATTCTGTTTTTTTTTTTTTAATTTTTATTGTGCTTTAAGTGAAAGTTTACAAAAAAGTTAGTCTCTCATACAAAAACTTATATATACCTTGCTATATAGTCCTTGTTGCTCTCTCTCTAAAGAGACAGCACAATCCTTCCCTCCACTCTCTGTTTTTGTGTCCATTCTGCCAGCTTCTGACCCTTTCTGCCCTCTCATCTCTTCTCCAGACGGGAGCTCATACAGCTTGAATTTTTGCTTCAGCTCTTTCAGCTTGAGAAATGCAGAGCATGTTTTTCCCTTTTGGTTTTCTATCTCCAGCTCTTTGCACATGTCATTATAATACTTTACTTTGTCTTCCAGAGCAATCCTTTGAAATCTGTTGAGTACTTTTACTTCATCATTTCTCCTTTTGCTTTTGCTGCTTGATGTTCAGGAGCAAGTTTCAGAGCGTCTTCTGACATCCATTTTGGTCTTTTCTTTCTTTCTTGTCTTTTTAATGACTTCTTGCTTTCTTCATGCATGGAACGTTAGCAGAAATACATTCTTGCTTACAGTTTACAAGATCTCCATCATTTAGAAGCATGTTCACAATCTTACTAATCCAGGTGGTACCTGTGGCAGAGGAAACATTTTTATAACCATCAACCAAAACTGCAGGAAGAAATTCCAATTGTAAGCCCACCATCTTAATACATTCTAATTAAAACTGAATTCTACAGAGCTTCTTTTTGTTTGTCCCAAATATCCACTTCAATATACTAGAAATAGATGACTGCACTGAATATTTACTTTCCTTTTTTTTTTCAGGCTGATGGTGATGGAGGAGTCCATTACCAGGAAACAAAAGAGGAAGTCAGGCCTGCATTTGTCAGTCCAGTAAACTCACCTCATTTGGCGTAAGTGGCTATCACAATTCCATCTGGCCTGCCTCAGAATTGTTCAATATTTTCCCACTTGTTTGCAAAAGCATAGATCATGGAATAGCCATAAGCCTTCTTTAGATTTTTTCCAAAACCGTCTTTTAGGGAATTCACTGTTGTGCCAGATTGTACAAATAATTAAGACAATATTTCTGACATTGAAAACATGGAGAAATAAGTATAATAAAACATCAAAATCTACATAACTAATGTTATTTCTAAGACACTGTGACTTCATCTTAAGAAATATTGGACTTTAATACACTGAGCACACAGAGACCTAAATGCAAAGTGTGTTTTGGGGGGGCCCGAAGCCATAGAATACAAGGGCAATAACCGGCTCAATTACAAACCAAGAAAAGCCTTTGGTGGAAAGCCTTTAGTGGAAGGTTTGGAGATAAATAGAACTTCAAATCTTCCTTTAAATTAAGACACATTTCGCAATAATACAGTAAGAAAAAAGACTGGACTTAAGGGAAATAAATCCATCACTTTTCATTAGCACTTGAATTGTACTCTATTTTTCCTAGGAAATCTGCTGTCATCCTTATCTTTGTTCTTCTATATATAATCTGTCTTTTCTTTCCCCCTTGGGCTGCTTCTACTATTTTTTTCTTTATCATTGGTTGTGGGCAATAAAATAATGAATCACCTTGGTGTCGTTTTTTTTCCCCCCACTCATATTTTTCTTACTTCTGTGTTGTTGGTTTTGTGGATTTATAATTTTAATTAAATATGGAAAATGTTTGGCCATTATTTCTTAAGTATTTTTTCTGCTCCTCCTCTCCTTCTGAGACTCCAGTTACATCTCTCTTAGGTGGCATGAAGTTGTCTATAGGTCACAGATACTCAGTTTATTTACTTTTTTCAGTATTGTATTTGTATAGCATCTATTGCTGTCTTCAATGCATTAATCTGTCTGCAATATCTGATTTATGATTAAACTCAACTGCATATTTTTATCTCAGGTATTGTACTTTTCATCTCTAGAAGTTCAATTTGGGATTTTTAAAAAATATTCATTGTGTCTCCACTTTTTAAGTATATCAAATACACTTATAAGGACTGTTTTAATGTCTTTATCAGCAATTCCAACACCTGTGTCATTTCTAGATTGTTTTTAACCAATTGAGTTTTCTTTTCATTATTTCATTCTTGTGTGTGTCACATGCTGCTCAATTACCTTTGAATGGATGGCAGGTGTTATGAATTTCTCTTTGTTGGGCACTGTATACTTTCATATTTCTATAAATATTCTTGAGTTTTTTTCTAGGTCACAGTTAAGTTACTAAATAACAGTTTCATACATTTAGGTTTTGTGCTCAGTCTACAGCTAATTATTCCCCATTATTGAGGTAAAACCCTTCTGAGGAATCTCTCCAATGCTTGTGAATAATGAGATTTTCCAATCTAGCTAAAGAGAATAGGCACTTACTCCAGCCCTGTATGTGTACCTGATACTATTCCCTATTCTTCCAATGGGATTTCCCCAACCTGTGCGAGTTGCCTCATATGCATATTCACAGAGGCAGATTACCCAGTAGGCAAAGTAAGCATGTTGCTTAATTTGCTTACCAGATCACCTGTAGTGAAAACTTTCCCACTTTTTCACCATCAAAGATTCTGTTTGTAGGTATGTCTGGCATCTGTCTCTACCAAAGCTACAGCATCTTCCTACTGAATCAAAGACCCTTTTCAAATTACAGTCTTGAAGGGGACAGACTGCCCAGCAATCAAGTTAAATACAGGCTTACTTGTGCTATTTACTAATCTATCAAGAACAATTTCACATGATTTACCCTACAGATTAGTAAGTAAGCACAAGTAAGCCCGTGTTTAACTTGTTTACTGGGTAATTTGCCCCTGCAAATACATATCATTATTCAGCTACAGTCTCCAGGAGTCCTTTCTGTAGGCTTCGAAGTTTTCTCTATTTGCCTTTGTCTCCCTGGACCTCCAGTTCCATCTTCTTAATTCAGAGTGTCCTCCAATCTGTGCCTGGGTTTTTCTTCCTGAGTATGGCATAGGGATTCTCTCAAGGCAGTAAACTGGGGCTGTCATAAGATTCAACTTGTTTGTTTCCTACATCTCAGGGTTTACAGTCCTTTTGTTGCCCAATTTTCAATTTCTCCAAAGACATTGTTTCATACATTTGGTCCAGTACTTTGTTTCCGGAAGAAGGGTACATCCACTTCCTACTTCTCCACCTTGCCTAGAAGCAGAAGTTTGCTTTCATTTCTAAAGTATCTTGTAATTAGGAGGAGTACCTAACTACCATCTCACTTTCAGTGTAGTAAACATAGTTATAAAGAAGTTTTAGTTTATTTTAAACAGAACTTAAGCTGGGGTATTTTCTTAATTGCACTTAAATTTATACTTTTTTTCAATAATTTTGTCTTATGAAATTACTCCTTTCAGTGTCTTTTGCATGGCCAATCAGTTTTGCCTTAATTTTGTTATAGACATTAGTGTACAATATACAGAATAACCAGAAGAAAATAAGCCATCTGAAAGCAACATTTTTTAACGGGAATGTTTACTTGATTTTTTCTCCCTGCTTGATTGAATCCTGACTATAGAACTTAAAGAGCAATCATCTAATATGAATTTTTCTATATTTATCTCTATCAATACCTATTGTTATTTTTCTTAGTGCTCTTTGAGTTGATTTTGATTCATAGAGACCCCATGTTATAGACTGCTTTTCAAGGTTTTCTAGGCTATAAACTTTACAGGAGCAGATCACCAGGTCTTTCTCCTGGGGAACTGTTAGGTGGGTACAAAGTGCTAACCTTTTGGTTAGCAGCCAAGTGAATTACTGTTGCACCACCAGGGCTCATTTTATCTATGACTATACCTATGCCTATATTTACATATGTCGCTTACCTGGGAAGAATTTTTGAAAAAAGTCATTTTTAAGACAAGCAATGAATAATTTAGATCAATTCAACTCATTGAGTAATTAGAATTATGTTAAACTACTATACTGTTCTTAATGTATATAGAACAATATATGAACCCATTGCTAGTCGCTTCAATAACATAAAGCTGAGTTTGGAGCTAAGAGTCAATAACTCAAAAACTGTCATAGCTGGTAATATTTAAATTTTTCTCTTGTGCTGACATCCCAAAAGTTGTTTGCCTTTGGGCACTGCATCAAGATAAGATTCAGAAGTGTGAGAGGCATGGCTTTCTTTAGAAAACAAAATGTGTGAAAGTAGGGTATTGTCTTAGTTATCTGGTATCACTATAACTGAAATATCATAAGTAGATGGCTTTAACAAAGAGAAAATCATTTTCTCACAGTTTAAAAGGCTAGAAGTGCATATTCGGGGCACCAGCTGCAGGAGAAGTCTTTCTCTCTCTGTTGGCTCTGTAGGAAGGTCTTTGTCATCAATCTTCCTTGGTCTAGGAGCTTCTCCATGCAGGAACCCTGGATCCAAAAGACCTGCTCTGCTCCCGGTGTTGCCTTGTTAGTGGTATGAAGTCCCCATGTCTCTCTACTCATTTCTCTCTTTATATCTCAAAAGAGATTGGCTAAAGACACAATCCAATCTTGTAAATTGAGTCCTATTTCATTAACAAGACTACTACTAATCCCATCTCGTCAACATCATAGAGACAGGATTTATAACACAAAGGAAAATAACATCAGATGACAAAATGGTGGACAAATATACAACACTGGGAATCATGGCCTAGCAAAAAAGATACACATATTTTTAGGAGACACAATTCAATCCATGACATTACACCCTTTGGCCCCCAAAATTCATATTCTTGCCACATGTAAAACACATTTAACCCATCATATCATACTAAAAGTCAAAACAATTCGAACTCCGAAAACCAGAAATTCCTCTTCATTGGTGAAATATAGGATAAAAGCTATCTGATTCCAATGTACAATGGTAAAACAGTCACAAGCTAGACATTTCAATTACAAATGAGAGATATTGGAGGGAAGGAAGGGATAACAGGTACCAAGCAAGTCAGCAGAACATATTACATTACTCCTCAAGCCTCTGGAAATAATCCTCTGTTTTCTGAGACCAATTACACAATGGCCCTGCCCTCCAGACTCTAGGTATTGGCCAGAGTCTCTGGATTCTGAATAGAGGCCCCTGTCTGGGCTTCAGCTCTCCCTTCCAGGCCCACTGGAATGGCAACTGTGCTCTCTCTGCTTTAGGCACATCATTCTCCTAGTCCATCTGAGTGGTGACACCACTGTTAGGAATACCAGAGGCCATGGCTCCACCCTTCTGAAACCCCAGACGTCATGGCCATACGCTTTGAGACTGAGGCAGCTCGGCTTCCTGTGTATCTTGTCTCTTCAGCTTCTGATTCCCAATTTCTTGGCCTCTCGGCCCTCAGGCTTGATGCCTGCATTTGCCCTTTGGGGCAAGTGTTCCAAAGCCCAGTAGCTCTACCAAAAAGTGCCTGGAGGCACCCCACCCCACCAGGAAGCCCCCTGAGCTCTACCACTCAGCTTTCTAGCTCCGTGGGTCAGCTACAGTGTTGTCTCTTACTGGTCTCCTGTTTCTGTTGCTGCTGGCTCTCTAATGCCGTTTCTTGCCATCTGCATCTTAATCAGTGAAACAGTACTCCTTATTTCCTTCTGAGTTCTCACCAGAATTGTCTGATGTCCATAATTCCACCAACATTCTCTTCAAAGCAATCTGGGCTTTTACTATTGGATATTTTAAAACTCTTCCAGCCTCTCTCCATTCACAATTTCAAAACCACTTCTACATTTTAGGTATCTGTCAGAGTATCACCCCACTCTTGGTACCAAACTCTCTGTCTTAGTTATTTACTGCCACTATAACAGAAATACCACAAGTGGATGGCTTTGAAAAATAGAAATTTGTTCCCTTGCAGCCTAGAAGACTAGAATTCCAAATTCAGGATACAGGCTCCAGGGAAGGCTTTCTCTCTCTGTTGCCTCTGGAGGAAGGTCCTTGTCACCATCTTCTGTTGGTCTAAGAGCTTTTCCATGAAGAAACCCTGGCTCCAAAGTACGTGTTCTGCTCTTGGAACTGCTTTCTTTGTGGTATGAGGTCTTCAGATCTCTCTACTCACTTCTGAGTTTATATCTCAAAAGAAATCTACTCAAAACACAATCCAATCTTGTAGAGTGGTTACTGCCTTATTAACATAACTGCTGCTAATCCCATCTCATCAACATCATAGAGGTAGGATTTGCAATACATAAGAAAATCACATCAGATGACAAAATGGTGGACAATCACAGAATACTGGGAATCATGGCCTAGCCAAACTGATACACATATTTTTGGGGGATAGATACAATCCAATCCATGACAGGTATATAAAGATCAAGTAATAGCCTAATGACAAAGGTTAGGTCATCGTAGGTCCGTTGGGTCTGAAGTCCCACCCCTGGTTCCCAAATGTATTATCAGAATAATGGTAGGTTGGATTTTGGGTGACAGTAGTAGCTAGATCAGTCTTGGTTCAAGAGAGTCCATTCTGCTGGTGTTATACCATCTCCCAGCAAACCAGAAGTGAAGTGACCAATGATTTGATGCCACCCCTATGGTGGGTGGAGCCCTGGTGGCATAGTGGTTAAGAGTTCTGCCGCTGACTAAAAGATTGGCAGTTCAAATCCACCACTTGCTCACCGGAAACCTGATGGAGCAGTTCTTCTCTGTCCTATAGGATTGTTATGAGTTGTAATCAATTGGACAGCAATGGGGTTTTTGTATCCTGGGTATTAATTTTACCAATTAAAACTATATGAAAATTTAATTGATTTAATTCGAAAATCCCTCATTATTAACCTGGTTAACCATCATTTTCTCTTTATTATCCATTCAGGTGTTTTGTTCTCTGTCCAAGTCAAGTTTTATTTTGGTGACTTCTGCTGACTCTTATATGGTGTAAGTAGGTTAAAAATGCAAATTTCTTATTTGTAAAAGTCTAGAATCCCATGTCATGGATGACAGTGGCTCAAAATGACTGGCAAATGAACGAGATAAATAAAGGTAAGGTATGCTTGGAAAAAGTTGATCAAAAAACTTAGGTTAAAGAAGATAAGCTTTCAGAGATGGGTAGATCAATACTAGTGAGGACGTGCAGGGTGCAAAGGTCAGGATAGAATGAAATAAAAATCAGTGCAAATGCATTGAACAAGACCACAAATATTGCAATGAAGTACAGAATGGGAGATAAAAACCAGGAAAACAATTATAAGCAAAGAAGCTTGAGATGTATGACATGTAATCAGGAGGTCTCTAATGTAAGATATTAGTAAATAACTTTTATATTTTAATCAATTATCTGATGATTCCTAGAGCCTTTAGGTGATTCCTATTGGAGGCACTATCACTCAAGTTTCAGTCAGGAAAACAAATTTAGACCAAATAATTCGTTGCTTACAATACCATTTTCCAGCGTGTTAGAAGAGCAAAAGTCCAGAAGGATCATCACCTGTTTCAGATTTGCCCATGATTCAAAAAATCAGGGTAGTGCTTAAATTGCTGTTTATATCAGGAAATCATAGGATTCCACCATCAAGCTTCACAGCTTCTCCAAAGCCTTGGGTGGTTGTCATGGAAAAGGCCACATGCCATTAGGAAACCTCATACCTGCTAAAGCCCGTTCATCTTCCCACTACTGCTAGATGAAAGATAATAGGACTTCTTTCTCTCTTGTGCTGTCTAAATCCTAAAAGAGTGCATCTCACTGACAGAAGGTGACTCACATGAAGGATCCTAAAACAAAGAGTCTAGAAAATGTAATTCCAAGTGACACATAGAAGAATTTATAAGGCAGTGGTAAATATTGGTGCCAAAAACAAAGACAAAATGATTGCCAGCGCAGGAGCAGAACCCAATCTCAGAATTTATTTCTAGACAAGATAGGTAGAAACAAGTTAAAAAGAGCCTCTAGTAACTGTGTAATAGCTTTTCTTAGCAAATCTACCCAGAACCTTCTCTAGTTTTACATGAGTTCCTACTTTCAGAATCTAAGTTTGTTCAAGAATTGGAAAACTAATTTGCCCATTGCAAATAATTTGGTCAAGATCATGAGATAACACCTAAGATTCCTGTTTTCCTACTGAATCAATAAGCAATGAGCTTTGAATCTTTTTCAACTTTATTTAGCCAGTCTTATTCAATATTCATTTATCCAATAACAGGCAGCTTATCAGCTATGTATAGCATACCATGTCAGGCATTATGGTGAATATTAATAAGATATTGAATCTACTCTCAAAGATCTTAAAATCTAATAGGGAACAAAAGTTATATACAGTTTATCATAGCAAAAATCAGACTGTGACAGAGTCAAATGTCAACTACCAAGTTTATGTCTGTTTTTCTTTTACATTGAAAATTACTTTTGCACCTATTTCAATTATATAAATAATTCATATTCTAGGTAATAATTTAGAGAATACAAAAAAGTATAATGTCACCTAAATTTCCACCTATCCACAGTAAACTCCCTTAACTGTGTAATAATTATAATATCATATAACATCTTTCTGTGTGAATATATTTGTAGTTATTGTTGTTGTTAGGTGCCATTGAGTTGGTTTCTACTCATCGTGACCCTATTCACAACAGAACGAATCACTGCCCAGTCCTGTGCCGTTCTCGTAATTGTTGCTATCTTTGAGCCCATTGTTGCAGCATACACACAGATATTTAATTTTACATAAATGAGATATCATAATTCTACCAAATATGCTTTTATCTTTTTTAAATCAACCAGTCTTTTGGCCTACCTCCAATTTCCTGGCCAACCAGCATACGGCTGGACCCCACCATCCAATGACTGGTATTGATTACCTCATGTGTATCCTTTCATTTCTCTCTCCATATACAAACACATACACATATGTAAGGCAGGTTATCTTGATTTGTTTACCTAAAGTGTATAATGTGATCAACATCAAAAGAAACAAAAACAAAAATGATTAAATAAGGCTGAGGTCAGAAGGAGATTTGTGTTTTTGAACTCAAAAGCACATACATAGTAATTGATCTTTTCAATCACATGTATGAATTACTTACATTTTGCTAAGTTGTGTTTTCTTTTTTCTAATGACTTATCATGAAAGTCAAGAGACTGACAACAATGTTTAGCTGTCAAGTTTACTATTCAGCATTGTTCTCTAAGTCCTCGTGGATTCAGTAAGTCAAGAAAATCATCTGAAAAGAATACAGTTTAGAACATAGGAAATGAATTTGTCATCACTTGTGTGTAATATGGTTGTCTACTGAGATAATTTTAAGGTAGTAACTGAAAAATTATAATATACTATTAAAAAGTTCTGTAAGAAGTTCAAATATAGCAATATTAGAAAGCAATGGATTTTCTGTCAGTAAAAATCGATCATAAAATACATTATAGATTTTATCACAATAGCAACAGACATCATAAAATAAACCTAATCTTAACAAGAAAATTTTAAATCCTATAGAAATAAAAATATTAACATTTAGTAAAGAATATAAAAAAAGACATGATAAGATAGAAAGACCTGCTATGCACCTTGGTGAATAATCTCAACAGTAAAATATAGTCTTTAAATAACTCTAGGAATTCAGTACATTTATTTCAATATCCTGAAAATATTGTGGAGAGACACAAATATTATACCAGGATATTTTGGAACAGTAAATGCATAGCAATAAGAAAAAATTGAAACAAAGAATAAACATTAGAGTGGGTCTCAGTTATTAAAACACTGTGGCACTGGTGTAGAAACAGATGTGTAGATCAGTGAACAGGCTAGAATCCAAAACAGGTCCAGGTAAATTGATCTGATGTATGTAGAAATTCAGTTTATGATTAAGGGGACATTTAAAATCATTTAGACACAATTACTCATTCATACATAGTATAGGGAAAATTATACAATGAGGTCCCCATGTCATATTGTCACAAAAACAAATTTCAGATTGAATTCCAGAGTTAAATCCAAAAAATAAACCTTTAGTTGTTAAAAAATATATATATATAGAAGAACATGTTTTAGAATCTTGGGAATAAAACGGCCCAAAACTAAGAATCCATAAATAATTAACAGATTTAACTATAAAACAGTATAAAATTTAACAGTATAAAAATTTAAATTTTTATATGGAAGATGCCATAAAAAAAGTTAAAAGATAACATACAGATTAGTAGAGAACACTGACAACGCCTATCAGAACAAAAAATTCATAGTCATATATGTAAAACCAAAAACCGAACCCTTTGCCGTCAAGTTGGCTCTGACTAATAGTGTCTGTATACGACAGACGAGACTGCCCCACAGGGTTCTCAAGGAGCAGCTGGTGGATTCGAACTGCTGACCTTTTGAATAGAGGCTAGCTCGGCGGACCTGTTGCAGTAATAAACTTTAGGAACTCTCTAACTGTCCAAGTATAAATGATTGTATAAAGACATTCTGGTACATCTGTACATACGAAAAGATTGATGCACTAAAAAGATGAAAAGCCAGGCCAAAGAGCATTGATTCAGAAATATGTTCCTGACACATGATCGAGTACAAAAAAAAAATTGCAGAAATATATATATAAACCACATTTATCTAAATCAATAATTTTAAAACATTGTGTACAAATTAGACTACATAAACATAGAGGAAAGAGTTTGTAATAATGAACATCAAACTGGTGACATGTTCCCACTGGAAATAATTGGAAATTGAGGCTACCGTATTTACTTTATGTTGTTATTAATTTTTTATTACGTGTTCAGAGAACATGTATTACCTTTTCCTTTAATTTTTTTTGTTGTTATTGTTTAGAATACACACAACAGTACACCATTTCAACACTTTCTACACCTACAATTCAGTGACACCGACTATATTCTTTAAGTTGTGCAATGATTCTCACTCTGGTTTTCCAATTTGTTCCTCTCCCATTAACATAAACCCCCATCTTGCCAGAGGGACAATTCCAACTCATAGCTACAGTATAGGACAGGGTAGAACTATTCTATAATTTCTGTAAGTGTTACTGACTCATAAGCAAAATTGTGATAATGGAGAAAATATTAAAGTTGTCAAGGGTTTCATTTTACTTGGATCCACAACCAACACTTAGGAAGCAGCAGTCAGGAAGGCAAAGGTGTATTACATTGACCAAATCTGACTCAAAAGATCTCTTCTTTGAGATTTTGAGGGCAAAGTTGCACCTGACTCAAGCTGTTGCATTTCAGTTACCTCATATGCATGCAAAAGCTGAACAATGAATAAAGCCTAAAGAAGAAAGGCGTCTTCGAATTATGGTGTTGGTGAAGAATATTGAATAAAATGAACAAGCTTGTCTTGGAAGAAGTATAGCCAGAATGCTCCTTAGATGTGAAAAAAAATGAGGTTGGGGATATTTCACCTCACATATTTTGGACACATTATCAGGAAGGACCAGTCCCTGGAGAAGGACATCATGCTTGGTAAAGAAGTGGGTCAGCAAAAGAGAGGAAGACCCACAAGAAGGCGGATGGATAAAGTGGCTACAACAATGGGCTCAAGCTTAACAATGGTTGTGAGAATGGTGCAGAACTGGAAAGTGTTTCAACTATTTAAAATAAAGTACTATTTAAAAAAAAATTAAAAAACTCTGTTGTACTAGTATGATTAACACCAAGAAACCACGGACTAGTGATTGTTGTATTTCTTAACATCAGTTTGTCATTTCCTAGCATCATTATAAGAACCAAAGGCAGAGGAGAGGTGAAAAAATTCATGTTGTTTACCAGTTACAAAAAAATTTCATAAAAATATGAATAAATAAATGAGTTGGGAAAATACTTGTCAACAAACAATGTGAATCATCTACCCTAGGAAAGTAAACTGAGTCAAAATATATAAAAAGCTTAAAAATACCCATTAGCAATATTAATTACATAATTATACACCCTCTCCTCACTTATCGACATGGTAAGTTTCTAAAGACCAGATCATTAAGCAAAATTGGTGAATGCACAAATGGAGGGCAACCACATTAAATCACAAAATGGCTGGTGACTACATCATTACATAAGTGCTACATTATTTTGTTACAATTAACTGCCAGATTACATGAATACATAATGTTCAAACCACATAATTACATAACTGCCATATTACATCATTATGTTACTGCCAAACCACTGAGAATTGTGACCCAGCCAAGCTGACCTATAACTTTAACCAATGAATCTGATGTTACCCTGACCTCACACATCTCCTTTGTTACTGCCAGACATATGTCATTAATGCCCAAAATAATCAGATTTCTTACTATTGTCATAAAGGGAAAAAGTCAGATATGCAGTAGTCGATAAATGAGGAGAATGTGTAACTTGAGAAGAAAATAGAGAAAGAAAATATGGTAGGTAGTATATATGTAGCTTTACCTAGGAGTTATATATAGGAATTATATAAATTGCCTAAATTTAAGCAGTAAGTTTGTCATTTGATCAGGAAAACGAATATAGTCTATCTAAATAATCCAAAGGGACATGATCCAGCATTTTAAATAAAAACAAGTTGTAAATTACTCCAAAACAGCCTGAATTAAGATATGAAATTGTCCACCACTCAACATAATCTGAGCTTTCCTACATTTAAATTATATAAGTAGTTCCCTCACACTTTTGCCTGCTCAAGCACTTACTACTCATTTATCTCTTGGCTCATGTGGTACTGGGTGATGACTTGAATAAGAGGGATGGGCTTGAAGAGGTGGAGCATGAACCTGATACTATGGATCATGTGGAGGCTGTTCCATTCCTGGAAAAGGGGGCTAAGAAAAAAAAAAGAGAACGACTTCGATAAGAATCTACCAGGAGGCAGAGGCAAGATGGTGACTTTGCCACAAACACCACAGCATCCTCCTGAACCAAAGACACAAAAAACCAAGCAACACAGATGCAGTTAACAATCCACAAATCCTGAATATCAATGAAGAAAGTCTAAGGACTGAACCAAACACCAGTTGGAAGGAATAAGGAAACCTATGAAACAGGAGTAACACAGAGCAGAGAGGCTGAGCCAGTCATTCTAGCTTGCTGCAGCTGAATTAGGAGAAAGCCAGCATCTACCTTGGATGAAGAAAACAGAAAGGCAACTTCACAACTTTACCAAAAGAGACAGGAAACCTCTATAGACACACTTGGAAAGTAGCAGAGAAAGGGAGGGTGCCAGATCAAGAACTGGAGATATTCAGGAGTGATGGCCCTTGAACTGAGGGGCGAGTGCATGCATGAGACAGTGGACTTATGGACTGTCAGCAGAAGCTCTCTCAATCAACAGATCCCTGGGCAGCCCCGCCAAGAAACTCTGCCATTAAAATACGACCCATCCCACTTTCTGGATGCAGTGGACACAAGGTACCATAGCATGACATATCCAAGCTGGAGGAACACACTCCCCCACACTCCATCCTCATCAGAGGCTGTAGAGAGTCCCCTACCTCAACCACATTGCCTGATTGGGGGATCATAACACGGGCCTATACTCTTACCCCTACGTCACCCAACCCAATTCCCTACTTCCCCTTGCCCACCCAAAGAGTTTAAGTACGCATGTCCCCATGCATATGCCCATCTGTCACCTACCCTCCCACCCAAGGGCTCAGTGGAGGGCAGCAGCAGCAGGACAGTGACAGAGCTCATCTGCCTCTCCCTCTTCCTTCCCCCAACTTGCATGAGGCAGCACCTCTGAGTGTGTGTATACCATGTGCGACTGCATCCCTTCACCCTCCCAATGAAAGGTAGAAGATCTGTGACTATGTTTGCATCCCCTATAGTCCCTTCCTCCCTCCCTCCACCTGATGCAAATTGCATTACTGTGCTCTCATCTATTAGGCTCAACTCTCTCCCTTAATCCACCCAGTGAGGGTAGAGGAACTGTCACTGTACCCACATCACAACACAGCTCCTTCCTTCCTCTCCCCTCCACAAACTGATGTGAGGGGTCACCACTGTGTGCACTGCCAGGTGAGCATACACCCATTAACCTGGCCAATGAGGGGAAAAGAAACGTGACTGCCTGTGCATCTGCCAGCAACCCTTCCTCCCTTCACTCACCTGACAATAAGAAGCACCTATGGTTGTGTACCTGCTAGATGTAGCCCTGTCCCTTAAGCTGAGCTTTCTCCCTCCCCCCACCTGCCATGAGTTGGCACCATAGAGAATGAATCTGCCAGGCTCTACTCCATCCCCTTAACCCACCCCACAAGGGGCAGAGATGTTACTGTACACATACCCACCTGCAGTGAATTTCTCCCTCCCATCACCTGATGCAAGGCAACACTTCCATGTGTGCATCTGCCAAGCTCAACTCCATTCCCTAACCCCCACAGCCATTTCCTCCTTCCATTCACCTGACAGGAAGTAACATCAATGTGCTTGAATCTGCAAGGCCCGAATCCATTCTTTAACCCACCCATCAAGGGGCAGAGGAGCTACAACTACACAAGCATTCAACCTAAGGCCCTTTCCTTCTTCCCCTGCCCAGTGTAGGGCAGAAGATGAGTGAGTGCCTGCATAACCATCCACTAAACCTTCCTCCTGCTTCCAGACCAAGACACACAGATGTAGTGAGACTGAGTGAACATACACCTGCTGTTACTTCCTCCCTCCCCCTGCCCAGGAGGAGGTGAAGGTAAAGAACTTTTGTGAATGCCTCTACCACCCACACCCCCCTTTCAAACAGGGAGAGGTAGCAAGCACACCACCACTTGCCCACCCCACCCACCACATCAGCTGCTCCATCTGCACAGAGAGCTTCATTTTCCACTCTTGACCGTGATGCTGAAGACAGACAAAAGCCAAAGCCCAACCAACACACACTCAGCTGTCCTGTAGCATTAGTAAACCGGGACCAGAGCTCCCACATCAACTTACCAATACACTCACCCTAACACATGTAGAGAGGGCTCTAGCACACCAATCCAGCAACCAGAGCACCACTACAGCCTCACCTGCCAAGAAACACCCAACAAAAGCAACAGGAACCAACAAAAAATTACACAAACTAAAAATAAATACAATAATCCCTTAATGTCTTTCTTGGAGTAACAGACCATAGAATACCACCTAAGAAGGCAGGGTAAGATGGACCCAGAAAAAGACCATAATAAAGAACCAGAAATCCTCTCCGAAGAAGAAAACGTAATGGAGCTTCCTGATAAGGAATTTAAAAACCTTAAGTATAGGGTTCTCAATGAAATCAAGGGAAACAAAGACAAAACTATGAAAAACACAGACAAAACCAAAGCAAACGCAGACAAATCACTAGAAGGATTCAGGAAAACAATACAAGAACAAAATGACAAAGATGGAAACAACACAGGAAGACCAACTAAAAATCCAGAATATTTACAATAAAGTTGCAGAAATTGACAACTCAACAGAAAGTCATAGCAGTAGACTTGAAACAATTTAAGACAAAGTCAGAGAACGGAAGACCAATTGCTTGATACTAACCTGTTCAAGGAATAATTAAAAAAAATAATGAAGAAAGCCTAAGACACCATCAAGAGGAATGGCTTATGTGTGACTGGAAACACAGAAGGGGAGGAGTCAACAAAAAGCACAGAAAAAATTGTTGAATATATGCTGACAGAAAACATCCTTAACAAAATGAAAGATGAGAAGATAACTGTACCAGAAGCACAATGAACCCCATACAGGGTAGATCCTAATACAACATTGAGATACATCAAAATGAAACTCTCCAAAGCCAAAGATAAAGAAAGAATCCTGAAAGCAGCTTGGAAAAAAATGAAAGATTCCCTACAAAGAGACATTGATAAAACTAAGGGGGGAAAAAAAAAAAAACAGACAAGAATTATATACCCAGCAAAATTATCCCTCAAATATGATGGCTAAATTAGGACATTTCCAGAGAAACAGAAATTAAAGGAATTTGTAAAATCCAAACAAAGTGCATGACAATACCTTGGGATATCAACCAAGACAAAGAATTCTCAAAATAAAATAGAGCTAAAAGATGGAAAACAGGGAACCAGAACTGTCAATCTATAACTGATGACCCCCTTCAAAATGTAAGGAAGGAAAAAAGGGTATAGGTTTAGAGATACCATGTGGGGAGGAAATCAAGGTGACACAAGACATAAATTACTACTTTAAACTTAGGGAGACAAATGTAAATTTCAGGGTAACCACAAAAATAAATTTGACAAATCTACTCATCAACATATAAAAGAAGAAAATCTTGAAGATTCAGCACACAGAAAAGCAAAACCAATGAAGGAAATGAAAAGATAAGCCACAAAAAAAAAAAAAAATCAGCACAGAAAATTAAGTGGAATGAAGAAACAGTTAACATTGCACACACACACACACAAAAATGCTAAGAAAATGACAGCAATAAATTCATGCATATCAATAATTACATGGAATATAAATGGCCTAAATGCACAAATAAAGAGATACAGAGTGACAGAATCGATTAAAAATATGATCATCAATATTCTGTCCACAAGATATACCTTAGCCCAAAGATATAAAAAAACTAAAACTTAAAGAGTGGAAAAAGAAATACCAAGCAAGCAGTAACCAAAAAAGAGCAGGAGTGACATATTAATCTCTGATAAAACAGATTTTAAAGCAAAATTAGTATAAAAGGAAGAACATTATATAATGATTAAGGGGTCAAACCACAAAGAGGATATAACCATAATAAATTTATATGCACCCAAAAAGAGAGCTCCAAAATACATTAAAAAAATAAAATTAAATAAAACTCCAACAACACTGAAAAAAGAAATAGACACTTCCATAATAATAGTACTTTCAGTAAAGGATAAAACACCTAGAAAGAAACTCAACAAAGACAGACGATCTTAATACCAGAATCAACTAACTTCACAGACACATTCAGACCATATCACTCAAATGCGGAGAAGTACACATTCTTCTCCAATGCCCATGGGGCATTCTCCAGAAGAGACCACATTTTAGGTCACAAAGCAAGCATCGACAAATGCAAACATCAAAATAATGGAAAGCATCTTCACTGACCATAAGGTTATAAAAGAAGAAATCAATAACAGGAAGAGTGAGAAAAAAAAAAAAAAACTAATAAATGGAAACTAAAAAACATCCTGCTTAAGAGCCGCAAGGTAAGAGAAGAAAACAAAGATGAAATTAAAAATTCCTAAAATCAAATGAGAATGAAAACACGACATACCAAAACATTTGGAAAAGAGCACATTAGCTTTCAAAGGTAATTTATAGGAATAAGTGCACACATCAAAAATGAAGAAAGGACAAAAATCAAAACATTAAGCCTAAAACTTGAACAATTAGAAACTGAGCAGCAATTAAGCCCAGTCACTACAAAAAAAAAAATTAATAATAAAAATTAGAGGAGAAAAAAACAAAAGAGAGAACAAAAAAATTATAGAAAGAATCAAGAAGACTAAAGGCTGCTTTTTTGATAGGATTAATGAAATTGACAAACCACTGGCCAAATTGACAGAAGAAAAACAGGAGAAAATGCAAATAACCTAAAAAAGAAATAATATGAGCGACATTACAAAAAAAACACCTGAAATACAAAGGATTGTAACAGAATACTAAGAAAAACAGTGCTCCAACAAATATGAAAACCTAAAAGAAATGGGCAAATTTCTAGAAACTCACTACCTACCTAAATTAACACAAACTGGGGTAGAAAATTTCAACAGACCCTTAGAAAGGAAGAAATTGTAGGGGTCAAAAAAATAAAAATACACTTCTAAGAAAAAGCCCTGGTCCAGGGGGCTTGACTGGAGAAGTCAACCAAAAATTCCAAGAATTGTTGACATCACTTCTACTCAGACTATTTCAGAACATAGAAAAGGGAAGAATACTCCCAAATTCATTGTATGAATCCAGCATAACCCTAACACCAAAGCCAGGCAAGGACAGCACTGAAAAAGAAAACTACAAACCAATATCCTTCATGACAATAGATGCAAAAATTCTCAACAGTATTCTAGTCAATAGAATTCAACATCACATAAAAAGAATAATACACCACTGCCATGTGGGATTCATACCGGGCACGGAAGTTTGGTTCAGCACTAGAAAATCAAACAATATAACCCACCACATAAGTAAAACAAAGGAAAGAGTCACATGATCATATCAATTCATAATGAAAAGGCATTTGATAAAATCCAACACCCATTCCTGATAAAAACTCTCAGCAAAATAGGAATAGCAGGGAAATACCTCAACATAATAAAAGGATTTTAGTGAAAACAGCCAACATTACCCTCAATGGAAAGAACCTGAAAGCATCTGCACTGGTAAGGAAAAAGTAAAGGTAACCCTATTCACAAACGATACGGTCCTATACATAGAAAATACTAAGGACTCCACAAGAAAGCTATTGGAACTAATAGAAGCATTCTGTAAAGTGGCAGGATACAAGATTAACACACGAAAATCAGTTGGATTCATATTCATCAACTAAGAGAACTATGAAAAGGAAATCAGGAAAACAGTATCATTTAAAATAGACCCCAAAAGATAAAATACTCAGCAATAAATCAAACCAGGAATAAAAAAGGCTTATACAAAGAAAACCACAAAACAATAATTCAAGAAACCAAAAGAGACTACATAAATGGAAAAACATACTATGTTCTTGCACAGGAAGACATAACATTGTGAAAATGTCAATACTACCAAAAGTGATATATAGATATAAGGCAATCCGGATCTAAATCCCAATAGCATTCTTCATGGAGATGGAAAAATTTAATCAATAACTTTATATGGAAGGGGAAGGGTCCCTAAATAAGCAAAGCTTTACTAAAATAGGAGAACAAAGGAGGCCTCACATTACCTGATCTCAGTGCCTACTATACAACCAGCGTAGTTAAAACAGCTTGGTACTGGAACAATGAAGGACACGTAGACAAATGGAACAGAATTGAGAATACAGATGTAAATCCATCCACTTATGTACAGCCGAAATTTGAAAAAGGGCTAAAGGTTATTGAATGTGGAAGATACTATCTCTCCAACAAATGATGCTGGCAAAATTGAATATTTACCTATAGAAAAATGAAACAGGATTCATAACTCACACCATACACAAAAACTAACTCAAAATTGATCAAAGACCTAAATATAAAACTAAAAACTATAAATAGTACTGAAGAAAAATAGGGACAATGATGGCGCCATAATAAATGGCATAAAAAGATAACCAAACATAACTAAAAATACACCCACAGAAGGACTTTAAGGACTAAGGTGTGCTTGACCTAAGCCGTGAAGTGATCAATGGCCCCATATGCATGTGAAAACTGATCAATGAATAAGGAAGACCAAAGAAGAATTGATGCTTTTGTATTATGATGCTGGCAAAGAATATTGGATATATCATGGACTGTCAGAAGAACAGACAGATCTGTCTTGGAAGAAATACAGCTAGAAGACTCATTACAAACAAGGATGGTGAACTTCAGTTTACACACTTTGGACCAGTCCCTGGACAAGGACATCACGCTTGGTAAAGTAGAGGGGCAGCACAAAATAGGAAGACCATTAATGAGATGGATTGACACAGTGGCTGCAACAATGGCAACAACCATAACAATGACTGTGATGATGGTGCAGGACTGGGAAGTATTTCATTCTGTTGTTCATAGGGTCTCTATGAGCCTGAACAGACTCAATGGCACCTAACAACAACAACTACAGACTGGTAAGGAAGGAGTAAAACTATCCCTATTCACAGATGATAAGATACAAAGAAAACCTGATTTTAATAAAATGCTTCCCCCAATTTAAAATGCATCTCAGCAAACTTCTGAAAATCATCTGATAGGAAAAAGCTTTGTGAAATTAAATCCAGGTAATTCATAAACTAGTTCCAAAGATGTAATTCAAAACCAAGCAAGGGTGAAACCAACTTACCTGTCTACTTCGTGGTATTATTGATTCTTTAAATGCACTGTTCCAACGGCAAGCATTTTAGTATATCAAATAGATAAATTTTTATTATGGTATTAAAATTTAACATTCCTTACCATTCATTCAATTCTTTCCGTGTAATATGTACATTAAGTGATGCTACTGTATTCCATTTTCAAATCCTCTCAGTTTACATGATAATCTAGGAAGCACCTAAACAACTTCATATCACAGAATTGTAAACTCTTAGAGACAATTTGTATGGATCTTCTAAGTTCACACCCCAAATATAACTACAAAGGAAACGTATTCATTCTGAACCACAGGAATGGATAAGGGCAGAGGAGCTATTTCAAAGACACTGTAATGGGACATTTTGAAAACAAATGTTTTTCTCCCACCTTGAGTATGCACATACCGGCCTTGTGAAGACCACCATAGTTTTTAAAAATGCAAAATTGAACACGTGTATAACCTCCTTCCCAGCCACCATAATCACATCGTTCATTAGCCTATGGAGTGGCTGTGGAATGGCGACAGCTGGTTTCCACAGAATGCATGATCCAACTGATTGTTAAAGTTCTCCACTGCCAAGGTCACCCTTTGGTGGTCATTCATAGGAGATACAAATGTTTTCACTTCTTTAGCCCTTCCAGAGAGATCAACCCAAATGCTTCTTCTCCATTCCCGCTTGTCACCAATTTTCCAATCGCAGTCTCTCCAAGTCCCTGACCATCAAGCCAAATCTTTGGCCATCAGCCATGAAATCAGTATACAGTCACACACCTGGTCATGTCTCCTTCCAAGTAGAGTGAACAACCAGGTGCAGTACTTGAAGTTCTCTCCATTGGAAGGATTTGCCTTCCCCACTGTCCTTCACAGAGGTCCCAGAAAGGGGCTTCAGTGCTGCTACTGTCTACATTTGAGTGGTGCCTGCATATCATGCAGAATCATCTGTAAACTTGGCACCAGTTTTCTCTTCCTTAGTAAGCTGTTCATAAAGAACTCCCTATCAGGGCATACTTGTAGACAGGGAGGGAGAAGGCAATGTGACAGGAATGGAGACCATGGGCATTTAAGTCACTTCCTCAGGTAACTCACTTGTGCCTTCAGGTCCTGCTGGAGCCCCATCTCATGTATACTAATTCCATTTAATGATGGAGTGCTGCTGTGCATGTCCAAATTTGTGACATCATGAGTCAGACAATACCCAGTTCATGATATGCAGCTCAGTCCATGCAGTGACTTGGTGGCCCATAGTTAGGCATTCAGTCTCTACTAAGGCACAGCAACAAGCCAAAAGCTGTTTCTCAAAAGGAGAACAGTTATCTGCAGAGGATGGCAGGGATTTGTTCCAAAATCCTTAAGGTCAACACTGTGATACACCAGTAACAGCCTAAAAAACTCCAAAACATATCTCTATTTTCCACTGACGCTTCAGCCAGATCATGTGGCCTAAGTGGAAGGACAGCTTGCACAGCAGCCTGAACCTGTTCCAGAGCCTTCTCTTGTTCTGAGCCTAAATCAAAGCCAGCAGATTTTGAGGTAGTGCCAAGATGGCAGAATAGTCAGACCCACGAAGACATCGCACTGCAACAGAGACCCAAAACACCAAGTAAAACAGATCGAATTTCAATTCTGGATTGAAGAGATAAAATATTAGATTGGAAGTCACTGAGGGGAGTGAAAAACTGATAGAAACCAAGGATGAAATACGGATACAGAGTGGAGGTTCCAGGCCTAGTGACATGTCTCAGTGTGGCCATCATGGAGTAAAACAACAACCCTACGCACGGAAAGACACTTCCAAAGAACTCCTAATAGGAGAAAAAGACATAGTGCGCATGCATCCAGGGCTAAGAAGACCACATTCACTGGCTGTAACTCAAGGAGGACCTCAGACTCCCTCTCCCAGTAACCACAGGAGCAGGCTCCTACAACCTCTACCCCTCTTTTGAACACCAGCTACAACTATTCCATCCCGGCAACCACGATCACTGAGAACTAACTACCAACACATACCATTTCCATCCTCCATAAAGTCCCTTCTACCCTCTTTCTTCTCCCCTCTTCCTAACTCCTTCCTCTTCCCTGCCACCCGCAACCCCAAGAGAAGCTGGAGTGGACCCTAGACCCTTCCCTACTGTCTCCAGACCCATCTCACATCAATAAAATCATACCTATCAATAATCACAGTGAATGTAAATGGCTTAAATGCACTAGTAAAAAGACAGAAAGTGACAGAATGGACTTTAAAACATGACCCATCAGTGTGCTGCCTAGAAGAGACACACCTTTCACACAAAGATATAAATATATTAGAAATCAAAAGATGACAAAAATATACGAAGGAAACAGCAACCAAAAAAAAAAAAAAGCAGGACTGGTAAAACAAATATCAGATAAAATAGACTTTACCTCAAAATCTACCATAAAAGACATGGAAGGACATTATGTAATGAACAAAGGGACAATCCATCATGAGGACATAACCATAATATATATATATATATATATATATATATATGCCCCCAGTGACAAGTCTCCAAAATACATAAAACAAGTGCTAACAGCACTGAAAAAAAAATGACAGTTCCACAATAACAGTAGGAGATTTCAACACACCACTCTCAGTAAAGGGCAGAATATCTAGAAACTCAGCAAAGATAAAAAAAGATCTAAAGCTCATAATCAACCACCTTGACCTCATACACATATTTAGAATGCTCCACCCAAAAGCAGTAAAGTATATATTATTTTCCAATGCACATGGAACATTCCCCAGAATAGACCACAAAGCAACCCTCAACAAAATCCAAAAGATTGAGAAAGTACAAAAAGTCTTCAGTGATTGAAATGCCATAAAAGTAGAAATTAATAATAGAAAGACCAAAAGCAAGGGAAAAAATCAAACACATGGAAACTGAATATCAACGTACTTAAAAACCACTGGGTAGTAGATAAAACCAAAGATGGAATGAAAAAATTTCTGGAATCAAATGAGAAAGAAAACATAGCATATCAAAACTTTTGGGACACAGCAAAGGCAGAGCTCAGAAGCCAATTTATAGCAATAGACGCACACTTTAAAAAAGAAGGAAGGGCCAGAATCAAAATGTTAGCCACAATTCATACAAATAGAAAAAGAACAGCAAAAGAAGCCCACAGCCACCAGAGGAAAGGAAGTAATAAAGACCAGAGCAGAAGTAAATGAAATAAACAATAGAGAAAAAATCAACATAATGAAATGCTGGTTCTTTGAAAAGATCAACAAAATCACAAACCATTGAACAAACTGATAAAGGAAAAACAGTGGAAGAAAATAATCCATAAAGAAATGAAATGGCAAACATTACAACAGACCCAACTGAAAGAAAATGGATTATAACAGAATACTGAGAAAAAATAAACTCCAATAAATTTGAAAACTTGGAGAATATGGGCAAATTTCTAGAAAAACACTACCTACCTAAACTAACGCAAACTGAGGTAGAAACTTGAACAGAGCACTAACAAAATAAGAGATTTTTCAATTAAAAAAAAAAAAAAATCCCACCAAAAAAAAAAGCCTGGCCCAGAGGGCTTCACTGGAGAATTCCACCAAACACTCAGAGAAGAACACAGACCAGTACTACACAAATAATTTCAGAATATAGAAAATCAAGGAATACCTCCAATTTCATTCTATGAATCCAGCGTAACCCTCATACCAAAACCAAGCAAAGACACCACAAAAAAAAGAAAAGAAAAACATTACGAGCCAGTGTCTCTCATGAATATATCTTCAAAAATTCTCAACAAAATTCTAGTCAGGATAATGCAGAATCATGAACAAAAAATAATACATCACGGGCTAGGTTCTCCAGAGAAGCAAAACCAGTAAAGCATATGGATATACTTAGAGAGAAAGATTTCTATCAAGGAAATGGCTCACTCAGTTATTAGAGATTATAACGTCCCACGTTCAAAGAGCAGGAAAGAAATTTCTCCTGATTCACATAGCCACAGGGGCTAGCGAACCCAAGATCAGCAGGATGGAGATCTGAACGGTTGCTCACAGGTTGTACAGATCTACAAATCTCAAGATAAGCAGGAAAGAACACAGGTAAGCTGCTAGCTCAAGTCCCAAGAACTGGAGGTTAGAGGGACAGGAGCCATTTGCAGTATCAGGAGAGCAGGAAGGACTAGGCAGCGGAGGGTGGAGAGATGAAGGTTGAGGGGGCAGTGAGGTACCACAGGCCCAGCCCCTGCCATTATTACTCACAACAGATCGCATCGTGGGGGTGATCATATATCAAATCTCAACAGGGAAGTAATCACAACACTATATGACTGCCAAAACAGGAGAATTATGGGCCAGCCAAGCTGACACACAATCTTAACCATCATAGTCCACCTCTTGTCAACTTGTTACCTGTACAGCTCTCCCCGACCATATATAATCTCTGAATAAAGACAATTACAAAGTCATACTTGGGCCCAACAAGATGCAGTGAACACATATAAAACTGAAAATGCAATAGCCGTGTTTATATCTTATATTTTATTAGTGAAGAAAAAAAAATATTTGATGCACACATACATACAAAGCAAAAATACTCATAGCGATTATAGTCTTCATTTCTAAAGCTGGTCACATTGCCATAACTGTTATTTAGACTTACCTTCTTTCAACACCGATTCTGTATTCCCTTTGCCATCAGCAAGCACCTCAGCTGCTCATGGTTCTTTGCCTGGTGAGGTGACCCACACCTCCATTCCTGAAGCATCTGGGCCATTAGTAGTCATGTCAGTAATTGGGTTGCTGTAATTTTCCAAGGATTTTAATCACAGGGCATGGTAGTACTAAGACATGCACTAAGGAATCTCCTGCATTCCAGACATGCTCTTTTTTTACCTCCATTATGTAATGTCAATCCAATGTCCTCTTGGTTATCAGGATAAGTCACACCAGCCAGTATGGCAACTACCTCCTTTGCCTGTTGACTCCAAGGCAAAAGGAGCACACCGTGGTCACGTGACATTCTTAGCTTCTCATTCAAGGGAATCAGTGAGGTGTCTCCAGGTGGGAGCATTCCTCCGTTTGGAAGTAAGACCTCTAGACCTACAGAGCATAAAGTTGCGGGGACAGGAAGCAAAAATCTTGTGAGGGGCTCACTAGGTGCCACTCTCGTGTCCCCCTCGTGATTCCTGGATCAATGAATCCTGGCTATGAGAGATACAACACCATATTATGGACACTGGTTTACAGCATATATAACCTCCTGGAGCACATTGTCCCAACCCTGCAAGGTATTGCACCTAGCTGGTGTTATAATTGTGTATTTAGGAGGTCATCCCATCGTTCTATATAGCCAGCTGTTTCAGAATGATGGGAAACATGGTAAGACCAATGAATTCCATGAGCATAGACCCATGAGCATGGGCCCACTGCCACACTTCGTTTGCTGTGAAGTGAGTTCTTTGATCTGAGACAATGCTGTGCGGGATACCATGATGGTGGATAAGGCATTCTGTAAGTCCATGAATGGTAGTTTTGGCAGAAGCATTGCATGCAGGGAAGGCAAATCCATATCCAGAGTAAGTGTCCATTCCAGTAAGAACAAAATGCTGCCCTTTCCATGATCAAAATGGTCCAGTGTAATCTATTTGCTACCAGGTTGCTTCCTGGCTACCTCGAGGGATGGTGTCATATCGAGAACTCTGTGTTGGTCTCTACTGCTGGCCGACTCGGCACCCCTCAGTAGCCGTAGCCAAGAAGCCATGATGAGTGGAAGTCCATGTTGCTGGGCCCAAGCATAATCTCCATCCCTGCTAGCGTGGCCACTTTGTTCATGAGCTCATTGAACAATGATGGGGGTAGTAGGGGAAAGAGGATGAGTGGTTTCCACAGAACATGTCATCCCAGCCACTTGATTGTTAAAATTGTCCTCTGCTGAGGTCACCTTTTGGTGAGCATTCACATGAGACATAAATACCTCCACTTCTTTGGCCCGTTCAGAGAGGCCTATCTACATACTTCTTCATCACAAATCCTTGTCTCCAATTTTTAAATCATGTTCCTACCAAGTCCCTGACCATCCAGTCAAACTATTGACTACAGTCCATGAGTCGGTATACAATTGCACATCTGGCCATTTCTCCTTCCAAGCAAAGTGAACAACGAGGTGCACTGCGCAAAGTTCTGCCTATTGAGAGGATTTCCTTTCACCACTGTCCTTCAGGGATATCCCAGAAAGGGCATGTAGTGCTACTGCTGTCCACTTTTGAGTGGTGCCTGCATTTCACGCAGAACCGTCTGTAAACCAGACACGAGATTTCTCTTCTTCAAACAACCGATCATAAGGAAATCTCCCATCAGGCCATAGATGTAGACTGGGAGATAGAAGATAATGTGACAGGAGTAGAGACCATGGACATTTAGGCCACTTCTTCATGCAACTTACTTGAGTCTTCAAGTCCTGCTCAGGTCAGGTCTCATATATATCACTTCGATTTAATGGTGGAGTGCTGCTGTGTACGATTTATGATTCTGTGGGTCAGACAGCACCCAATTCGTGATGGGAACCTCAGGCTGCTTGGTAACTTGGTGCTCCACGATTAAGTGTTCAGTCTCTACCAAGCCCCAGTAAGGAGCTTAAAGCTGTTTCTCAAAAAGAAAGTAGTTATCTGCAGAGGTTGACAGTTCTTTACTCCAAAATTCTAAGGATCTGTGCTTTGATTTGGAAACCCTGGTAGCATAGAGGTTAAGTGCTACGGCTTCTAACCAAAAGGTCAGCAGTCGGTATCCACCAGGTGCTCCTTGGAAACTCTATAGGGCAGTTCTACTCTGCCCTATAGGGTCGCTATGAGTTGGAATCGACTCAACAGCAACGGGTTTTGGGACTGTGATTCACCAATAGGTGCCTTCCAAAGACCGCAAACAACATAGCTATCTGTCAGGTACACTTCAAGCACCATTGAATCAGGCACATCATATGGTGCAAGTGGCATAGCAGCTTGCACAGCAGCCTAAACCTGTTGCAGAGCCTTCTCTTGTTCTGGTGTCCAATCAAAACTAACAGCTGTTCAATTCACTTTGTAAATAGGTCAAAATAGCATACCCGAAGAGGAATATGCTGCCTGCAAAATCCAAGGAGGCCCGCTAAGTGTTGTGCCTTCTTTTTAGTTGTGGAAGTAGACAGATGCAATAACTTTTCGTTCACTTTAGAAGGACTATATCTACATGCCCCACACCACTGACCCACGAGAAATTTCACTGAGGTGGAAGGTGTCTGAAAATTTGTGGGATTAATTTCCCACACCACAGCATGCAAACATTTTACCAGTAGTTTCAGAGTCATTGACACTTCTTCCTAACTCGGTCCAAACAGCATAATGTCATCAATGCAGTGGACCAGTGTAATGTCTAGTGGAAGGGAAAGGAGATCAAGGTCCCTGTGGACATAAAGATGACATAGGCCTGGAGATTTGAGGTAGCTCTGATGTAGGCGACTGAAGGTATATTGCTTGCCTTGCCAGCTAAAGCCAAACTGCTTCTGATGGTCCTTCAAAATAGGTATGGAGAAAAAGTCATTAGCCATATCAATTGCTGAATATCAGGCACCTGGGGATATATTAATTTAATCAAGGAGACTACCCCTGGATAGCAATTGCAATTGGAGTCATCTTCTGGTTAAGTTTTTAATAATCCACTGTCATTCTCCAAGATCCATGTGTTCCCCCCTCCCCCCACAGGCCATATAGGCTAGTTGAATGGGGATGTGGTGGGAATCATCACCCCTGCATCCTTGTTGGTGACAGTAATCTCTACAATCCCTCCAGGAATGCAGTATATATTTTGGTTTACTCTTTTCTAGGTAGGGGCAGTTCTAATGGCTTCCGCTTGGCTTTTACTAACATAATAGCCCTTAATCCATTTGGCTGAGATCCAATGGGGGTGCAGGTTCTGCAGGTTGCTGAGTGTATATATTCCAGTTATGCAATCTGGAACTGGGGAAATTACTACAGGATGGGTTTGGGAACACACTGCACCTACTGTGAAATGGACATGAGCCAAGGCTCCGTTAATAGCCTGCCGTCCATATGCCCCCACTCTGACTGGTGGGCCATGATGATGTTTTGTTTCTCCTGGAAAGAGTGTCAGTTCAGAGCCAGTATCCAATAATCTCAGAAAAGTCCGATTGTTTCCTTTTCCCCAATGAACAGTCACTCTTGTAAAAGGCTGTAGATCCCTTTGGGGAGGCTGGGAGAAACACCAACAGCTTGAGTTTTTGGCAGTGTATCGGAGTCCTTCCTCAAGAGGACCCAGCCTCTCCTCCAATCAATGGTTGTGAGTTTGTAAACTGGCTCAAGTCTGGGAATTGATTACAGGACTGTGACTCTCTATCCTGGTGATTCAAGTTAGACTGTTATTCTCTTGACCTAGAATTCATCTACTTGTACAGATTAGATAAATATTTAATAGGCTTCCTATATATTTCACTCCTAGGGACACTATGACGAAGTAGTCAATGCCATAGTTCCATATGAGTTGGATTGTTATGATTACTACTTTGACTCTGCTGTCCATTGTGGTAACCATGCCCATCTTGTCTTTGACTACTGAGTGCTGTCACTTGGCCCCTACCACCATGGGCTCCTATCAGCCCCATTGTAGTTAGGTGTCTTAATACAGTTAGGGCAATTCCCACTGTCATATCTGCCTTACATAAAATAGCAATCACAGCATTCTTCAAGGATGCTGAGGTTCCCTTCACACATTTTTTTTTTCCTCATCATTGTGGTAATAGGTATGTCCTCTGGTCACTTCATATCTGGTTTTGTGGGTCAAACCTGATAAATCCACTCTAGCATGCTAATTTCCCTAAGCCTTTGGATACCTTCTTCTACAGTACACCAAGGGAGGTCTGGTACTTCACCTTGATTTAGTGTAGGCCATCACATAATCCATGGTTGAGCAACCCAACCAAATAAACTATTAAATCCTTTCCTAACTTCTAGAGCTAAAACATTGAAAAAGAATCTGTGCTTCATGAGCCCATACCAGTAAACTCAGACTGATCCATCTTTATATTCCTTGCACCATGATCTCATACCCTTATTAGTCATTCCCATACATATTCCCCTGGTTTCTGTTTGTACATATTAGAGAAGTCAAGCAGTTCTTTCACTGTGTAGCATACCTCCTCCTGTGTTACACTTTGTACTTCGCCTTTTGGAGCTCGCTGGGACTTAAGTCTAGTTATAGATCTAGAAGCCAAATCAATGGGGAAAAGTTTTGAGAACATTCAACATTGTCATGTAAAGCATCTGCCTCAGGCGATGTCCAAAGCAATGACTCAGGAAAAGACACTTTTGTTACAGCTGGGTTAATCTCATTAGATGGGAGTGTAGGGGCTAATGGTTGTGTTGGTAAGAGTGATTCAATGGAATTCAGAGACTCAGTGTCTCCACTTTCCTGATTATCTGCCCATATGTCCCCATCTCAGCTTTTGGGTTCCCAATTCTTCTCAATCAATGCCTTTCGAAGGCAGTTGAGCTGGTGTTGTAATTCAGCCACTCTTACAATAAGACTCTGGGTTTGGTTTTTGGCAATATCAGTTCTGTTACAACAAGAAATAAGGCTTTTTTCAAGGTACAAGTGGAAAATTTGAAGTTGTTTATGTGTTGCTTGAGTTTGACTCTGAAGCCCTGAGCTCATTTCATTCTTTCACCTGTTTATCTAGTGAATGCTGGACCAAGCAACTAGCTTTTTCATACTTCTAATTCTGAGAAAATTGTAGAAAGCTATCATCCATGCAATCACCCAGAACCTCATCTTTCACCAATACCTGATCTATATAGGTGGTGATAGTTTGCATATTTGAATTGTCACCTTACACCATGGATTAGCAGTGCCCTCTTTACTACTGGAAGCAGAGTTGTCAACATCCTTAAGAATAATCACTCCTGTTAATCAATTTAGAAAATTCAGCCTTACAATTTTTTTTTTCTCTAGAACCACCCCACTCTTGGTACCAAATGTATTAGGCTGGGCTCTCTAGAGAAGCAAAACCCAGTAAAGCATATAAATAGAGAGAGAGAGAGAGAGATTTATATCAAGGAAACAGCTCTCACAGTTTTTATAAGCTGGAATGTCCCAAGTCCATGGAGCAGGGAAGAGACTTCTCCTAATTCACATAGCTGCAGGGGCTGGTAAACCCAATAACAACAGGCAGTAGAGCAGGGCTGCTGCTCACATGTTGTGGAGATCAACAAATCTCAAGATCGGCAGGCAAGACCTCAGATAAGCTGCTAGCTCATGTCTCAAGAACCAGAGATCAGATGAACAGAAACCAGCTGTAGGATTTCAAGCAAAAAGAAGCACCAGCAAGGAGACCAGGAATGTCTAGGCAGCAGAGGGTGCAGCGATGAAGGCTGAGGGGTTGGTGAGCTGCCATAGGTCCCACCCCTGCTTGTACCACTCACAGCAAATCCCATCATGGGAGTAATCTATATATCCAATCTCAATAGGGAAGTGACCACAACACTATATGACTGTCAAAACACCAAGAATCATAGCCAAGCTAAGTTGACACCATCACAACAATCAAATGAGATTAATTCTGTCTTAGTCATCTAGTGCTGCTTAAACAGAAATACCACAAGTGGATGGCTTCAACAAAGAGAAATTTATTCTCTCACAGTCCAGTAAGCTAGTAGTCCAAATTCAGGGTGCCAGTTACAAGGGAAGGCTTTCTCTCCCTGCCGGCTGTGGAGTAAGGCCCGTGTCATGCATCAGTCTTTCGTTGGTCTGGGAGCATCTTAGCGCAGGAACCTCAGGTCCAAAGGATTTGCTCTACTCCCAGCACTACTTTCTTGGTGATATGAATTTCCCCTGTCTCTATGCTCCCTTCTTTTTTGATATCTCAAACGAGAGTGCCTTAAGATACTATGTAATCTTGTGAATGAAATCCCTTGCCGTTGAGTGGATCCTGACTCTAGTGACCCCATATGACAGAGTAGAACTACCCCATAGAGTTTCCAAGGAGCACCTGGTGGATTCGAACTGGTTACCTTTTGGTTCAGAGCCATAGCATTTAACCTCTGCACCAGTAGGGTTTCCTCTTTAACCACAGGCAGAAATTATACTTTATAACACATAGGAAACTCACAAAATGGAGGACAACCACACAATATTGGGAATCACGACCTAGCCAAGTTGACACTTATTTTGGGGGGACACAATTCAATCCATGACACTGGAACTAATAAAATATTCTCCAGAGTGGTAGGATACAAGATAAACGTAGAAAACTCAGTTGGATTCCGATACACCAATAAAGACAACTACAAAAAGGAAACCAGGGAAGCAATATTGTTTATGACAGCCCCTAAAAAAAATAAGACACTTAGGAATAAATGAACACAGATGTAAAGACCTTTACAAAGAAATCTGCAAATCACTATTCCAAGAAACCAAGAGGCCTAGATAAGTGGAAAAACATACCCATGCTCATGGATAGGTAGACTCAACATTGTGAAAATGTCATTTCTACTAAAAGAAATCTACAAAAAATATGCAGTCCTGATCTAAATACCAATAACATTCTTTAACGAGATGGAAAAACTAGTCACTAAGTTTATGTGGAAAGGAAAGAGACCCCAGATAAGTAAATCCTTATAGAAAAGGAAGAACAAAGTAGGAAGTGTCACACTACTTGATCTCAGAACCTACTATACAGCTAGAGTAGTTAAAACAGACTGGTGCTGGCACAACAACAGACACAGTGTCCTATGAAACAGAATTGAGAACCAAGATGTATATTGATCTACCTACAGCCACCTGATTTTGGCTAAGGCCCAAAGTTTCTTAAATTGGGAAAAACAGTCTGTTTGACAAATCGTGTCAGCAAAACTGGATGTCCGTCTGGAAAAAAAAAATGAAACAAGACCCATAACTCACACCACACACAAAAACTAATTCAAAATAGATCAAAGACCTAAATAAAACATCAAAAATTATAAATATCGTGGAAGAAAAAACTGAGTCAACACTAGGGGCCCTAATATAAGACATAAACAGGATAAAAAAAGTTAATTAACAGCACACACACACCAGAAGGTAAGATAGATAAAGGTTTCTTCTGAAAATTAAATGCTTTTGCTCATCAAAAGACTTCACCAAAAGAGTAAAAACAGAACCTACAGAATTAGAAAAAAAAATTGACTATAAAATATCCGAGCTTTGTTCTCTAAAATCTATAGGAAGTACACCTCTGCAAAAAAAAAAAAAAAAAAAAAAGATAAATACTCCAGTTAAAAAATGAACAAAGGGCTTGAACAGATACCTCACCAAAGATGTTCAAGGAGCTAACAGACATATGAGGAAACGCTTGCAATCACTAGCCATTAGGAACAAATATAAAATTAAATGAAATTTTGATGTTAGGGAAATGATCGGAAATGCTTACAATAGACTTTTCAATACAACTCATCTAGATAATTGACACATTTTAAAGAAAAAACAGAATATAGTGCCACAGAAGGTAATATTGTTAAATCATACATAAAAATCCGAGTTAAATTTCCACAAACTAACTTGCAACACATTTGACAGAAAAAGGAGTGTTATGCATTGTCTAGCAAAAACTACAAATCTTAAACAAGAAACAGTCCAATATTAATAAATGAAGGATATGAATAGGCAGTGACAGAAGTAAAAATGTCCAATAACCCCTGGTTTCAGGGGACATCTAAGTCAATTGGCATAATAAAATCTATTAAGAAAACATTCTGCATCCCACTTTGAAGACTGACATCTGAGGTCTTAAATGCTAGCAAGCAGCCATCTAAGATACATCAATTGGTCTCAATCCACCTGGATCTAAGGAGAATGAAGAACACCAAGGACACAAGGTATTTACGAGCCCAAGAGACAGAAAGGGCTGCGTGAACTAGAGACTACATCATCCTGAGACCAGAAGAACTAGATGGTGCCTGGCTACAACTGATGACTGCCCTGACAGGGAACACAGCAGAGAATCCCTGAGGGAGCAGGAGAGCAGTGGGATGCAGACCCCAAATTCTCATAAGACCAGACTTAATGGTCTGACTGAGACTGAAAGGACCCCAGTCGTCATGGCCCCCAGACCTTCTGTTGCCCCAGGACAGGAAAGATTCCCGAAGCCAACTTTTCAGACATGGATTGGACTGGACAATGGCTTGGAGAGGAATACTGGTGAGGAGTGAGCTTCTTGGATCAGGTGGACACTTGAGACTATGTTGGCATCTCCTACCTGGAGGGGAAATGTGAGGGTGGAGGGGGTTAGAAGCTGGTAAAAAGGACACAAAAAGAGAGAGTGGAGGGAGAGAGCAGGCTGTCCCATTAGGGGGAGAGTAATTGGGAGTGTGTAGCAAGATGTGTATGGGTTTTTGTGAGAGAGACTGAATTGATTTGTAAACGTTCACTTAAAGTACAATAAAAATTATTTTTAAAAATGTCCAATAACATTCAAGAACTGACAAAATTCACTAATAAGCAAATGTAACTTAAGACATAAACTTAATGTTTAAAAAATAATATGATAATCTTTCTTTGGAAAATAAAAATATAAGTAAACTTGTATAAAAGTATAAAAATTCAGGAATCCAAAATGGCCAAAAGAATCTTGTAAAAGAAAACACAAAGTTGAAAGACTTACACTTTCTGATCCAAAACCTGCCCATCTACAGTAATCATGACAGTGTGGTACAGGCAAACTGGTAGATTTATAGATGATGGAATAGAATCATGATTGCAGAAATATACCCACACATTTATGGCCAATTGATTTTCAACAAGAATACTGGAACAACTCAATGGGAAAAGAATAGTATTTTTCACAAGTGGTACTGGGAAACTGATTATTCACATACAACTAAATGAAGCTGAATTTCTACCTCAATCCGTGGATCAAAATTAAACACTTGTGCTTCAAAGATTATCATCAAGAAAGTGAAAATACAACACTCTAAATGGCAGAAAACATTTGCAAATCATGTACCTGATAATGGACTTTTATTATGAATGTGCATAGAACGACTCATTTACAACTCAGTAATAAAAAAACAAATAACCTAAAGAAAAAATGGACAAATAATCTGAATAGACATTTCTCTGAAGAAAATATAAAATGATCAAAGAGAACATGAAAAAAAGCTCACCATCCTTCATCATCAAAGAAATTTAAGGGGTGGGGCCAAGATGGCTGACTAGGTAGAACTACCACAGATCTCTCTTGCAACAAAGACTTGGAAAAACAAGTGAACAGATCACATACATGACAATCTACAAACCCTGACCATCAAACGCAGAACTAAGGAATTGACCTGAGTGACTGTGGACCAAAAAGTTGCGCCCTGAAGCAGCAACCACTTCTGGAACCGGTGTCCTGTGCCACAGCCTTAAGCGCTCGTGGTTGACTGGTGCCAGAGTGGTGAGGCTGATTGTGGCTTACTGAGATGGGGTAAGCACAGCACACAGCCCTATTTCCTAAGCCCCTGGAGTAACCTCGGTAGAGACTCAGCCAGCGCAAGCAGGCTGCACACTGACGCGGCTGACAAGAGAATGAGCAACCACAGGGAACCAGGGACTGTTTTCAGAGCCTGAAGCCAGCATCCCAGCCAGAAAACCTTGGCGTTGGGCTTTGGAGTAGGAGCAGAAGATCTGATCACAGCTTCCTGAGAGGGCACAAGCAGGGGATGCAGGCCTGAACCTTGGGGGCAATCTCAACCGAGCCAGGGCACACAGGCTACACACCCCTCTGGAATCTCAAATAAAACAGTCACCACCAAGCAAGATAACTTTGTCTATATTGCTAAGCTACTCTCTCCTATGTATCTGATCGCTCTCCTCCCTGCCCCAGGCAGCTTCATTAGCGTTGGAATTTCCTGGGCAAGGGAGTGAAGTGCTCTGGGGGGGTTGGGGGGAGGTTTCCTAAACCACTCTCCTGGCCTGAGAGAAGCAGCAATTAACAACCCAGAGGAGAAAAATCCTTCCTGACTTCCCTAAACTGGAATAAAAATACACAACCAGCTCCAGCCAAGCATAAGAGATCCACAGTCTTTGGCTTTCATTCCTACAGGCAACAAGCTGGCTATAATGCAAAGGCAATTCTGATAGAGATCTGACTGTAATTGTTTTAGCTGAACAGTGGAAATACAAGTTCTCCATGTCCGATACCTCTCTACCTATTAAACAGAGCCCTCACTGATCCACAGCAGGGAACTGAGGGCTGAAGCTACACCCAAACTACCTAGCCACCTGCTAAAGGGGTCTGAGGATAGTGACGCCTACCAATCTTTAGAGGTACAAGCATTGGGTGCCTAAGGTACAGCTGCAGAGCCCACCCACCAACGTGCTCTAGGAATAGAGGCACACCTACCTCATTGGCACGTGGGGGAAGGCTGTCAGCATCCTGTCCTCCGTGGAGTGTGACCCCCTGCTGCTACTAGAATCTGGTGAATATAACTATCACCACTACTCTTCTACGTTAATAGGTGCTAGCCTAAACCACACACTTGGTGATCCAAAATCAGGACACCCAAGCTGATTCTATTCAAGAATAGCGAAAGAACTTTTAGGCTTAAATATCTGTTAGCAGCTCAAACCATCTGGTAATAGAACATTAGTGATTCAAAGGCTACAACAATCAAGACAGAGCAATCTAGTAGCCCATCTGGGTATATTGAAACAAAACAAAACAAGAAGATAAGACTCAGTGAGCAAAAATAAAGTAAATCATTACAGTATCTAATAGATGGCTCGGAGACAGCAGATAATATCAAATCACATAAAGAGGCAGAACATGATTGCTTCTACAAATCGCCACGCTAAAGAATCAAATTCTTTCCCAAATGAATATACAATCCTGGAATTGCCAGATGCAGAATATAAAAAACTAATATACAGAATGCTTCAAGACATCAGGGATGACCTCAGAAATGCAATAAGGCAATCTACAGAAAAAGCCAAGGAACACACTAATAAAGCAGTTGAAGAAATCAAAAAGATATTCAAGAACATAGTGGAAAAATTAAGAAGCTGTAAAAATCTATACAGAGACAGCATTCAGAAATCCAAAAGATTGACAGTAAAATTACAGAATTAGACAACTCAATAGGAAGTCAGAGGAGCAGAATCAAGGAATTGGAATGCAGAGTGGGAGAGATGGAGGATAAGGTAATTGACACCAATATAGTTGAAAAATCAGATAAAAGAACTAAAAAACATGAAGAAACCCTAAGAATCATGTGGAACTCTAACAAGAAGAATAACTTCTCTGTGATTAGAGTTCCATAACAGGGAGGAATAACAGAAAATACAGAGAATAGTTGAAGATCTGTTGGCAGAAAAATTCCCTGGCATCGTGAAAGATGAAAGGATATCTATCCAAGATGCTCATCAAACCCCATTTAAGATTGATCCAAAAAGAAAATCACCAAGACATATCATCATCAAACTTGCCAAAACCAAAGATAAAGAGAAAATGTTAAAAGCAGCCAGGGGTAAAAGAAAAGTCACCTAGAAAGAAGAATCAATAAGAATAAGTTCAGACTACTCAGCAGAAACCATGCAGGCAAGAAGGCAATGGGATGACATATATAGAGCACTGAAGGAGAAAAACTGCCAGCCAAAGATCATATATCCAGCAAAACTCTCTCTCAAATATGAAGGTGAAATTAAAACATTTGCAAATAAACACAAGCTTAGAGAATTTGCAAAAACCAAACCAAAGCTACAAGAATTATTAAAGGAAATTCTTTGGTCAGAAAATCAATAATATCAGACACTAACACAACACAAGGTCACAGAACAGAGCACCCTGATATCAACTCAAATGGGGAAATCACAAAAACAAAATGAGATTAATTTAAAAGAGGAAAAAAAGGCCCAAAACATTAAACTATTGAATTCGTTATATAAAAGATTACCATAATCAAAAAAGAGGGACTAAATACAGGAAGCATAGATCTTCCATATGGAGAGGAAAACAAGGCGATATACGACTATACAAGTTAGGTTATTACTTAGAAAAAAAAGGGTAAATATTAAGGTAACCACAAAGAGGTCTAACAATTCCACACTTCAAAGTAAAAACCAAGAAAAACATAATGACTCAGGAAATGTAAATTCAACTACTATGAAAATGATGAACACAAAGTTTACGAAGAAAAACTCAGCACAAAAAAGTAAGTGGAAAAATGAAATTGTCAACAACACACACAAAAAGGCATCAAAACTTATCTATAATTACACTGAATGTAAATGCACTAAATGCACCGATAAAGAGACAGAGAGCCTCAGACTGGATAAAAAAACACAATCCATCTATATGCTGCTTACAAGAGACACACCTTAGACTTAGAGACATAAACTAAAACTCAAAGTATGGAAAAAATACATCAAACAAACAACAATCAAAATGAGCAGGAGTGGCAAGATTATTTTCTGACTAAATAGGCTTGAAAGTTAAGTCCACCACAAAGGATAAAGAAGGATACTAAACAATGATTAAAGGAAAAACTTACTAGGAAGATATAACCATATTAAATATTTGTGCACCCAATGACATGGCTGCAAGATACGTAAAACAAACTTTAACAGAACTGAAAAGTGAGATAGACACCTCCACAATTATAGTGGGAGCCTTCAACACACCACTTTTGCAGAAGGATAGGACTTCCAGGAAGAAGCTCAACAGAGACACGGAAGACCTAATTGCTACAATCAACCAACTTGACCTCATAGACTTATACAGATCACTCCACCCAACAGCTGCAAAGTATACTTTTTTTTTCTAGTGCGCATGGAACATTCTCTAAAATACATCACATATTAGGTCATAAAACAAACCTTTGCAGAATCCAAAACATCAAAATATTACAAAGCATCTTCTCAGACCGTAAGGCCATAAAATTAGAAATCAGTAACAGAAAAATCAGGGAAAAGAAAGGAAATACCTGGAAACTGAACAATACCCTGCTCAGATAAGACTGGGTTATAGAAGACATTAAGGAGGGAATAAAGAAATTCATAGAATGCAACAAGAATGAAAACACTTCCTATCAAAAGCTCTGGGACACAGCAAAAGCAGTGCTCACAAGTCAATTTATATCGATAAATGCACACATACATAAAGAAGAGCCAAAATCTAAAGATTTCATCAAAAGGATAAAAAGACCACCTACAGTCTGGGAAAAAAATTTCTGCTATGACATCTCTGACCAATGCCTGATCTCTAAAATCTATATGATTCTGCTAAAACTCAAACACAAAAAGACAAAGAATTCAATTAAAAATTGGGCAGAGGATATGAACACGCACTTCACTAAAGAAGATATTCAGGATGCTAACAGATACATGAGGAAATGCCCTCGATCATTAGCCATTAGAAAAATGCAAATTAGAACTACGATGAGATTCCATCTCACTCCAACAAGGCTGGCATTAATCCAAAAAACACAAAATAATAAATGTTGAAGAAGCTGTGGAGAGATTGCAACACTTATACACTACTGGTGGGAATGTAAAATGGTACAACCACTTTGGAAATCGATCTGACATTTCCTTAAAAAGCTAGAAATAGGAGGGCGGGGCCAAGATGGCTCACTAGGTTGACGCTACCGCGGATCCCTCTTGCAACAAAGACTCGGAAAAACAAGTGAATCGATCACATACATAACAATCTACGAACTCTGAACAACAAACACAGATTTAGAGACGGAGAACGAACAAATACAGGCAGACCGATCGTTTTCAGAACTAAGAGCCAGCGTACCAGGCAGGTCACCTTTGGAGCCCGGGCTGGGGCAGAGCCCAGGGGGGCAGATGGCACAGACAAGGGGCCCAGCCCTACCCCCCCGAACCCATCCTGGGAGGGAGTCTAGCTGGTTGGCACGGGCGGCGTAGCGGCGCAGCTGGTGGGAGAAGCACCTGGGAGGCAATGACTGATCTTGGAGCGGTGAGAGCAGCATCCCAGCCGGGGAGCCGTCCCGCCAGGAGTTTGGCGGGAAGCGGGCAAGGCGCGAGCTTGGGGATCAGCCATATTTCCCTAAAGCGACCCCAGGGGAGGGCGCCCAGACGTTCGTGAGGGTCACGCCCACCCAGTTCCGTGAACGGTGCGGCGCAACGGAGGGAGAAATCCCTGGGAGGAAGTGACAGGTCTTGGAGCGGGGAGAGCAGCGTCCCAGCCGGGGAGCCGTCCCGCTGGGATCCTGGCGAGAGTGGGCGGGGTGTGAGCGCATTCCCCTGAATAGACCCCGGGGGCGAGCCCAGCTGTTCGTGAGGGCCACGCCCACCCAGTTAGCGTGAGCGGTGCGGCACACCGGAGGGAGAAATCCCCGGGAGGAAGTGACAGATCTTGGAGCGGGGAGAGTAGCGTCCCAGCCGGGGAGTCGTCCTGCCGGGATTCTGGTGGAAGGGGGCGGAGCTTGAACACAGGGATCAGCTCTATATTCTGTGGTGCTACACGCCTAGCTCTCTGATCCCTCCCCCACCCTTCCCAGGCGGCTCCATTAACATCCGAATACCCTGAGCCAGAAGGAGAATTCAGATAGGGATCTGACTGCATTTTTTTTTAGCTGATTACCTGGAAAATCTAGTTTCCCAGTGATGGCTCAGAGACAGCAGTCCATATCAAACCCCATAAAGAAACAGACCATGACAGCTTCTCCAACCCCCCAAACAAAAGAATCAAAATCTTTCCCAAATGAAGATACAATCCTGGAATTATCAGATACAGAATATAAAAAACTAATTTACAGAATGCTTAAAGATATCACAAATGAAATTAGGATAACTGCAGAAAAAGCCAAGGAACACACTGATAAAACTGTTGAAGAACTCAAAAAGATTATTCAAGAACATAGTGGAAAAATTAATAAGTTGCAAGAATCCATAGAGAGACAGCATGTAGAAATCCAAAAGATTAACAATAAAATACAGAATTAGACAAAGCAATAGAAAGTCAGAGGAGCAGACTCGAGCAATTAGAATGTAGACTGGGACTTCTGGAGGACCAGGGAATCAACTCCAACATAGCTGAAAAAAAATCAGATAAAAGAATTAAAAAAAATGAGGAAACCCTAAGAATCATGTGGGACTCTAACAAAAAGGATAACTTGCGAGTGATTGGAGTCCCAGAACAGGGAGGGGGGACAGAAAACACAGAGAAAATAGTTGAAGAACTCCTGACAGAAAACTTCCCTGACATCATGAAAGACGAAAGGATATCTATCCAAGATGCTCATCGAACCCCATTTAAGATTGATCCAAAAAGAAAAACACCAAGACATATTATCATCAAACTTGCCAAAACCAAAGACAAACAGAAAATTTTAAAAGCAGCCAGGGAGAAAAGAAAGGTTTCCTTCAAGGGAGAATCAATAAGTTCAGACTACTCAGCAGAAACCACGCAAGCAAGAAGGAAATGGGACGACGTATACAGAGCACTGAAAGAGAAAAACTGCCAACCAAGGTTCATATATCCAGCAAAACTCTCTCTGAAATATGAAGGAGAAATTAAGATATTTACAGATAAACATAAGTTTAGAGAATTTGCAAAAACTAAACCAAGACTGCAAAAAATGCTTAAGGAGATTGTTTGGCATGATGACCAATAATATCAGGTACCAGCACAATACAAGGTCACAAAACAGAATGTCCTGATATCAATGCAACTCAAATAGGGAAAGCACAAAAACAAAGCAAGATTAATCCTAAAAAATAAATAAATAAACAAAATAAAACACATAACAGGAAATCATGGAAATCAATAGATAAACGATCACAATAATCAAAAAGAGGGACTAAATATAGGAGGCATTGAACTGCCAGATGGAGAGTGATACACGGCGCTATAGAACGATACAAGTTAGGTTTTTACTTAGAAAAATAGGGGTAAATAATAAGGTAACCACAAAAAGGAATATCAATTCCATAACTCAAGAAAAACGTAACGACTCAACAAACATAAAGTTAAACATTATGAAAATGAGGATCTCACAATCGACTAAGAAAAATGTCTCAGCACAAAAAAGTATGTGGAAAAATGAAATGACCAACAACACACATGAAAAGGCATCAAAATGACAGCACTAAAAACTTATTTATCTATAATTACACTGAATGTAAATGGACTAAATGCACCAATGAAGAGACAGAGAGTCACGGTCTGGATAAAGAAACACAATCCATCTGTATGCTGCCTACAAGAGACACACCTTAGACTTAGAGACACAAACAAACTAAAACTCAATGGATGGAAAAAAATATATCAAGCAAACAATAAGCAAAAAAGAAGAGGAGTAGCAATATTAATTTCTGACAAAATAGACTTTAGACTTAAATCCACCACAAAGGATAAAGAAGGACACTATATAATGATAAAAGGGACAATTGATCAGGAAGACATAACCATATTAAATATTTATGCACCCAATGACAGGGCTGCAAGATACATAAATCAAATTTTAACAGAATTGAAAAGCGAGATAGACACCTCCACATTTATAGTAGGAGACTTCAACACACCACTTTCGGAGAAGGACAGGACATCCAGTAAGAAGCTCAATAGAGACACGGAAGACCGACTTACAACAATCAACCAACTTGACCTCATAGACTTATACAGAACTCTCCACCCAACTGCTGCAAAATATACTTTTTTTCTAGTGCACATGGAACATTCTCTAGAATAGACCACATATTAGGTCACAAAACAAATCTTGGTAGAATCCAAAACATCGAAATATTACAAAGCATCTTCTCAGACCACAAGGCAATGAAGCTAGAAATCAATGACAGAAAAACTAGGGAAAAGAAATCAAATACTTGGAAAATCAACAATACCCTCCTGAAAAAAGACTGGGTTATAGAAGACATGAAGGAGGGAATAAGGAAATTCATAGAAAGCAACGAGAATGAAAATACTTCTTATCAAAACCTCTGGGACACAGCAAAAGCAGTGCTCAGAGGCCAATTTATATCGATAAATGCAAACATACAAAAAGAAGAAAGAGACAAAATCAGAGAACTGTCCCGACAACTTGAACAAATAGAAAGTGAGCAACAAAAGAACCCATCAGGCACCAGAAGAAAACAAATAATAAAAATCAGAGCTGAACTAAATGAATTAGAGAACAGAAAAACAATTGAAAAAATTAACAAAGCCAAAAGCTGTTTTTTTGAAAAAATTAACAAAATTGATAAACCATTGGCCAGGCTGACTAAAGAAAACCAGGAAAGGAAACAAATAACCCAAATAAGAAACGAGAAGGACCACATCACAACAGAACCAAATGAAATTAAAAGAATCATTTCAGATTACTACAAAAAATTGTACTCTAACAAATTTGAAAACCTAGAAGAAATGGATGAATTCTTGGAAAAATACTACCTACCTAAACTAACACAATCAGAAGTAGAACAACTAAATAGACCCATAACAAAAAAAGAGATTGAAACGGTAATCAAAAAACTTCCAACAAAAAAAGTCCTGGCCCAGATGGCTTCACTGCAGAGTTCTACCAAACCTTCACAGAAGACTTAACACCACTACTACTGAAGGTATTTCAAAGCATAGAAAAAGACGGAATACTACCCAACTCATTCTATGAAGCTACCATCTCCCTGATACCAAAACCAGGTAAAGACATTACAAAAAAAGAAAATTTTAGACCTATATCCATATCCCTCACGAACATAGATGCAAAAATCCTCAACAAAATTCTAGCCAATAGAATCCAACAACACATCAAAAAAATAATTCACCCTGATCAAGTGGGATTTATACCAGGTATGCAAGGCTGGTTTAATATCAGAAAAACCATTAATGTAATCCATCACATAAATAAAAAAAAAGATAATAACCACATGATCTTATCAATAGATGCAGAAAAGGCATTTGACAAAGTTCAACACCCATTCGTGATAAAAACTCTTACCAAAATAGGAATTGAAGGAAAATTCCTCAACATAATAAAGGGCATCTATGCAAAGCCAACAGCCAATATCACTCTAAATGGAGAGAACCTGAAAGCATTTCCCCTGAGAACGGGAACCAGACAAGGATGCCCTTTATCACCACTCTTATTCAACATCGTACTTGAAGTCCTAGCCAGGGCAATTAGGCTAGACAAAGAAATAAAGTGTATCCAGATTGGCAAGGAGGAACTAAAGCTATCACTATTTGCAGATGACATGATTGTATACATGGAAAACCCTAAGGAATCCTCCAGAAAACTACTGAAACTAATAGAAGAGTTTGGCAGAGTCTCAGGTTATAAAATAAACATACAAAAATCACTTGGATTCCTCTACATCAACAAAAAGAACACCGAAGAGGAAATCACCAAATCAATACCATTCACAGTAGCCCCCAAGAAGATAAAATACTTAGGAATAAATCTTACCAAGGATGTAAAAGACCTATACAAAGAAAACTATAAAACTCTGCTACAAGAAATTCAAAAGGACATACTTAAGTGGAAGAACATACCCTGCTCATGGATAGGAAGACTTAATATAGTAAAAATGTCTATTCTACCAAAAGCCATCTATACATATAACGCACTTCCAATCCAAATACCAATGTCATATTTTAAGGGGATAGAGAAACAAATCACTAATTTCATATGGAAGGGAAAGAACCCCCGGATAAGCAAAGCATTACTTAAAAAGAAGAAGAAAGTGGGAGGCCTCACTCTACCTGATTTCAGAACCTATTATACAGCTACAGTAGTCAAAACAGCCTGGCACTGGTACAACAACAGGCACATAGACCAATGGAACAGAATTGAGAAGCCAGATATAAATCCATCCACGTATGAGCAGCTGATATTTGACAAAGGACCAGTGTCTGTCAATTGGGGAAATGACAGTCTTTTTAACAAATGGTGCTGGCATAACTTGATATCCATATGCAAAAGAATGAAACAGGACCCATACCTCACACCATGCACACAAACTAACTCGAAGTGGATCAAAAACCTAAAAATAAAGACTAAAACTATAAAGATCATGGAAGAAAAAATAGGGACAACCTTAGGAGCCCTAATACAAGGTATAAACAGAATAGAAAACATTACCAAAAATGTTGAAGAGAAACCAGATAACTGGGACCTCCTAAAAATCAAACACCGATGCTCATCTAAAGACTTCACCAAAAGAGTAAAAAGACCACCTACAGACTGGGAAAGAATATTCGGCTATGACATCTCCGACCAGCGCCTGATCTCTAAAATCTACATGATTCTGTCAAAACTCAACCACAAAAAGACAAGTAACCCAATCAAGAAGTGGGCAAAGGATATGAACACACATTTCACTAAAGAAGATATTCGGGCAGCCAACAGATACATGAGAAAATGCTCCCGATCATTAGCCATTAGAGAAATACAAATTAAAACTACGATGAGATTCCATCTCACACCAACTAGACTGGCATTAATCCAAAAAACACAAAATAATAAATGTTGGAGAGGCTGCGGAGAGACTGGAACTCTCATACACTGCTGGTGGGAATGTAAAATGGTACAACCACTTTGGAAATCCATCTGGCGTTATCTTAAACAGTTAGAAATAGAACTACCATACAACCCAGAAATCCCACTCCTCGGAATATACCCTAGAGATACAAGAGCCTTCACACAAACAGCCATATGCACACCCATGTTTATTGCAGCTCTGTTTACAATAGCAAAAAGCTGGAAGCAAACAAGATGTCCGTCAACGGATGAATGGGTAAATAAATTGTGGTATATTCACACAATGGAATACTACACATCGATAAAGAACAGTGACGAATCTCTGAAACATTTCATAACATGGAGGAATCTGGAAGACATTATGCTGAGCGAAATGAGTCAGAGGCAAAAAGACAAATATTGTATAAGACCACTATTATAAGATCTTGAGAAATAGAAAAAACGGAGAAGAAGACATACTTTTGTGGTTACAAAGGGGGAAGGGAGGGAGGGAGAGGGTTTTTTATTGATCAATCAGTAGATAAGAACTGCTTTGGGTGAAGGGAAAGACAACACACAATACAAGGAAGGTCAGCCTAATTGGACTGGACTAAAAGCAAAGAGGTTTCCGGGATAAAATGAAAGCTTCAAAGGTCAGTGGAGCAGGGGCTGGGGTCTGGGGAACATGGTTTGAGGAGACTTCTAAGTCAACGGGCAAAATAATTCTATTATGAAAACATTCTGCATCCCACTTTGAATTGTGGCACCCGGGGTCCTAAATGCCAACAAGCGGCCATCTAAGATACATCAATTGGTCTCAACCCACCTGGAGCAAAGGCAAAGGAAGAACACCAAGGCCACACGACAACTAAGAACCCAAGAGACAGAAAGGGCCACATGTACCAGAGACCTATATTATCCTGAGACCAGAAGAACTAGTTGGTGCCTGGCCACAATCGATGTCTGCCCTGCTAGGGAGCACAACAGAGAACTCCTGAGGGAGCAGGAGGCCAATGGGATACAGACCCCAAATTCTCATAAAAAGACCATACCTAATGATATGAATGCGACTAGAGTAATCCCAGAGACAATGCTCCCCAGAACTTCTGATGGCTACAGGACAGGAACCATCCCCGAAGACAACTCATCAGGCATGAAAAGGACTGGTCAGTGGGGGGGAGAGAGATGCTGAGGAAGAGTGAGCCAATTAAATTAGGTGGACACTGGAGAGTGTGTTGGCAACTCTTGACTGGAGGGGGGATGGGAAGATAGAGACAGAGGGAAGATGGCAAAATTGGCACGAAATGAGAGACTGAAAGGGCTGACTCAATAGGGGGAGAGCAATTGGGAGAAGGGAGGAAGATGTATGTAAACCTACATGTGACAGACTGATTGGAATGGTAAATGTTCACTTGAAGCTTAATAAAAATTAATTAAAAAAAAAAAAGCTAGAAATAGAACTACCGTATGACCTAGAAATCCCACTCCTTGGAATATATCCTAGAGAAATAAGAGCTTTTACATGAACAGATATATGCACACCCACGTTTATTGCAGCACTGTTAACAATAGCAAAAAGCTGGAAGCAACCAAGGTGTCCATCAACAGACGAATGGATAAATAAACTATGGTATATTCACACAATGGAATACTACACATCGATAAAGAACAGTGATGAATTTGTAAAACATTTTATAACATGGAGGAACCTGGAAGGCATTATGCTGAGTGAAATTAGTTAGTTGCAAAAGGACAAATATTGTCTAAGA